>NC_056743.1:344653089-344838089 GCF_019279795.1 Protopterus annectens
ATCCACTGGGAATCTGCGTGGGAATACCTCCAGTTGATTATTTTCTTTGTGGTGATTAGTTTTCATATTATTCTGGCAGGAACATGTTTAGATATCCTCATTCATTTTTATTGTATATATTGTTGAATGTATATGAAGAGACGTCCTCTTTAATTTGATTTTCCTGTATATATATATATATATATATATATATATATATATATATATATAAATATCGACCATAGAGCTCTGGAAATGTGATGCTTTTCAGTTAGTCATCTAGGCTGCACACAGTCCTGCCCTGTTTTGGTGTGGTATGTTGCATTTATCACATCTGTCTGTATTAGACTTTTTATGATCTAGCCCCTTTCCTGTATTCTTCTCATAATAGCACTTATTGCCTTAGTTGCTTTATTTTGTTTCTCCTCTGTTCGATGCTTCCATGGTGGCATTATATTTCTTTCCTTAGTTTCTGTACATTTTTGTGGTAGCACTTTGGAAGTTATTTCTTAAGCAGCATAGTAAAATATTCTATTCATTTCTTTTACTCGGCTAGCTAATCAGTGGTATAAACATTAGTTCTATGTGATTTGGTCACATTGACTAATGTTGATGTGACACCCCGACCACCATGTAAAAATGGCAAAAGTGGGGGATGATGACAATTTCTGTTACATCGAATGAATCTCTCTATCTCTCTCAATTGTCCTAATTACTACATTCTTCTGTTTTGCAGCCTTCTAACAGGTTATGTATATCCACACTACAAGTGTCTTGTTCTGTCTGCAGCACCATTTCTTTGGGACTTGGTAATATTGCATGTATCAGCGTCTCCACATGAAACTCTTCACTTCGCAGTTGGTTTATCACTTCAGCTCTCTCTGGTGCTTTTCTGCCTCACTAAACATTTTAAGTTTTAATAGATTCCAGTTCTGTTTTCATATTCTTTCCTTGGTAAAATGTACTATGTGTGGATGTCTTTACATCTTGAGATACCTTTGTAGCTGCACTAGTCCTTTTGGTTAGTTTAGCTTCTTTTCTGAATAATATTTTATCAGATTACATCCCGTTTTCTTTCCCAAATCCAAACTTATTTTCTATGCATCTCAGTAGCCCCTGTTTCTGCTCCTTTTTTGTAGCACTGTAACATCTTTTTTTCCCCATACAATCTAAAATTTATTTATCTAACTATTGTTTTCATCTGATTTCTTCAATGAAACACCTTCATTTTTATCTCTAAGTTTTAACATTTTTTATGCAATTATGTTTCTTGACTTTAACCTTTTTCTTGCTGTAGCTAAATATCCTCTTTATTGTAATACTGGATGTATTGCATTCTGGTGTGGTTTGACCTATGATTTTATACTCAATGCATGTTCACTATTGACCCTGGTGTAGTGTGACATTCTATTCTATAGTCAGTGCATGTGAAATAGTACACCCTGGTATAGTGTACCTTATGATTTTATAGACAGGACATTTGCACCAGTATAACCCAGTGTGCTGCAACCTATGATTTTAAAGTACAGATGCGCACCAGTGTATCCTGCTGTAGTTTGACCCAAGATTCTCGTGCTGGGGGAGTACACCCAGCTGAAGTACAGCATATGATTTTACACTAATTGCTTCTGTATCAGTATACAGTTGGTTTAATTTCTCCAAGACTTACAGATTTCTAATATCAACATGGGAGCAGAACCCATTCCAAGTCAGGATATGATGAAAGTTTATGAAGTTAGTATTGTTTCAGTCTTTGACATTAACTAAAAGTGTCCTTGGCAGCACTTGTAATATACCCATAATTACAGTTACATGAATATCTAAATGTGACTGTAAATTATTTTTTTATTTGACCTGTTGCTCCTACTACCACTTTCTTCTACACTGCTCCCATTTCTACCATCAACCCAGGATGTGTTTCAATTTGAATAATTTCAATCTGGAGGTGAATACAATCATTTAAATGTTTAAGAATAGAGCAGTGGTGGCTGGTGGCTTCAAGTCAAAGGGGGGCTGCAGGAGACAGTTGAATGGGTGGGGCCAATGGAAAGGGGTGCTGCCAACTAGAAAAGGGAAGAGCTATGTTCAAAACCACAAAAACTGGAACTTTAATTAAATACGCTGTCCTGGGTGCCAAACCATCATTATGAGAGTCCAATCAAGACAAAATGAAGTGTAGAAGAAAACATATTTCAATACATTGGTTGTATGACAGCTTACTTAATATCCAGATGGAAACAAAAAGGTTGTGAGGCATGAAAAATAAATTACTTTTTAAATACATTACTGGAATGCCAGTCAAAATCAAGTATAAAAAAACAAGCGACACTCAAACCACTTCTCCTTGCACTGCAGTTCTGATTATAATTTATATTCAGCTTTGTTAAAGTACCAAGTAACATGCTGAAAGTAGCAATCTATGTGATTCCCCCACTTATAAAAATGTTTCTTATCCAAATAAGACCTGCTGCCTGACAACAACTATCTACTTGTTTCATGGGGAAAACATGATGAAAGTCAAAAATGAACAGCAAACAAGAAACAAGCTCAAGATAAATTGCTTAAAGGATTACTGCACAGGTTATGGATCACACATGATAGACTGGCAATCTGTTTAGTTTATGGGTAAAGCCTGCGAAGATGACTGGAAGTCTCCAACAAATGTAATGAGCTTCTGAAAATACTGTAATCCTGTCCTTTATTACAAATACTGTCATATGCATTTCAATACCTCTGGCTTATACGTTATCTAGTTATATAAATACTCTCTGCATGGCAACAACAAAAAGGCTTTTAATGTTGGTAATTCTTTAACAGCATGCTTATTAAAGCTTACTTGTATCTTACAATCTCAGACAAGCTTACCTGATGTTCATTAAAGCAATGCTACTTAAACACAGAGCAACAGGCACTGCAACAACATGCACTTTCTGAATAATAAGAAGCATAAATCAACAGTATAAAAATATGACAGAAAACCAGAATATTCTGCAAAACCATGGACAGATGAAAAGCTACTGTAGTACTGGAGTCTACCTTGGATGGGGGGATACTCTGCACACTTCCACTGCATAACTGCTCCTTACCTTGCTTGGACACATCCAGAGTCACTAAGTGGGGGAGTGGGGTGCAACAAGTATGTCACAATGTGAAATGTCTCTGGCTGATGGTGATTTCCCTGACACATTTGTCATATCCCTCAACCTCAGAGCAAGAAATCTGGGCAAAGCTATAAATAGAAGTGGGCCAAAGCCCCAAAAATAAGGACCATTTTTAAATATCGCTCTTATAAACTTAGAAAGATAATAGAATAGTAGGTCTTGTATGAATTTTCTGAAGGGTATGAAATCTGACACTCAAATGTCTGTCATTATTTTCTAACTTCACTCTTTAATGATTTGCCACTAATTTGCCAGAAAACCACATTTTTTATGAAAAGCAGACCAAAAATGTGATGCAAAAATATAAAATAGCCACACAATACAGCTGGGAACCTGTTAAAGCAGGGACACATTTTTAATATTATTACTGTTAACTTGAGCATCTGACAAAATAAGAGAATCTATATGCATTTCTGAAATTAAAAGTAATCTATAACTTTGATCATTACAATTATTTATTAAATGTAAACCCGTCACATTTTCTTCCACATTTGCCATTTTGCAGAGGGATTATTAGGGTGAAAGCAACATTATGAGCCAAAATCTGGGACAGTTGAGAGGTTTGGATATACCTAATTCTATAAATCAATTTATTTGCATGTACCTCTCAGCCTCTTAATGCAGGAAATCTGCACAAGGCCAAGTATATTGGGGGGAACATACAAACAGTACTAAAGATTGCTCTTGTATAAACTTAGAATAACAGGTCTTGCTTTAGCATGCATTTTTCTTAAAGGTATGAAGTCTGAATCTCAATGTCTGTCATTATTTAGTGACTTTATTCCTAAATGATTTGCCAGAAAACCACAGATGTTATGAGGAGCAAACCAAAAATAAGAAGCAAAAATCTATTCATTCTGCAAAAATCTGGACAGTTGAGAGGTATAGTTCAGCCTGGGCTGAGATTGCCACCCTTTTCTCCTCACAAAATCATGGTCGAATGCGGCTTCCCCCCTGCAGCTATTCCAATGTCCCATTACTTGGCTATTTCACCTTGTTTACCATAATCACTGTAATGTGCATACTGCTTTACTTCTAAGATGATTTGGATTTCATTTAAAAAGTTTTATTTTACATTTACAGCACAAACACTACTAGACATCTGCTAAACAAAGCAATGCAGTTTCACAATGAAAATAGACTTAGCATTAAAACTTCTCTGCCCTTGAAATTCACATTCCTTGAAACAGCATTGAAACCCACATTCAAAGAAAATACATCTGGCCAGTGGCAGATAAAGATTAACTCTGGGCTGTTTTCAAATCATAGGCCCCTTGCACAGGAAACATACATGTGTTCTTTGATAAACCTTCTTGATTGTATTAAATTATATTCCTTGTATAATACAGTACAGTTGTTAGAGGGCATTTTAAATTTATTGTTTTGAACATTGTCCAGTAAACAATGAAACAAAATGCAAGCACCAGTAATGACAAAACTGCCCAGTTCAGAACATTTCCATCATAAAAGTCTGCTCAAACTTCTACAATCCACCAGTATCAGTAAATATGCACAATCTCTGCAGAAGTAAAAGTCATCTAAATAATTCCACATTAAAGAGATCTGTAACTAATGAAGAGGTTGCTGCTAGCACACAACTTTATATTTCATTGTTTCATCTACAAATAAAGTGCCTGTTGCCTATGAGGAATAAATTGCCAATGTTACATTAAAAAAATGTTAAGTTAGTAATATTGCAATAGGGAATGGATGGCAAACTGGTAAGAGGTTAATTGTTACTAAGTACCTCTACCAGAGAGGACATTCTCAGGACTGCATCATCCACTCCCTGTAAATGTACAACACAGTACAGTATCAGCAATGCATCTATATACTGTGGGAGTAGAACCCACAGCCTTCTGCATCAAAAACAAGTACACTACCTGTTGTGCTATTAACAATGCAAGCAGTCTTAACATAAACAGCACTAATCTTCTCTTCAAGCTCTCAGATTTTTGTAAAATGTACTCGACACTCAACTGTATCTTTCAACTTTGAAGCACAAGAAATCTGGAAAAAGCCACAATTTATTGGAGGGACACAAGCCCAAAAACTAGGGACACATTTTAAACATTGCTTGTATAATCTTGGAAAGTTGCTAGAATAAAATGCTGTGTTACCACTATGCATTTCACTGCCAAGTTTTGAACCCAGGACCCAGCACACTACAGTCAGAGCAACACACCACTATGCCAAATCAGCTGTATTTTGAAAGCCATGTAGACTGAAACTTAAATGGCTATCATTTAGTGAATTCAGTTCTCACCATTGCTCTCAACTTCTTAGCACAAAACACCTAGACAAAGCCAATAATGGAGGAATACAGCCCCAAAAATAGGGACAAATTTCAAACATTGATCTTATAAACAGAAAATTGCTAGAATAAAAGGTTTTGTGTTACCATGTACTTTCTGAAGAATACGAACTCTGAAATTCAAATGCCTGTCATTATTTAGTTAATTAAAAATCCAGAAAACCACAGATTTTATGAGGAACCGAACAGAACAAAAACATGAGGCAAAAATTTCACAAGTGGTGGTTAGGGAATTTAAGCTCTTGTTACCTACTCCCAATGTATAGTGTTTGAGTCTAGACACCACCAGGCATATTTCCTGACTTCTCTCTAGTCACTGGGGCATTATACACATACACACACACACACACACACACACACACACACACACACACACACACACACACACACACACACCCTTCATTAATCCAAACAAGTACATGCAGAGTTTCAGTCCAAATATTCCTCCTGCCAGCTTCATTAATTCCACTCTAGCAAAGTTTCAAAAAGAAAGCTCCACAAGAGCAAAAGCCAAAGTCTTGTCCTTCATGCAAGAGTAGGCTCCAGTATGCAGATGTTGCAGTCTGATCCCCTTCCAGTTTATGCAGCTGTAACTGCATAGACTTCTGGGATCTCTGTATACAGAATGCTGTCTTCCTAATCCGGACTGGTTCACCAGCAGTTTGGATTCTTGTGTGCATGTGTGGAGTTCCAGGAATGCCGATCACACATGCGAGGAAGTCCGGATTCACGTTTGTTTTTATTATTTTTTTCTTTTTAATTTTGTTTTATTTTCTGGGGGGGGGGGGTTGCAGTCCTGCAGTGCAATAGCATGAGCTACCACTGGAACAGAGGTTACCCTTCAAAGTTTTTGAGTTCAATTATTGTGGAGGTCTCTGTAGCATGGGGAACTAAATATAAACCCCTTTTAGATGATAGAAATTCGATTAATCTTTTTAAAAAAAATAAACAGGTAGGTCCTAATGACAATTAATTAATTAATTAATTAATTAATTAATTAATTAATTAATTAATTTAAACAATTTAAAAAAGGGTGTTAGGGCTTAATTGAATAATTATGGTTGCATCATTCTTTTAAAAGAACGGTGTGTGTGAATTGTCTTAGTTCTGAAGAAGTCCCATGGTGCACAGGGGCAAAAGTACTTAACTTGCAATAACTTTTAATAAATCCTTTTCATTTGGAAACCTTTGGATATTTGGATTCTTATTCCATTCGTAGTGTGGAGCTTCTAGTGTTTTAGATCCTTGGTGCCAATTACGTTTTATTTTATTTTATTTTTTTTAAACAGCCTCTCCCCTTGATGTATGCCATACATGATCCAGTCTTTATATCAGTGTTATCTTGGTGAGATTGTCTGAAAGCAGCATCTGCCATGAACTGAGAGGAAATTAATTCCCAGGAATACCACTCCATTTTTTGCTGATTCATCATCTCTGCATTTGGACCCCTGATACCCCAGTGTACTGCAGCTTATGATTTTCTGGTCAGGAGATGTGTTCAGTTGTATCTTGGTATAGTGTGACCAATGATTCTACTGCCACATCATATACCATCTGACCTAGGAGCATGAGCCATCTGTTTACACTTTTTAATTTGTACAGGCATTTTGCATTTCTTATACTGTGATATCTTTCATTCAGGGCACAAATGAGAGTAGAGGGAATTACTATTGCTTCAGTCTCTGACTGTTTTTCTTAGTATTAGCAATATAGCCAGAAAGGCCTCTTTCTAAATTTCATACAAAGTTATATATTTTGGGAGCATATTTATGTTCAGCTGAAAATTATTTATTAACTTGGTTGCTCATACTACTATTGGAAGTGTCTCAGTGTCTGCATCCCACATTGCCTTAGTTTGTGACTCTGCATATCATGAAATCGTATGAGATTGTATCTCACATTATGCAGGACACTAACATAGCTAGAAGTAACTATTGCAATGCTCATGATACGTTTGTCCTTTCTTCTATGACAACTATATCTGCATTGCTTGCTTTTACTTTCTTAACTGATGGTATTGGATGATCCCATGTGATTAGAGCGTCTTCATGTTCAGTAATGCTCTGTGGTTCATGATGCCAAACCTTCTCAGCTACCTGTCTGTTGTAGTGTTTGAACAATCCTCACTGCAAGAGTCTTGCCATTAATGTACGTTTCAGTTTACAGATCCCCAACCATCAATATATCAAACCCAGCAGTAAGACATGTAAATAGTGCATGTAGTTTTGTACTACAGAATCTGCAGTTGTCTGTATCCTTCACTTTTTATAGACTTTGTAATTTAATGTGTACACAGTCTGCTGTCTTAAGTCACTATTATTAGCCTTTCATCTTTTGATTTAATTTCACCTCTCTTTAACCAATTCTGGATAAAATCTTGATCAACAGATGAATTTTCCTTCTTGTGGTCCATATATACTTTTTTTTTGTGGCACTTTCTTTTGCTGTCTGATTCTCATCTTGTTTTATTTCCATTCCCACACCTTTCAGAAATGTTTCAGCCTTTTTGAGTGTATCTCATCTTAAAATTGTTTTTTCAAGGTTTAGAGCTTTTGCTATGTTTAGGTCTGATTATGTCAACAAACATGTATGCAGTCCCACGATTGCAAAGCTCTACATGCAGTCAATTTTGAGGAAGCCCATACCGTCATTAGATCGACGTATACATAACCTTGTCTTGCATTGCTTTTTGTATATCATTCCACAAGTATTGACACGTTTCTTTTCTTATCCAACTAATTTTGTGCTTTGTTGCACCAGTCAATTGCACCAAACCTGTAAGTTAGAACCGGAAGAAAAATCCTGTATGTAGATTGAACTTTATTCCTTGATGTCAAGGCAGTTTTCAGTATTAGCTTTTGTATTCTGATCAGTTTCCTTATAAAACTTCTCTACTCATTTGTTTCTGCTTTATTACTGACCTTAATCTAGTACTGAATATTTAAATGCACCCACCTGTTCAAGTTCCTTTATATCACATTCTACTATGAATGTTATTTTTACATGTTTGCCAAGACTAAATGCCATTCTTATGTTGTCTGAAAAGTTTTAGCTAGTTTTAATAGGGCTTTTTAAGTTCTTGTCTGATGATCTACACAAATTTAATAAATCACCCATAAAACGTAGATGAGATGCCTTTGAACAAGGTTGGCCTCTGGAAGTTAAGGTGTAACCATATTCTAGTCTATAAAGTAAACAGATCAATAGGTTAAGGTCAGAGCAAGATGTCATTGATGAAAAAGAATTACCCTGTAATATCCTACTTTCAATTACCACATTGGGATAATAATTTGCCCTCTATCATGATTCAGTTGTAAAGTGGATTGCACTGTTTCATAGTCACTGCAGTGCAATTGATTACTTTAGGATCTATCTTAATCCAGCTGTAAAGCATTCCATCATCTTCAAGTATGCGATGCTGTTAAATGCTTTTTGGTAATTTATCCATATCATACTTAAGTTCTACACCTTTTTCAGCTTTCTGTTATGGCTTTACTTAACAATAAATGACCCTTTGTTTTATATGATTTTATTTTCTTAACTTCTGTTCTGTTGCCATAATTGAATTTTATTCTAAGTAACTATAAATTCTATATCAATTCCAGTATATAATGTGTATATTGATAGAAAGCAAGTTATTGGTCTGCAGTTCTTAGGATGACTTGCTGCTCCTTTTCTTAAGGAGCAACATGGATTTTCTGTTTTTAACCAAGATGCTGTCTTTTGGGATGTGCATATCCCAAGGAGAAAGTTGGGTACTGCATCTGGATCCAGGATTTTGCATTAAGGAGACTTCGTAATCTTGTCGCAATTTCTCAGAACTGTTACTTCATTCCATTCCGCATCCTCTATATTAAAGCTTCTTATTGCATTTTTATATATTCTGACCATGCAGCATCTTTATTATATTCATAGAAGGTTACTAGGCTAAAGGCGCTAGGGCCTTTACAACCCTGGCCATGTAATACCCTTATATAGGGCTAATAGGAGGTCACTAGGTTAATGGCCCTAGGGCCTTTACAAGCCTGGCCATGTAATACCCTTATAGGTTCATAGGTTCATAGGTTCATACTAGGCTATCTGCCCAAGGGCATTTATAAGCCTAGCCCATAGTTATGTGTCTTTCGCCACCCCTTTAGTTTGAATAAAAACTATGCCTATCATTTTTCTGTGCCTCTGTCAAGCAGTGACACTGAAGTAATCCCTGGGGTATATCTGCGATCTCCCATCCATTGGTCAAGATTCCTCTTGAACAAGGCCAGCGAGGTGCTCTGCCTCACATGTACTGGGATTTTGTTCCACAGCATAGGGAGTCTCTGGGTGATGAATCTGTCCCTCCAGCACATTCTATTTATAACCGTGTCAAGGTTTAAGTCTCCCGCCCTTGTGGTTCTGAGGGATCTAGATTTTTTGAGGTGAAGTATATTCATCAAATCTGGGCTTGACGTGGCCTTATATGTCAGGCACAGGTCACCTCTGAGCAAGCGGTATAAGACTGAATAGAGCTGGAGTTCTTTCAGTCGGGCAGCATAAGACATATTTTTGAGACCCTTTATCCTTTTGGTGAGGAACTTTTGGGGCCTTTCAAGCTGCAGCAGGTGTCTGGTCAGATACATTCCGAACGGGGCATTGTACTCAATCATAGGTCTAATGAGTGATGAGTACAGGGGGACGATGACCTCCCTTGATCTAGATGTGAATCCCTTCATGATCAGGTGGGCGATATAGAAGGTTTTCCTAACTACTTTAGCAACATGAGTGTCAAGCGAAGGCTACTGTCAACTTGGGTCCCCAGATCCCTAATGACTTTTCTGAGCTCAGTGGATAGCCACCTAAATGGTAGCTAGGGGTAACCTTGTTTTTCCCGAAGGGTATGACTATGCATTTTTGGCGTTTAACTTCAGGCCATGGCTCTGGCACCAGTTATCCGTTTCTGTGAGGCCCTTCTGGAGGATATCTGTGTCAGATGTGTTTTCGACTATGGTGCCCAGTTTGCAGTCATCTGCAAACTTTGTCAGCCATAACCCTCCTGTGTTTGCTTGTACTTCAGAAAAGTAGATGCCAAACAAGAGTGGACCCAGGACTGAGCCCTGTGGGACACCACTTGTGACAGGATTTGAGTCTGACATGGCTCCAGCAACTCTGACCCTGTGGGTTCTGTCACTTAGCCAGTTTGCAACCCATCTTGTGATGTATGGGTTTACATTCAAGCTGATGAGTTTTTCGATGATACCTGAGTGGGGTATTGTGTCGAAGGCCTTTGCCAGGTCGAGGTAGGCTGTATGGACTGCCTTTCCCTCATCAATGGCCTTGGTGACTGTCTCGAAAAAGTCAACCAAGTTTAAAAGACTGGGATAGACAGTTTCAAACTCACATACCTCCTACTTAAAGGTAAAAGTCCTACCACTAGACCAAAGAGAAAGTTGGGTACTGCATCTGGATCCAGGATTGGGTTAATAGGAGGTCACTTGGTTAATGGCCCTAGGGCCTTTACAAGCCTGGCCATGTAATACCCTTATATAGGGTTAATAGGAGGTCACTAGGTTAATGGCCCTAGGGCCTTTACAAGCCTGGCCATGTAATACCCTTATTTAGGGTTACTAGGAGGTTACTAGGCTAAAGGAACTAGGGCCTTTACAAGCCTGGCCATGTAATACCCTTATTTAGGGTTAATAGGAGGTCACTAGGTTAATGGCCCTAGGGCCTTTACAAGCCTGGCAATGTAATACCCTTATATAGGGTTAATAGGAGGTCACTAGGTTAATGGCCCTAGGGTCTTTACAAGCCTGGCCATGTAATACCCTTATATAGGGTTAATAGGAGGTCACTAGTTTAATGGCCCTAGGGCCTTTGCAAGCCTGGCCATGTAATACCCTTATATAGGGTTAATAGGAGGTCACTAGGTTAATGGCCCTAGGGCCTTTACAAGCCTAGCCATGTAATACCCTTATTTACGGTTAATAGAAGGTTACTAGGCTAAAGGCGCTAGGGGCTTTACAAGCCTGGCCATGTAATACCCTTATTTAGGGTAAATAGCAGGTTACTAGGTTAATGGTCCTATGGCCTTTATATGCCTGGCTATGTACTACCCTTATTTAGGGTTAATAGAAGGTTACTAGACTAAAAGCGCTAGGGGCTTTACAAGCTTGGCCATGTAATACCCTTATTTACAGTTAATAGAAGGTTACTAGGCTAAAGGCGCTAGGGGCTTTACAAGCCTGGCCATGTAATACCCTTATTTAGGGTTAATAGGAGGTTACTAGGTTAATGGCCCTATGGCCTTTATATCCTGGCCATGTAATACACTTATTTAGGGTTAATAGAAGGTTACTAGGCTAAAGGTGCTAGGGGCTTTACAAGCCTGGCCATCTAATACCCTTATTTAGTGTTACTAGAAGGTTACTAGGCTAAAGGCGCTAGGGGCTTTACAAGCCTGGCCATGTAATACCCTTATTTAGGGTTAATAGGAGGTTACTAGGCTAAAAGCGCTAGGGGCTTTACAAGCTTGGCCATGTAATACCCTTATTTAGGGTTAATAGGAGGTCACTAGGTTAATAGCCCTAGGGCCTTTACAAGCCTGGCCATGTAATACCCTTATTTAGGGTTAATAGGAGGTTACTAGGTTAATGGCCCTATGGCCTTTATAAGCCTGGCCATGTAATACCCTTATTTAGGGTTAATAGGAGGTCACTAGGTTAATGGCCCTAGGCCTTTACAAGCCTGGCCATGTAATACCCTTATTTAGGGTTAATAGGAGGTCACTAGGTTAATGGCCCTAGGGCCTTTACAAGCCTGGCCATGTAATACCCTTATTTAGGGTTAATAGGAGGTCACTAGGTTAATGGCCCTAGGGCCTTTACAAGCCTGGCCATGTAATACCCTTATTTAGGGTTAATAGAGGTTACTAGGTTAATGGCCGTAGGGCCTTTACAAGCCTGGCCATGTAATACCCTTATTTAGGGTTAATAGGTCACTAGGTTAATGGCCCTAGGGCCTTTACAAGCCTGGCCATGTAATACCCTTATTTAGGGTTAATAGGAGGTTACTAGGTTAATGGCCATAGGGCCTTTACAAGCCTGGCCATGTAATACCCTTATTTAGGGTTAATAGGATGTTACTAGGCTAAAGGCGCTAAGGGCTTTACAAGCCTGGCCATGTAATACCCTTATTTAGGGTTAATAGGAGGTCACTAGGTTAACGGCCCTAGAGCCTTTACAAGCCTGGCCATGCAATACCCTTGTTTAGGGATAATAGGAGGTTACTCGGCTAATGGCACTAGGGCCTTTACAAACCTGGCCATGTAATGCCCTTATTTACGGTTAATAGCCCTATGGTCTTTACAAGCCTGGCCATGTAATACCCTTATTTAGGGTTAATAGGCGGTCACTAGGTTAATGGCCCTAGGGCCTTTACAAGCCTGACCATGTAATTCCCTTATTTAGGGTTAATAGGAGGTTACTAGGTTTATGGTCCTAGGGCCTTTACAAGCCCGGCCATTTAATACCCTTATTTATGCTTAATAGGAGGTAAGTAGGTTAATGGCCCTAGGGCCTTTACAAGCTTGGCCATGTAATACCCTTATTTATGGTTAATAGGAGGTCACTAGGTTTATGGCCCTAGGGCCTTTACAAGCCTGACCATGTAATTCCCTTATTTATGGTTAATAGGAGGTCACTAGGTTTATGGTCCTAGGGCCTTTACAAGCCTGGCCATTTAATACCCTTATTTATGCTTAATAGGAGGTAAGTAGGTTAATGGCCCTAGCGCCTTTACAAGCCTGACCATGTAATACCCTTATTTATGGTTAATAGGCGGTCACTAGGTTAATGGCCCTAGGGCCTTTACAAGCCTGACCATGTAATTCCCTTATTTAGGGTTAATAGGAGGTTACTAGGTTTATGGTCCTAGGGCCTTTACAAGCCCGGCCATTTAATACCCTTATTTATGCTTAATAGGAGGTAAGTAGGTTAATGGCCCTAGGGCCTTTACAAGCTTGGCCATGTAATACCCTTATTTATGGTTAATAGGAGGTCACTAGGTTAATGGCCCTAGGGCCTTTACAAGCCTGACCATGTAATTCCCTTATTTAGGGTTAATAGGAGGTTACTAGGTTAATGGCCCTAGGGCCTTTACAAGCTTGGCCATGTAATACCCTTATTTATGGTTAATAGGAGGTCACTAGGTTTATGGCCCTAGGGCCTTTACAAGCCTGGCCATGTAATACCCTTATTTATGGTTAATAGGAGGTCACTAGGTTTATGGCCCTAGCGCCTTTACAAGCCTGGCCATGTAATACCCTTATTTATGGTTAATAGGATGTTACTAGGTTAATGGCCCTAGGGCCTTTACAAGCTTGGCCATGTAATACCTTTATTTATGGTTAATAGGAGGTCACTAGGTTTATGGCCCTAGCGCCTTTAGAAGCCTGGCCATGTAATTCCCTTATTTATGGTTAATACGAGGTCACTAGGTTTATGGCCCTAGCGCCTTTACAAGCCTGGCCATGTAATACCCTTATTTAGGGTTAATAGGAGGTTACTAGGTTAATGGCCCTAGGGCCTTTACAAGCTTGGCCATGTAATACCTTTATTTATGGTTAATAGGAGGTCACTAGGTTTATGGCCCTAGCGCCTTTAGAAGCCTGGCCATGTAATACCCTTATTTATGGTTAATAGGAGGTCACTAGGTTTATGGCCCTAGCGCCTTTACAAGCCTGGCCATGTAATACCCTTGCCCAGGGCCCTCATAAATACTTCTCCAGAATCTAATGATTTCTTCCATTTTAGGTTGTATTTTTAGACAACCTTTTTGGCTCTTCACTGAGTTGCTTGTTTTGTACTTATCTCTATGCCTGCAATATAGTTCTGCTTGTGCTGATAATTTACTTTATTAGTATAAATAGTGTATAAATCCTGCTCTGTTGTGGCACTGTGGGTTGCATTTACCACTTCTAAGAATTATTGATGATCTTTGCTATTTTTTGCATTCTTCTAGCAGAGATGCTTCTTATCTTAGTTCTGTTATAGTTTTTCTTTATCAGTGCTTCCATGGTGGCATTCCACATGTTGCCACCCTGCCATTTGGTCCTCTGCATTTTTGTGGTAACACTTTATCTAGGTTTAGTTTAGCTGCACAGTAATATATTCTGTTTACTTTCTCTACTCTATTCCTGGGAATGAACTTACTTTTTCCATGGATCGCTTTCAACAGTTCTGATTAATGTATTCATCTGTTTTACCAGTCTTCTAACATTTGGGGTTTTATTCACTTTCTGTAGTCTTTCTTTCACCTGTCTTTATATGTCTGTCCAATTCTATTAAATCAAGCAGGTTTTTGATTGTTTTCTTCTAGACTGAGTGCATTCTGTTTGCTTTCTGCCTCTTGCTGTTTCCTTTGCTGTGAAATTCTAAGTGGAATTTCATGCAAGTTTCCTGCAAAAGTTACCAGAATTTTGCTCTTGGAACATTTGCTATGCATGCATCACGTTCTGTCTGTTGCACCATTTATGGTGTACTTATTGACACAATATGTTATGAAAGTGTCTGTATGTGTCTCTACATGAAAACACTCACTTCTCAGCTGGTCTTTCACTTCCCTTTCTGTTTATTGTTTATGTAGCTCCCTGAGTGTTTCCTTCTCAAAATAATACACTTTTGTTTTCTTATTCTTTCCTTTATAAAATGTACCATGTCTGGATGCCTTTGTGTTTGAGTATCTTCAAATATCTTTGAAGCTGCAGTTGTCATATTGATTAGTCCCAGTTTGTTTTGTTCATAAATATTACAACATATCAGATCCAAGTCTATTCTTCTTTTTTATATGTTTCATTAGTATCTTTTTTTGGCACTTTATCCAGACTGTCTAGTAGTTGTTGTTTGTCTTTCAGATTTTCCCGGTTAGGGGTCACCACAGCGAACTTCGGTTCACTAATGATTGGCAGTAGACTTTCACAAATGCCAAGGTGCCAGCTTCGACGTTCAACCTTCAACGAAGGCACGCCCATTTACGCATGTCTTTGAAATGCCCACCCAACTGTGGGGAGGGCATGCAGACTCCACACAGAAGGCACTCCTCGCACTCCAGCCGAGAATCGAACAGGAGAACCTCTTGCTGTGAGGGAACAACGCTACCGCTGCACCACCGTGGATGTAAACTGTCTAGTAGTACTTTATGTAAATATTCTCTTTATGTGATTTATTTGTTCTAAAAAAGAGCTTATTTTTTGTTTATAACTTTTACTAGATGCTCTGAAGCAATTAGTCTTCTTTCCTCTAAATTTTTTCTTGCTCTAGTTAAATATACTCTGTGGAAATGTTGCACTTATTGCACAAAAGAAAGAATATGTAATCTCTTTCCTATCAGCACCCTCATTGTAGCACATTCTATGACTTTACAGCCCAGGCCTGTTCATCAGTGCATCCCAGTGAAATGCTGCCTATGGATGGCATCCTGATAAAGTTGTCTTTTTTTGAACTTGTGTGTTGTTTATGGTCACCAATGTACTTTACTTGAAGGAAAGAGGGCCGGCAAATCTTTGATTCTGCCTGGAAAGTTAAAATACAACCAGCTGATAAAAGCACAGTCTAAATGGGTGAGGACGCTCAAGACACTGTGCTGGCATTCACAGGTGCTTGTTTTCCCTTGAAAGGGAAGAAAGAGTCAGTTTTCTAATGCATTCATAACACACTATTCAGCAACATTAATAATAATAACAATTATAATACTAATATGTGCATTCAGAATTCCATGATTATTAATACATTTATCCCAGCACTGTATAAAATTAGTTTCCTATTCTCCTTCTATCCCCTAATTATGGTTTATTGTAAGTTGAACAAATAACTAATCAAAGCCCAATCTGCCTGAGTTGGAAGTAACTTGGATGCTAATTAATTTTATAACACTTACAAAGTTGGAGTATGACAATTTCCCAGTGTCCTAGTCAAACTTCCCACCACTAAAGATGGCGCTCAGGCCTATTAAGACCACCAACATTCGGTCATTCGGTGCTAACCCACTTTGTTCAGTTTACAGTAGGCACGGAATTCAAAGCATTTCCCAGCACTCTGTGGGCACAAGGCAGAGAAGTAACCCTGAATAAGATGTTAGTCTGTTGCAAGACATACACACATCCCAGAGGGTATAGAGAACATTTCTATATATATATTACCCTGGTACTGTTTAGGCTAATTCAAAAGAGTGTTACCATATCTACTATACCACTATAGCCAATTAATAATGGATCACAAAATAATGCACAATCCTGACAATGTGCCTTCCCTAAAATATCTTCCACAACCCTACTCTAACATTCGTAGTCTTTGATCATCTAACAAAGACTTACTCCAAGTAATCAAAGTATCCAGTACAGCAGGCAACTCTCTTTACTCTAACTTTGTTGCGAAAAATTGGAATGCCCTTCCACATAGTATTAGATCCATAAACAATTTTAATAATTTCAAAGTATCTCTCAAAAGACACTTATTTGAATCCTGGCTTTGCACATGTAACACTCCAGGTTAATTTTTTAACTTAGCACTACTTATACAATTTAGCTGTATGTACTACCTCTGTTAACATATCCCTTCTAACAACACTACTTCTCTATAAGTAGTTACATTCCTAGCTGCGACTCTCACCACGGAAGTATTCCTAACTCTGCACTACTTTTCCTAAGTGATTCTCCCTACTTAATTTCCTAACTAATGTTATGTTCCTCCACATTTATAAATTAACCGGGAAAAGCCGAAAGACACAACATTTGCCTATATTCAACTGTTTAAAGTCTTGTTCTGTTTCATACTCTGTATATATTTTTGTTTTTAAATTTTTATCTTGTAAATGTGTTGACACTCATTTTTTTCTATAATTTCTATTACTTGACGTGATGATTTTGTACGTAAGCTTAGGCTGGAGCTTTTCTCCCTGGGCCTCTGGTAAAAATGGCCATTGTTCCAGTTGGACCATCCTGGTAAACAAGTATATAGCGGTGAATGATAGGGTAAGAGGACAGAAGTGAGTTACAGTGAAGACTGTATCGTACAGATAATATACACGGCTTAAAATGCTGTTTGATGCATAGTCATGAGCAGGTACTATACATTCCTTGTTTCTCAAGCACTTTACAGATATTCAGAAAAAAGAAAGGGAGGGAGAGAGAAGATGGGCATATGACAACAAAAAAATTCTGAAATATTTAAAAAAATAGCCCACCGTGCTAAAATACAGAAATTAACTGTCTGTAAAATATACTAATTAAAATGGGAAACATGAACAAACATTAAATAATAAACACCATTGCTAATAATTTAATGTTCTCTGTATCTTGTTTGGTACCATGATGCTGTAAGTGATTTGTTTTCATATCAGCAAGTGATTTCAGAATCTCAGCAGGTGTAAATGTCATAATTTCCTTCTATAAAACATTACTATGTATGCATTAGCATTATCTGCAGCAAAGAAATATATTTGCAAAACATATATTTTATTTTCATGAATAATTCATTTCTTCTTTCACAACTGTTAAAAGTGGATTATGTTCATTGTGATGAAATAAAAGGACTAAAATACATACTCAAACTGCCATTTCAATACTCTAGACTACACATATCCCCTGTGAGGTATATCTTCAAAGGCTGTTTGAAGGAGATTGTCCAGAACCCAGTCCTTGGTCATATTTGGCAGCTGCTTCGCATTATTTTGATCCTGGGACTCTGCTGATAATTTGTTTTCTATAGTAATTATGTATACATATAAGCGTATGCAATCAGCTTTTTAAATATGTTTATTCCACAGATACATCATGAAATGAATGAACATTTCTGTTAGAACAGATTGAATATGCAAATGACACAATCTTCGTGTTCAAGTTGCATTTGTTTTGTAACTAAACTGTACTTTTGCTAAACGTTGAATAGGCTAGCCTCGCTTCAGTGTCACAGATGAGCTGAAACTGCTGCAGGATTTAAAGATTAACCCTTTTAATCACACAGGTGGTGCTGTTCATTAGTCCTGAATATGAATTGTGCCCACAGAGAATTATAACTACTTTGGTAAGCCTTTTGTTCTTAAATATATTCTGCTGCAATTATTTTTGACAATTTTCAGAGAAATAATCTGTATGTGGGCCCAGTGTTTTATCTATCTATATAATAATAGCATGAATGATCCAAATGTCTAAATGTTGAAAAGAAAATGCCAACACTAAGTATATCAAAATTCATACTATCAAAAATCACTATCATCAGTCCTACAGAAGACCACATAAAGAAAACAATTTCCATTTGCAATCTCCACACCAAAGCTTTCCATAACACAAGCCCAAATTAGTACAAATAGTGGAAAAATTGCATTTTTTCTTTTTTTTTAGGTAAGGTGAAGCGTTATGGTTAAGGTTCATCATAGGTAAGTACTAGGCTAGCAGCCCAAGGGCCTAAGTAAGCTTAGCCAACAAGATTCCCTGGCTTATGCCACCCAAGAAAGTTATTTTCCTGTGCCCCTGTCGAGCAGAGCCACAGAAGTGATCCCCGGGTTTTATTTCCTATTTCCCATCCACTCATTAAGATTTTTCTTGAAGAGATCTAATGAGGAACTTTGCTTGACATAGATGGGTAGCTTGTTCCGGAGTATGGGAAGTCTCTGGGACAGGAATCTATCCCTCCAGCATGTCCTGTTTATTGTGGTGACAAGGTTTAGGTCCCTAGAGCATGTAGCTTGGACGGATTGTGATTTCTTTAGGTGTAGCATGTCCAGCAGTTCTGGGTTTGACATAGCTTTATATGTTAGGCAGAGATCACCTTAGAGTAGGCGATATGGTACAGAGTAAAGCTGGAGTTTTTTGAGATGGTCAGTGTAGGGCATCTGTTTGAGGCCAGTAATCCTCTTTGTGAGGTACTTCTGTAGCCTTTCCAGCTGCTGCAAATGTCTTGTGAGGTACATTCCAAAAGGGGTGTTGTACTCTATAATGGGTGTCGAGTAGAGGGAACAATAACCTATTTTTTCCTGGATGAGAACCCTTTTGTGATGAGGTGTGCCACATAAAAGGATTTCCTGACTGACTACTGTGACGATGTAATTATCAAAGGAGAGACTACTGTCCACCTGGGTCCAAAGGTCTCTTATTACACATTCAGAGTTAAGTAGACTTCCACCTATTTGGTAGTTCATGGGTACAGAGTTTTTACCAAAGGGGATGACAATGCACCTTTTGACATTGAGCTTCAGGCCATGAATCTGACACCAGGCATCTGTCTCAGTGAGGCCCTTTGGTAGGATGTCCACATCATTTGGCAACTCGACTATGGCTCCTAGTTTGCAGTCATCTGCAAACTTCATTAGCCAGAGGCCTTCTGTGTTGGCCTGTCCTTCAGAGAAGTAGATACCAAACAGGAGAGGTCCCAGGACTGAACCCTGTGGTACTCCACTTGTCACTGGTTTGAAGTCAGATTTGGAGTCTGCAACTTTTACGGTATGGGTTCTGTCTGTGAGTCAGTTGGCAACCCATCTTGTGACGTAGAGATTTATACCTAATTTAGTGAGTTTAGCTATAATTCCAGAATGGGGGATGGTGTCAAAAGCCTTGGCAAGGTCAAGATAGGCTGTGTGAACCACCTAACCCTTGTCTACGGCTTTGGTGACTGTCTCAAAGAAGTTGGTCATGTTCAGAAGGCATGATCTGCCTTTCACAAACCTAAACTGGGTGGGGTCCAGAGTTTGGAGGTTATCAATGTTTTTGTTTACGAGTTCCATGATGATATGTTCCATGGCCTTACAGACCAGACTTGTCAGGCTAATAGGCGGTAGTTCCCAGGATCAGTGGTGGCTCACCCTTTGTGGAGTGGGATAACTGTTGCTGTGTGCCATTCAGTGGGCACAAAGCCTGAGGTGAGGCTATGATTGAACATTGTACTTAGATAGGGTGCAAGTTCATTCTGTAGTTCATGTAGAAATGCAGCCTGGGATGTTGTCTGGTCCCACGGATGCTGTATTCTTGGCTTTGGAGAGTGTGTTTTTTTACCTGTGCAGCCATGATTACAGGAACTTTGCATTCTTCCAGTATAGAGATGGGCTCTTTAGGGGGTGAGAGGGTGGTAAAGTTAACATTGAACCTGTCTGTCAGGATGTTGGCAATATCAGTTGGTTCTGTATATTTAGTGCCATTGTGCTGTAACTCAGAGCAGATCTGAGTGTTGCCATTGAGATTCTTGACATAGCTATAGAATGCTTTGTGGTTGTCTTTAGAATCAGTGATGATTTCGTTTTCATAACTAGCTTTGGAGGATTTTATGAGGGATCTCAGTTTCTTACTGAGGCTGACCAGGGAGTTCCTCCAATCATGGGATTTTACCTTTTTTTGCAACAGTTTTCTTCTTTTGTTGTGGAGTTTGTTTATGGCAGGGGACCACCAGATTGACTTCCTTTGTTTGGAGGATAGCATCTTGGTTCTGTTAGGGATAGCATGATCCATGCACTTGTGTAAGTGCTTATGAAGTGCATTTGTGTAGGATTCAGCAGTCATACCTCTATTGTCCGTCTGCATGGGTGCCGTGAAGTTTGCCACTTCTGTCTTAAGAAGTGTTAAGTTGGCTTTGGAGAAATTTTTTATAGTGGTTTCCCTAATGGGGGGTGGGGGTGGGATGGGATGTCTAGGGTGATAGTGTGGAATACTGGTCGCCCGTGTTGGTAATGACCAGATCTAGGATATTGCTGCCCCTGGTGGGAGTGTGGATAACTTGATCCAAGGCATTGGAATTTATGAATTCCAGAAAACGTTTAGCAAAACAGTTGGTACATGAGTAGTTTTCCCAGTTAATGGTGGAGTAGTTGAAATCGCCCATTATTCGGGTGTTGGATCGTACCCTAATATTTTCCAGTGTATCAAGAAATGAGGAGTGAGAATCCTGGGGCATGTTGGGGGATCTGTAGTAAGCTTCAATTTGGATTGTGTTCTTGCCCAGAGTTAGTTGCACTTGGATAATCTCGGATGCATTATGCTGAGCAACTAGCCTGGAGGTGTGGATATCCTTAATGAATATGGACATGCCTCCACCTTTAGTGTTTCAGTCCAGGTTAGGTGGCCGAAAGGTGTGGTATGAATTATAGCCTGGTAATGCAGGGGTGATCTCTGGAGTTTTGAACTAGGTCTCTGTCACTGCACAGATGTCAATGTTCTCCATTTTAATGAATGCCTCGAGTGAGTGCATTTTGAGGTTTAGACTTCTAGCATTACCCTCATATTTTGCTTGCTTGTAACTGTTACGGTGGTAAATTTGTCATTTGAACCTTGCGTAAAAAAGGCACTATAGGGGTGGCAAGAGCCTTAGCCAGTATCCAGAATCCCAAGGGTGACAGGTGCAAGCCATCTCTGGCAAAGCATTGTGGTCTGTCGATCATGTCATCCCAGACAGACAGATACTGGATCCCCTTAGAATGACCCCAGAAGTTTAGCCAATTGCTGAAGTCAATCATTTTGTCCTTGTACTTTGGTATCATTCTGGGTGATGGCAGGATGCTGCTCAGGTCTAGGGTCATACATGCCTTGGCCACAACATTGGAGAGCTCCTCCATGTTTCTTTTCATGTAGTCTAGGGAGGTACATCTCAGGTCATTCACACCAACATGGACAATGACAGAGTCATATTTGTACTTGTTGTGGAGTGAATGGAGTGCGTGCATTATGTGGCAGATCCTAGCACCCGACAGGCAGCTGGCAGTAACTTTCTCCTTGTTTAGCCTGGTGAGTGGAACATCAGTGTGCCTGACTATAGAGTCACCTGTGACTAGAGTGTTGGGTACAATGTTATGCATTATGGGCTATGGTTGAGTGTATTCTCCCCATATCCTGAATGACAGATAATGTCTCTACATTGACCATTGAGGCATACTTACCAAATCCAGCAGTAGAGATAGTGTCCCCACATTGACCATTAAGTTATTCTTCCCGCCATCCTCCACTAAAGGATTCTCCCAAGACACACCACTACAGATATTGGCTCCACATCAACTACTAAGCTATTCTTCCCACATCCTTTACTATGGATAGTGACTGCAAATCTCCCCTCAGGTATTCTTCCAAAATCTTCCAATATGGTTAGAGTCTCCACATTGACCACTAAGGTATTCTCCCCACATCTTCTACTATGGATAGCGTCTACACATTGGCCATTGAGGTATTCTCCCTACATCTTAAACTACAGATAGTGTCTCAGCATCAAACACTGAGATACTCTCTCCACATCTTCCTCTACAGATAGTGTCTGCACATCATCCACGGAGGTATTCTCCCCACATCCTACACTAGAGATAGTGTCCACACATTGACCACTGAGGTATTCTCCCACATCTTCCACTAAAGATAGTGCCTCCATATCAATCTCTGATGCAATCTTCTCACATGCTACATGACAGATAGTGTCTCTGCATTGAACATTGAGGCATTCTCACCAAATCCAGCAATACAGATAGTGTCCCCACATTAACCTCTGAGGTATTCTCCCCACATCGTCCACTAGAGATAGTGTTTCTCATGTTGGCTGCTGATGTATTCTACCCACATCTAACAATGAAGATAGCTTCTCCCCATCAGCCACTAAGGATATTCTCTCCACATCCACCAGTAAAGAAAGTGTTCTAACATCAGCCATTGAGATATTATTTCCACATCCACCAGTACAGAAAGTGTCCTAACATCAGTCACAGAGGTATTCTCTCAAAACCCACCACTACAGATAGTGTCTCCACATCAACAATTGATATATTCTCACAAGATCTGCTACTACAGATAATGTCTCCACATTGACCATTGAGGTATTCTCCCAAGATATACCACTACAGGTGGTGTCTCCACATAAACCACTGAGATATTCACCCAGCATCCTCCACTACAGTCAATGTCCCCATCTAGACCACTGAGGGATTCCCCAAGGTATTCTTCCAAGATCCAAAACAAACTCAGAAGAAAGAAACACAAGCAAATAACCCAAAACAGGAATCCAGGCACCTCAAAGTTGAACTTAATCCAATAATCCAAGTTATTAAACTATAACTTGGATTATCTGATTACTTTCAGCTTTGAGGTTCTTTGATTCCTGTTTTGGATTATTTGCTTGAGATTCTTCCAAGATCCACCATTATAGACAGTTTCTACACATCGACCACTGAGTGTCTCCACATTGAAGCTGAGGTTTTCAAACCAAATCCAGCACTGCAGATAGTGGCCTCACATCCATCACTGAGGTATTGCAAAAATCTTCTACTACAGATAATGTTCAACATTGACCACTACAGTATTCTCCCCTCATTGTCTGCTACTGCTAGAACAACTGAGGTATTGTCTCCACATCCTCTTCTGCAGATGTCTCCATTTCAACCATTGAGATATTTTCTCCACATTCTCCAATAAAGATAGTGGCACCACATCAGCCACTGAGTTATTCTCCCCAAATCCACCACTTCGATCACTGACATAGTCTCGAATGACCCATCATTTCAGATCGTGTCTCCACATCAACAATTGAGGTATTTTACAAAGATCCACCACTAGTGTCTCCACATAGAGCAATGTGACATTTTGCCAGCATCCTCCATTACAGAAAGTGTCCCCATCTCAACCACTAAGGTATTCTCCCCAAATACCCTTCTATAGACAGTGTTCACACATCCACCACTGAGGTATTCCTCAAATCTACTACTACAGATAGTGTCTAACATTAACTACTGTGGAATTCTCCCCACATCTTTTACTAGAGACAGTGTCTCTACATCACCTGAGGTATTCTCCCCACATTCTCCACTGCAGATAATGTCTCCACGCCAAACAAGAGGTATACTCCCAACAGTCTCCTGTACAGAAAATGCCCCCACATTGATCACTAAGATAGTCTCCACAAATCCACCACAACAGATATTGCCTGCACACTGGCCCTTAAGGCATTCTCCCACATCATCCATTACAATTTTTATCTCCACATTGGCCACCAAAGTATTTTCCTATGCCATCTGCTATGGATTGTGTTTCCACATTGACAACTGCGGTTTTCTCCTCACATCCCTCACTAAAGATAGTGGTCCCTCATTAACCAATGAGATATTCTCCCCACCTCCACCACTACAGATAGTGGACTCCACATTGAATATGAAGGTACTCTCCACGCATCCTACACTACAAATAGATTCCTCACATTGAACACTGAAGTATCCCCCCCCCCAAAAAAAAAAAAAAAAGATGAAATCCTGTGTGGCTGTGTCAGCTCATAAGAGACATATGCTTAATCCAATTTCTTTTGCACACAAAACTTTGAGAAAATGACTTTGTGGGCTTTTAAGTAGAAGTACATTAACTTACAGCAGACAGAAGCTTCTGGAAATTAAGCAGTTAACAGTTTCATGCTGCTGGCTAGATTCCCTGCAGTTAGCAGAGTTCCTGGGGCCTACTACACTCACAGAAATACTGGAGCTGTGCATTTTAACCCAGCATGCCTTAAAGTGCCTGAAACATGAGACAGAAGGTTCTGGAACACTCAGGACAAGACAGAAGAGGAAAAGATGTCAGAAAACCAGAAAAAGGGGCTGCAAGGCTGGAATTGCTGCAAAGCTGAAAACTTATCCTCACAGGTCTGCTCTGCCTTCAATACTGCTAGCAAATGCACACTCGCTGGACAGTAAAATGGATGACCTGAGGCTGGAACTCTACAGCAAAAATAAGGTGAGAAATACCTGTTTATTGGTGATTATTGAGACATGGCTGTACCTGTTTATTGGTGATTATTGAGACGTGGCTGTACCTGTTTATTGGTGATTAATGAGATGTGGCTGTACCTGTTTATTGGTGATTACTGAGATGTGGCTGTACCTGTTTATTGGTGATTATTGAGACGTGGCTGTACCTGTTTATTGGTGATTACTGAGATGTGGCTGTACCTGTTAATTGGTGATTACTGAGACGTGGCTGTACCTGTTAACTGGTGATTATTGAGACGTGGCTGTACCTGTGTATTGGTGATTACTGAGATGTGGCTGCACCTGTTTATTGGTGATTACCGAGACATGGCTGCATAACAAGATCAATGACAGTGCTGTTAGCGAAGAAGGCCTCACACTCTGAGTGACAGATGTCAAGCTTTGTGTGGAAAGGCAAGGGAAGTGGAGTCTGCATCTGTGGGAATGAATGATGGTATAAAACTGGGAGATTGTTCAGTCATATTGCTCTGATAATCTAGAGTTCCTGCCCTTAAAATGCAGACCCTTTTATGTACCTAGAGAGGTAAATGGAATATACATAACAGTGGTATACATTCCACCCAGTGCAAACACCACTGAGGCCCTGAGCATTCTTTATAACTCTATCTGTGAGATGCAGAGGAAAAACTCAGACCTTGCACATGTGGTTACTGGTGATTTTAATCAAGCAGATCTGAGAGAGGTGCTACCCCACTACTATCAATTTGTAGATTTTCCTTCAAGGGGTGCTAACACTCTGGACAAGGCATATTCCAACATCAAAGGTGCCTACAGAGCAATACAACAACCTAACTTAGGAAGCTCTGACCATCTTACTGTCATGCTTCTACCAGTCTACAAATCAGCTCTGATCAGAGAAAAGACCACAGTTAAGCAGGTCAGGGCATGAGGGTGTATTGGAATGTCTCCAAGACTGTTTTGACAGGAACTGCTGGGGCATTTTCAAAGAGGCTGCTACGTCAAATGGACTGGTGAACATAGATGATTACACAGAGGCAATAATAGCTTACGTCACTAAGTGTGTTGATGATGTATCTGATATCAAAAGCATCACAATCAGAGCAAACCAAAGGCCATGTGACTCAACAACAAAGTCTATGATCTCCTGAAGGTAAGAAATGCAGCATCCAGGGCCAAGGACAAGGAGGGTCTCAACGAAGCTGGAGCAAACCTAAAAAGGGGCATTAAAGAGGCCAAGAGGGCATATGAAAAGGAATTACAAAGTCAGTTTGTAGACATGAGGTACACCAGGAGTCTCTGGCAAGGGATACAACAGATTACTGACTATAAAGCCAGGTCATCTCAGTGTGAAGACAACATTGAATTCCTGGACAGGTTGAACTCCACCTTTGGCAGATTTGAAGAGAAGAACAATGTGGCTGCTGCTGCAAGGCTACCTATTGACCAGGAAGAGGGGGTGCTCAGCCTTAACTCCAATGAAGTAAGATGTCAGCTTAAGAAACTGAACCCCAGGAAGGCTGCTGGTCCTGATAAAATACTGGGCAAAGTACTTAAATGCTGTTCAGACCAACTATGCTCAGTTCTAACTCATATTTTCAATACCTCCCTTATTCTTGGTGAAGTTCCGTCTTGCTTCAAGGTGACAAATATTGTCCTTCTCTCAAAAAAAGCTAATCCAGCCTGCCTGAATCAATACAGACCAGATGCTCTAACTTCAAATGTCATGAAATGCTTTGAGAGGCTAGGTAAAAGGCATCTGTCGGCTAACCTTCCATCCACCTTCGACCCTCTACAGTTTGCTCATCGGGCTAACAGATCCACTGTGAATGCTATTTCAGTGGCACTCCACCTCTCACTCGATCATCTGGAGGGAAGAAACAACTATGTCAGGTTGTTGTTTAATAATTTCAGCTCAACATTCAGTACAGTGGTTCCTATGCAGCTTATTGACAACCGTGTACATCTTGAAGTTAGCAAGCTCATGTGCTACTGGCTCCTCGACTTCTTGACGAACAGACTATGGAAAACATGTGAAGCAACAATTTATTTTTATTTATTTATTTTATTTTACATTTGTTGACCGGGCTAGTCTAGCTGGATACATGTCCATTTTCAGTAGAGGCCCGGGGAGAAAAGCTCCACAATACAAATGGGTTAGTAAAACCAAGTATGTTATACATTCAAATAAGAAATATTATACAAAAGTAGGTGTTACAGAGAAAAAACTGGTTCATAAGTATTACTAGCAAAAATACTTTACAATACTGAAAATAAGCAAGCAAGAATATATATTTTTTTTAAATTAAGGGTGAATATAAAGGTTGATAAAATAGAAAGTTTTAGTCGGGGTTTGTAAAGGACAGAGCTAAGGAGAATTAAGCACAGGTTTTAGTTGCTTCTTGAAGGTTCAAACACAAATACTATACTAACCTAGAAAAAGGTTTGAGGGGGTGAAAAAGGGTAGAGGGAATAATAGTTTAGTCAGGGTTTGTACAAGGACAGAGCCATTGAGACTGAAGCAGAGTTTTTAGCTGCTTCTTGAAAGTGGGTAGAGAAGTAATAGTGGTGATTTCACGTGGAAGCTTGTTCCAGATAGGTCCAATACAGTTGGTGAATAAACAGTCTCCAGCTTTGTTGTTGGATTTATAGGGTGCTGCTAGTAGCTTTGTAGCGGAGCGCAGGGACGATAGATTTTTATAAGGAGTAATAAGGGTACTAAGTATTGTGGTATTAGAAGGTTGATAGAAGATTTTGTGGGTGATGGTAAGTTGCTGTAGTCATATTTGATTTTGTAGTTCGAGCCAGCCTAGTTGTTTAAGATTAGAGCAATAATGGGTTTTAAAAGGGGCTCCTGTGGCAAATATTGTAATATTATTATAAGATACAGCTAGTTTATTGAAATTAGATTTTGATAAGTTTGTAAAAATAGGTGAGACATAAAGAAGGGTAGAGAGCAAGTGTGTTTGAGCTAAAGTACTTCTGGGTGAGGTAGCTAGGAAGGGTATGAGCCTGTAGAGAGATCCAAGTTTTCTGTTGACTGACTTGATGGTTAAGTTAATATGGGCATCAAAGTTGAGATTATGGTCTATTGTGACACCTAAAAGTTTGGTAGTTGAGTCAGGGGATATTATTGTGCCATTGTTCGA
Source organism: Protopterus annectens (assembly GCF_019279795.1). Taxonomy (NCBI): domain Eukaryota; kingdom Metazoa; phylum Chordata; order Ceratodontiformes; family Protopteridae; genus Protopterus; species Protopterus annectens. Next base: position 344,681,388 of record NC_056743.1, read on the forward strand.
CATTATATCGAAGGTAAAGGTCAAAGATTTCTGTGATGGTGTAAAAAGTAATAATTTAGTCTTTTTGGGATTTAGTAAGAGGCCATGCTGATAGAACCAATTTTCAGCTGCTGTGAAGACTTGTTGTGTAGTGGTCTGGAGCGTAATTGGGGAGGATGCTGAACATATCAGAGTTGAGTCATTGGCATATTGTATACATATGGATTGAGGAAGGGACATATTTAGTTTGCTAATAAAAATAGGAAAGAGGAGAGGTCCCAGTACTGAGCCTTGTGGCACTCCAATTGTGATGGGAAGAAGAGATGATATTTGATTATCCCAAAGAACTGCTTGTTGTCTATTTTCTAAGTAGGATTTAAACCACTGGATAGCTTGACTGTCCAAGGCAAATGATTTGAGGATATTTAGTAAGAGGGAATAGTTGACAATATCAAAGGCCTTAGAGAGGTCTAAGAATAGTGCTGAGGACAGCAGGATGTTGTTGATTTTTATTAATATGGTCTGTGAATGACAAGAGTGCTGTAGTAGTGCTGTGATAGGGTCTAAAACCATGTTGGTAGTCTGTTAGTAGGTTGTTTTTGAGAAGATGGTCAAGTAGTTGACGATGTATACATCTTTCCCAAGATTTTAGCTAAAGGAGAAAGTAAGGCTATGGGACGAAAGTTAGGGAGCTCGAAAGAGTTACCGCCCTTGTGAAGAGGAATGATATGAGAGACTTTCCAGAGGGTTGGAATAAAGCCTTCAGTTATGGTTCGATTAACTAAGATGGAGACTGGAAGGGCAATTACTTTGGCTGCAATTTGTAGGTATTCAGCTGGGAGGAGGTCAGCTGAGGGGGTACAAGGTTTGAGTTTGGTAAGAAGAGTAAAGATAAGATCAGTTGAAACTGGTTGCAGTTTGAAAGAGGGGGGATTTTTGTTGAGGCAATAAGGTGTTGGCGTGGACTGTGGAGATAAAGTTGAAGCAAGAGAGGTGACAGTGTCTGAGAAAAATTTGTTGAAAGTATCAGCAATTCAGTTAGGTGTGCTCTGAGTGAGGTTAGAAGGAGTGGGTGTTTTAGAGTTACCTGGATGTAGTAGTTTATTGATACTTGTCCAGAATTTGTGAGGGTTTTGGTGTTGGGTATGTTGGAATTTCCAATAATAATTTCTTTTATCAAGGAATATAAGTTTCTTTGTTGCATTCCTAAGTTGTTTAAAGGTTTGGTGGTCAGCTGGGTTTTTAGTACTACGCCATTTGGCCCAGGTTCTATTTCTATTCAACATTTTATCTTTGGTTTCTTTTGTTAGCCAAGGAGCAGGCTTTGCTTTGGTTTTAATTAATCTAGTAGGGGCATGGAGGTTGAGGATTTGAAGGAATTTGTTGTTAAAGTATGAGACTGCATCGTCTAGAGGTAAGTATTTTAGGGGAGACCAATTGCATGCTTTGAGTTCTAATTGGAAGTTAGTTTGGTTGAAATTGCTTTTGTTCCTGCTAGTTCTAACTTGAGTATTATTGGAGATGGGGATTTTTTGTCTGGTGATAAAAGTGATTAAATGGTCACTGATATTATCAAGTAGTGTGCCTGTAGTATAAATCATAGAGCTGCTATTGACTAGAATCCAGTCAAGGATGCTTTGTTTGGAGCTGGTTTTGTTAATTCGAGTGGGGACAGTAATGGTTTGATTAAAGCCATAGAGGTTTATGTGAGAAGTGGGTTTTTGGGAGAAACAGGAATTCCAATCAATATTAAAGTCACCTAGAAGTATAGTTTCCTGAGGGAAGGAGTTTGAGAGCCAGTGCAGTACGTTTTCAAGGGTATTAATATTGTTACCTGGGGGGGTATAACAGCAAATGATATAAATGGATTTGTTAATATTAATTTGTAGTTTGGTGATTAAGATTTCACTATTGTTTTGTAAGGGTGGTTTTGTATCTAGTAGGGTAACCAGTAGTTCAGTTTTGTAAAATATAGCTACACCTCCACCCTTTTTGGTGTGCCGGTCAAGTCTAATGATGTTATATCCTGGGGGTAGTATGTCATTATCCTTGGTATCTGCTTTTAGCCGGGTTTTTGTTAGGCAAAGGATATCAAAGGAATATAGGTCAAGGAGGGCATGCACTTGTGTTGTTTTATTGTTTAGGCTGCGAATATTTAGGTGGGCTATTTGGAGAGAGTTCTGATTGGGGGTATGAATTGTAGAATTAGCTTGATTTACTATGGGGATGGCAGGCTGGTGATTATTTGGTCCAGGATTGGGATGAATATCACCATATAGGAATAATAGCTTCTGTTGACTATGTAGGTATTTGGAAGGTTTGGAAGAAATTGTAAAAGGTTTCTTGTTTAGAAAATAATTGCTATGAGTTGCTCTATGGTAATGAGGCATGAGGTAGGAAGATGATGAAGTTATATTGATGTCTGGTTGTGAGCTATGGAGAGAGTATAAAGTAGTTTGTTTTAGTGCTAGTTGAGATTCAAATAAGTTTGTGTTCAACGCCTCAGGATGCATAATACCCAACACCAGTGTTCTTCAGGGTTGTCCACTAAGCCCTCTGTTGTTCACCATCCTCACCCATGAACGTTCTGCAAAACACAACACCATTCACATCATTATGTTTACAGATGATACTACGGTTGTGGGTCTCATCGAAGTGGAGGATGAAAGAGCTTACAGAGACGAGGTTTACTCATTGATTGACTGGTGCACTAAGAACAAGCTTGACCTGAATGTCAATAAAACAAAAGAAATCATTACAGACTTCAGGAAAAGGTCAACAACACACTCACCGCTCATGATAAATGGTGAAGAGGTGGAAAGGGTCAAATCTACACAGTTTTTGGGGGTGCACATTTTGGAGGATCTCTCTTAGACTGTGAGCACTGAACAGTTGATCAAAAAAGCACACCAATGTCTCAAAAAAGCAAAGCTCTCACCTACTGTTCTCACCACATTATACAGAGGAGTAGTTGACAGCATTCTCACTAGTGGCTTCTCAGTTTGGTTTGGGAACAGTACAATAACAGAAAGAAAGAAGCTACAGAGAGGGGTGCAAGTTGTTGAAAAAATCATGGGCACAAACTTACCATCAGTCCAGGATCTCTTCGTAGCAAAAAACACTAAATGTGCATACAAAATAATTTGTGACCCCTCTCACCCTCATATTGCTGGTTTATCCAACTGTTTTAGGGCAGAAGATACAGAAGTATCTGCTGCAGAACCACCAGGCACTTAAACAGCTTCTACCCAACAGTGTTGAGACTTATAAACTCTGATACCAGCCACCAATTATTTAGTCAGTAATCATTCACAATACATTGTTCAGCTAAAAACTGTGCAGTATAGCCTTTTTTCTTTGATGTAGCAATATATTTTCTTATTCATGTGGAATTGCCTGCTATTTGTCTGATGCAGATGAACAGAGGAGGACAATCTTAACATGTGCAATCCTACACTGTCATGTGGCTATGTACAGTATTCTTCTTATGACTGTGTGTGTGTGTGTGTGTGTGTGTGTGTGTGTGTGTGTGTGTGTGTGTGTGTGTGTGTGTGTGTGTGTGTGTGTGTGTGTGTGTGTGTGTGTGTGTGTGTGTGTGTATATATATATATATATATATATGTATGTGTGTGTGTGTGTGTGTGGGAGGGAGGGTCTTGTTACACAGTTGTTCTTGTTATCCTTTTGCTTCATATGTACTCTGGTGAGTTGATGCTCGGAATTTCATTTAGGCTGTCCTTGTGTAGTCCTAAATGACAATAAAGTTTTCTTTGACTTTGACACATGCTCCTTGACCACTAAAGTATCCTCATCTGCAGAGAGTGGCACCACATAGACCACTGAGGCATTGTCCCCACCTACTCCTTGACCACTAAGGTATGCTACTAACATCCTCCTCTTTGGAGAGTGTCACCACATAGACCACTGAGGCATTGTCCCCACCTACTCCTTGATCACTAAGGTATGCTACTAACATCCTCCTCTTTGGAGAGTGTCACCACATAGACCACTGAGGCATTGTCCCCACATACTCCTTGACCACTAAGGTATGCTACTAACATCCTCCTCTGCGGAGAGTGTCACCACATAGACCACTGAGGCATTGTCCCCACATGCTCCACTGAAAATGGTGTACCCACCTTGTTCAGTGAGGTAGTCACCCCCCATTGACCACTGATGAATTCTCCCCATATCCTCCACTGCAGCTGGTTGCTCCACATCAACAACTGAAATATTCCCTTCAAATTCACCACTACAGATAGTATCTGTACATTGACCACTGAGGTGTTCTCTCCATATCCTTCACTACAGGTAGTATCCCCACATTGAGCACACAGGTATACTCCCCCACATCCTCCACTACAGATAACATCTTTATATTGACTGCTGTAATCTCCCCAGATCCTCCAATACAGACAGAGTCCCCACATTGACCACTGAGGTATTCTCTCCAAATCCACCGCTACTATATTAATTAATTGATATTAATTCCATCCTTTCTGGTATAAATGAACATGTTAATCTGTGACTGGAATAATATCTTAATTGCAATCCTATATATGAAATTTGTTGTGGTCGTTTATTTTATGGCTTGGCACATTTACTTAGTTCCACCGATGCTTAAAATTTGCAAGTAAGCTAAGCAGTTCACCTCGGAGGGTAAGCGATCCAAGTTAGCACAATGCATTATAGATAGATATATTTATTTATTTGCCATTTGTTAACTGGGTTGGTCTGGCTGGGCAGATGCTGTTTTTTCAGCAGAGACGCAAGGAGAAAAGCTCCATTACAGCAGTGAAAAGTTTTTTTTTTGTTTTGTTTTTACAAACAAGTATTTAAGCATTACAATCATGAGTAGATACATAAAAATAGATTAATTTTATACAAGGTATGAAGAGAAAGAAAAACTGAACATAGATATGAACTGTTGTGTGTCATACAATTACAGATTCATCATAATCATTATTAGAATGGGAAACTGCTAACCTAGATGTAAGAGTAGCACCTTGCAAGGCTGATCAATGGTGGTGGAGATGACGTCAGCAGATGTCTGTAGCCAAAGTTCCAAAATGGGGGAAATAGGCTTCGGCATCTACTCTCATAACTGTCCTCAGTGCAGCCTGCCTCAGACCACCTGCTATTTGTAGACTTCAAGAAGACATACATGATGCTCCTTAAATTAGGATTGCTATTGTACAGCAATTTTTTTATAAACACATTTGAAGACACAGCATATTGTTAATGTCACTTTTGTGGTTTAAAAAGGCTTCAAAAACAGTTTAAACTTCTAAGCTTATTAGGATACCAAATATTTTTATGGAAACTCCCTTCTTTAAAAAATTGTACATGATAAATGCTATTGAACTCATTAGGAAAATAGAGGTATACAGAAACTGTGTGACCTAACTCAGTACTGAAAATGGACTCAGACTGTATGATGTAATTCAGCTAGCTATTGTACATAGACTAGTGTAATGTAACTCGGCCAACTGATGATGTACACAGATTACTGTGATGTACCTCAGCTGTTGTACACAGACTGTATGATGTAACTCATCCAGCTGTTGTACACGGACTGTGTGATGCAACTCATCCAGCTGTTGTACATAGAATGTGTGATGTAACTCATCCAGCTGTTGTACACAGACTGTGTGATGTAACTCATCCAGTTGTTGTACATAGACTAATGTAACTCATCCAGCTGTTGTACATAGACTAATGTAACTCATCCAGCTGTTGTACATAGACTGTGACATAACTCATCCCGCTATTGTACATAGACTAATGTGATGTAACCCATCCAGCTGTTGTACATAGAATATTTGATGTAACTCATCCAGCTGTTGTACATACACTGTGTGGTATAACTCATCCAGCTGATAAGAATATTTGATGTAACTCATCCAGCTGTTGTACATACACTGTGTGGTATAACTCATCCAGCTGATGAACACAGATTAGTATGATGTAACTCACCCAGCTGTTGTACATAGACTGTGTGATGTAACTCATCCAGCTGTTGTACACGCTGTGTGATGTAACTCATCCAGCTGTTGTACACAGACTATGTGATATAACTCATCCAGGTGTTGTACATAAACTAATGTAATGTAACTCATCCAGCTGATGGACACAGATTAGTGTGATGTAACTCATCCAGCTGTTGTACACAGGCTGTGTGATGTTACTCATCCAGCTGTTGTACACAGACTGTGTGATGTAACTCATCCAGGTGTTGTACATAAACTAATGTAATGTTACTCATACAGCTGATGATGGACACAGATTATTGTGATGTAACTCAGCACATTGGTCTTGGACATAGGCTGTGCAATACAACTCTCAGCTAGCTAACTATGTGTATAATCCAAATTAGCAAGAAACTGGGTAGTTTTTGCAAAAAGGCTATGCTGATGTATCCTTTGTGAAAGTATAGGGTTCATTTAAAGGTTGAAATAAAGAAAACGATGGAAAGAAAACTTCAGTAGAAGTCTGCACGTTACTCCAAACCCACGGACATACACTGTCAAACTGCTGGGGCTGATAATGAAACATATGGAAAGAAAACTTCAGTAGAAGTCTGCAAGTTACTCCAAACCCATGGACATACACTGTTAAACTGCTGGGGCTGATAATGAAATGTATGGAAAGAAAACTTCAGTAGAAGTCTGCAAGTTACTCCAAACCCATGGACATACACTGTTAAACTGCTGGGGCTGATAATGAAATGTAAGGGTATCTTAGGGATCTCAGCTTTCCAGTTTCTGTTGGGGGGATTTTTTGATTATACCAAACCCTCTCCCCCTCTCCTTTGCAATGTCTGTGCTTATGTCCAAGGGGCAGGCATGCATGGGGAATGTCTTGGTGATATACATCTGTGCCCCCCTCCTCTTGGATCATGTTTCCAATCCTTGTGACATCCCCAGTCTCTCCCTGGGATTGTCATGGGAGATGTCCACCTCACAGCCCTCCCCCCAAGATGGTAATATCTCTCCATCACTGCCACTCTGTCAGTCACCACGCCACTAATCCAACCCTTTGTGCCACCATAGCAGCTTTTATCTTTTTGTATTTGCTTAGCAACCTGATTTGGTTAATTTCTGTCATTTTCTCTGTTACTTTGCTGACGCGTTTGCCACTGCTTTCTTAGCCTGTTTGTTAGTTAAAAGTGTTCCTGGTGCAATTTGGGTAATTTTATAAGTATGTAACTACATTTATATATATATATATATATATATATATATATATATATATATATATATATATATATATATATATATACATACATATATACATTTATATATATATATATATATATATATATAGGTTCCCTATTATATGATGGAAGACGCATTCTTTCGAATGTGCCTTGATCAAACTTGAAAGCACGAAACGGCATATAAGCAAATTCTTTCCCTGGGAAAGAAATCGCTTGGCCGCCTTCGTCACTATAGTGCGATCTCGGAGTTGGTATATTTAAGTAGGGGGGGTGGAGCCCCCCCCCCCCCATTTATGTAATGTTTTAAAGGGTTTTTTTTGTCTTTTTTTATCTTTTTTTGTAACAGTGATTTTTTTCCCCTGGGAAAAAAAATCGCTGTTCTAAGTGTTTGGGCTTTCGCTTACATGGGGTCAATAAATCAGTGTTCGCTTTTTTAAGCGTTCACTGATATAATATATATATATATATATATATATATATATATATATATATATATATATATATATACATACATACATACACACACACATGGGTCTACTTCTAAACACCGACACGACGATTCCCCGACACAAAACTTACAGACGCCAAATTACCGACAACACACAAACCCGACAACGCAAAACACCGAACACCAGAACACCGACACACAGAACGTAAACAACACATGACACTACATAGCATACACACTAGCCCTGACCCAAACCCTAACCCTAAGGTCCGACACTATCGCACACATCACCTACCTGCAGCCTAACCCTAACTCACTTAACCCACCCCTAGCCCAAGCTCTGACACTAACGCACACATCACCTACCTGCACCCTAACCCTAACTCACTTAACCCACCCCTAGCCCAAGCTCCGACACTAACGCACACATCACCTACCTGCACCCTAACCCCAACTCACTTAACCCGTCCCTAAACTACAGTCCCTCACTAGCACACACTTACCTTACCCGAACCCTACCTCCAACACGAACACACACTCACCTTTCCCACAGCCTAACCAGACATCCCACAATCTCGCGCACTTACCTGACCGCTCCTAACTCCGTCACTATCGCACACTTACCGGGTCGCGATCGCACATTCCCTTGTCGGTCTTTCCGCTGTCGGCAAATCACCCTGTCGGTACACTTACCTGTCGATCATCTGGCGTCGGTGAGTTTTCTGTCGGGGAATCGGCGTTTCGGTCTTTAGTAGTAGACCCATATACATACATACACACACACACACATATATGTGTGTGTGTATAATATATAAGTATGTAACTTCTAATACTGGAATGGTCATATCATCAAATTTCATTTTCAGGATATGAAAATCAAGAAAACAAAATACCCAAATGGCAATTTTTTCCCAGAGCAAGTGAACAGTTGCCCATCATGCCCTTTTGTTCACTGTAGTGTGGTCCTGGAGATGATATATATTGTGTGTTTCCTTGATATTTGAGCAAGAGTTTACTTACCCTGGGAAAAATTCACCATTCAGGATTTTTGTTTTTCTTCTCTCAAAAATGAAATTCGATGATATGGCTGTTCGACTTTTAGAAGTAGGTCTCTCTCTCTCTCTCTCTCTCTCTATATATATATATATATATATATATAGTTGAATCTCATTTCACTAAACTTCATTTCACCCCGACCACTTCACTGAAAATTCATTTCACTGAACTACAGTTATATGGCACCGTGTAGAGTACTGTAAGGTAAGTAAAAGTTATATGCCCTTTTCCCCACTGTAGTGTGATCCTGGAGTTAGTATATATAGTTAGGGGGGCACAGCCCCCCACATTGACGGGTGTGGGAGACATAGTTTGAGTACATGTTGTCTTCTGGAGAGAGTTAGTCATTGGTGTTGTAAGTATGCATGTCTATTATTTAAAATTTATTATTTTGAAGTTTTTGGTAAAATACAATATAAAACAAACAAGATGGGGGGCTGTGCCCCCCACCCCCCTAACTATATATACTAACTCCAGGATCACACTACGGTGGGAAAAGAGCATATACCTTTTACTTGCCTTACAGTACTCTACACAGTGCCATATATACTAAGTTCAATTCAGTGAAATGAGATTCAGTGAAATGAGTTTTCAGTAATTTGAGTTTTCAGTGAAGTAGTTGGGGTGAAATGAAATTGAGGGAAATGAGATTCAACGAAACAAAGTAGACCCATATATATATATATATATATATATATATATATATAGAGAGAGAGAGAGAGAGAGAGATAGATAGAGAGAGAGATAGATATATATATATATATATATATATATATATATACAGATTCACTTCATAATCTCGAAATACTGAAACATCGAATTTCAATATCTCAAAACTATGAAATACCGAAACTACAAAACCTCGAGCTCAAAACCACAGAATTCAAAACACCGACACCACAACACCAACATCACGACATAAACAAACAAAAACTACGCACATACACAACTCATACACACATAAGCAGGGGGGCAAGCCCCCCTGCACCCCTACTTATATATACTAACACCGAGATCGCACAAACTGGAAACAAAAGCAAACTCACACATGCACATTCTCCAGTCCCTTATACACACATCAAACATATCAGCACACTCAAACACACTCTAATCCCCTCTCAAATCCCTTACAAAACACACACTTTCCTGACAAAACTCCTAGATGCACACACAGCACCGTGCACCATAAACACACAATCCCGGACATCATGTAGAGTAAGGCCATAACCATGAATTTGTGATATTCGAATTCACTATTATGAACTTTCACTATTTTAAACATTTGGGTTTATTGTCTTGAGATACTGAAATTCGACATTTCAGTATTTAGAGATTATAAACGGCTCCCATATATACATATGTACACACACACACACACACACACACACACACACACACACACACACACACGCTCACACACATATACATATATCCCTCAATCCACTTAGCAAGAGTAATATCCATATCCAATCTTGATGACATTAGTCAGCATCACCAAATAACCTTAATACAGTTGTTATACTAGCAAGGGCTTGCCCTCTGACAGTACTTTGTGATCCAGGTTCTCCTCTCTAGTGGATGCTGTGCACAACAGCTGGTGCCCAAAGAGCTTGTTCTGTGCAGCTCTTCCTCTTTCAGCTGTCACCTAGATGCTCATCTGCTGTCCACAACTCAGTTCTATTTTAGGTGCACTTTGTTACTATACCTCTCAAGTTCAACTGGGAGAGTAGAGTTTGTACCCCGTAATTTCCGTCCTTGAGATGGAAGAGCCCAGCTAATTTTTGGAAAGTTGAAGGTAAGACAGACAGGCATGAGTAGAACAGGCCTCGCCCACACAGACAGTGACTGGAGGTCATGACTGAACCCTGCAGCTTGTGTCTGTGAGGTAAAGACTTTAACATTATGTTAAGCATTGGTCTTGGTATGTGCAGGCTTATGAATTTGTTTACTTTGTACAGGTGAGTTTCCCTCTTTTTGCATGGATATTGTTGATTTCAATAGTTTTACTTGATAGTGGTCACTTATTTTTATTTTGAATGACTTGTGAATTGTAAGAAGGTTTTAGGCAACAAATTCACAGGTATATATTAATGTGTAATTTATGCCAGTATTACTTTGGCCCCTCTTTATGACATTTTTGTGGAATTTTAGTTTGGATTAAGTGGGTTAAAATGATTTCCAATATCAATATTTTTAAGTAGAGACACTTTACTTTTATATGGTTACTTTCTGGTGGTGGGAGGCCTTTTCTATTTTTTAATCGGCAGTTGTATTTTGCCATTTGATGAAAAATATGGTGGTAATTGTTTTTTCTTTGAGTGGTCTCACTGATTTTGAGTTCTATGTGGCTATTAAATTTGCTAATGATATGTATCTGTTTTTCAATCCCAAATGAAGTGAACTCTAATGTAACTGAATCCTAGTTACTGCATAGTAATGGATCTGTGGGACATACACAGGCAGATGTGTAAGACAAGGTTTTCTAATACTGAGAATAAGCAAGCTATGAAAATGTGCTATAATGTAAGGAAACATATCATGGATAGAAAATCTAAAGATCAAAAAAGGCAGTAGAAGCAGATGCTAGAACGAAGGATGGTGGCGGTAATAAGAGCAAACATTTATGGAGCGTTGGCCACACTGAGAGGTTGGAATCAGGAATATTGACCATCGTAGCTGCAGCATTGAGATGAATAGACACAGAGATGACAGTACGAACGAAGGGTACAGAATAAACAATGGCTGCTACTCATCAAAAGCATCAGAAAGAAGAAAAGTAGCTTACAAAATCCATAACCAAACAAACCATCCTGAACTTGAACTTCCAGACTGCATTTGTTACCACTTACAGAATCATGTATTTTTGTATAGATAGGTACTTCATTATATTTGAGCAGTTTTGTGTTTCACCACTGATATATACCTAACTAATGGATACCACCTCAGCTGATAATTCATGCCTTAAAGCCACCTTTCTGATCAGCAGCTTTAGGCTTATATCATCAGTGAGCTCCAAGTATCTGCTTCCAAAAGAAGTTTCCATCGGTTTTACTTATTACTGAGATATTATTAGTGTTTATTTCAGAAGGTGTTATAGCATCCAAGGTTAAGTCATAAAGCCCACTTATTTTTGACACATTAAGGAATTTGTAGGTAATAGGTTGGCCTTAATGACAGTACACTTACAGCATGAATATACTAATATGTTCTTATGTTTAAGCTTCCTGTGTGTTTTCCCAACATGAAACGCTACATGCCAGTCATTTCCCTATGTAAATAGTGTAGTGGGCACTATGCACTTACAGCATGAATATACTAATATGTTCTTATGTTTAAGCTCCCTGTGTATTTTCCCAACATAAAACGCTACATGCCAGTCATTTACCTATGTAAATAGTGTAGTGGGCACTATGGTTTGCATATTTCTCAGATTTCTGTTTGTTGCTTGTGGCAAGATGACTGACCACTCTTTTCTCATACACATACTTTATATACCCCCCCCCTTTCTTTTAAGAACTTGACTGTCACTGCTGGCATTTCTTTTAGATCAGTATTTGTACCCATCTGTTACTTAAAATATTGGGCATCACCTGTCAGACCCTTCTACCCATCTGATACTAAGGCCCTTCAGTATTTATCATTTATTATTATTATTATTGTTTTTCTCGAATGTATGTCTCTAGAGAGATTGATTTAAATACTGCATATGAAGAACGCTATGATATGGGAAGATGATTTGTGTTTACAACATTTAATAAATAATTTGGAATGTGTATGCTTGTTGTAACATCTGGAAAGAGGAAGGAGGACAAGGAGACCTGGTGATGGAATGAGGAAGTACAGGAGAGTATACAGAGAAAGAGGTTGGCGAAGAAGAAATGGGATTGTCAGAGAGATGAAGAAAGTAGACAGGAGTATAAGCAGATGAGGTGCATGGCAAAGAGAGAGGTGGCGAAGGCTAAGGATAAGGCATATGAAGAGTTGTATGAAAGGTTGGACACTAAGGAGGGAGAAAAGGATCTTTACTGATTGGCTAGACAGAGGGACCGAGATAGTAAAGATGTGCAGCAGGTAAGGGTGATAAAGGATAATGAGGGAAACATACTCACAAGCGAGGAGAGTGTGTTGAGCAGATGGAAAGAGTACTTTGAGGGGCTGATGAATGAAGAGAATGAGTGGGAGAGAAGGTTGGATGATGTGCGGATAGTGAATCATGAAGTGCAGTGGATTAGCAAGGAGGAAGTAAGGATAGCTATGAAGAGGATGAAGAACGGAAAGGCTGTTGGTCCAGATGACATACCTGTGGAAGTATGGAGGTGTTTAGGTGAAATGGCAGTGGAGTTTTTAACCAGATTATTTAATGAAATCTTGGAAAGTCAGAGGATGCCTGAGGAATGGAGAAAAAGTGTTTTGGTACCGATTTTTAAGAATAAGGGTGATGTGCAGAACTGTAGTAACTACATAGGGATTACATTGATCAGTGACAGCATGAAGTTAAGGGAAAGAGTAGTGGAAGCTAGGTTAAGAAGGAACATCATGATTAGTGATCACCAGTATGGTTTCATGCCAGCAAGGAGCACTATAGATGCAATGTTTGCTCTGAGAGTGTTGATGGAGAAGTACAGAGAAGGTCAGAAGGAGTTGCATTGTGTCTTTGTGGACTTACAGAAAGCATATGAAATGGTGCCTAGAGAGGAGTTGTGGTATTGTATGAGGAAGTTGGGACTGTCAGAGAAGTATGTAAGAGTGGTACAGGATATGTACGAGGGTAGTGTGACAGCGGTGAGGTCTGCAGTGGGAGTGATGGATGCGTTTAAGGTGTAGGTGGGATTACATCAAGGTTCAGCTCTGAGCCCTTTCTTATTTATAATGGTGATGGACAGGTTGACAGACGAGATCAGACAGGAGTCCCCGTGGACTATGATGTTTGCAGATGACATTGTGATCTGTAGTGAGAGTAGGGAACAGGTGGAGGAGACCCTGGAGATATGGAGATATGCTCTAGAGAGAAGAGGAATGAAGGTCAGCAGGACTAAGACAGAATATATGTGTGTGGATGAGAGGAAGGATAGAGGAATGGTGAGGATGCAAGGAGTAGAGGTGGTGGAGGTGGATGAGTTTAAATACTTGGGATGAATAGTTCAGAGTAACGGTGAGTGTGGAAGAGAGGTGAAGAAGAGAGTACAGGCAGGATGGAGTGGTTGGAGAAGAGTTTCAGGAGTGATTTGTAACAGACGAGTACCTGTAAGAGTGAAAGGGAAGGTCTACAAGATGGGAGTGAGACCAGCTATGTTATATGGGTTGGAGACAGTGGCATTGACAAAAAGGCAGGAGTCATAGCTTGACATAGCAGAGTTGAAGATGTTAAGATTTGCACTGGGTGTGACAAGGATGGACAGGATTAGGAATAAGTATATTAAAGGGTCAGCCCAGGTTGGAAGGTTTGGAGGCAAAGCTAGAGAGGCAAGATTACATTGGTTTGGACATGTGCTGAGGAGGGATGCAGAGTATATTGGGAAAAAGATGCTAATGATGAAGTTGCCAGGTAACAGGAAAAGAGGAAGGCCTAAAATAAGGTTTATGGATGTGGTGAGAGAGGACATGCAGGTGGTTGGTGTGACAGAGCAAGATGCAGAGGACAGGAAGAAATGGAAACAGTTGATCCACTGTGGTGACCCCTAATGGGACCAGCCGAAAGAAGAAGAAGAAGATGCTATTCCTCTTATCTTAACTACCTGTAAACTATTTTTGCAACATTATTTACATAGTCTCTGTATAAGAACATTTTTTAATTCTGTATCACTTTATCTTCCAATAAATGGCCATCCTTGTTTAGTCTGGAAACTTTAATTGGCTGTGGCATAACATTATCTTTCCTAACGAGTTTTGGATGAATATTGTAAGCTTCTGAGCGGTGGTGGTGCTGCGGTAGCGTTGTCACCTCACAGTAAGACGTTGTCCTGTTCGAGTCTCAGCTAGAGCATCTTCTGTGTGGGGACATGTGTGAATGGGCGTACCTTCGTTGAAGGTTGTGCACCAGGGCCAGCAATTCGGCATGTAAAAATCTACTGTCAATCATTAGTGGACCGGAGTTCCGCTGTGGCAACCCCTAACCAGAAAAAGCCGAAAGACACAACATTGTAAGCTTCTGAGCCCCCCAAACCTTTCTGTGTTGGAGGGAAACCTTCTAGCTTATCAGTGGGAGTGGTAAGCATTAGGTAGCCTATCTACCACAAGAGGAGTGGTTCCTGGCCCAGAAATTGTAGCTATTGGCCATTTGGGCAGTGTTTCTCCAGCTCTTTCAACATTCTGGTTTAAAAGCCACACTTGCACTTGTTTCCCACATTTCCTGTAACTAGCCTAGTCCAGATACAGAGTTGCTGTATCCAGGACCATTGGTAAGCTTCTGAGCCCCGCAAGCCTTTCTGTGTTGGAGGAAAGCCTTCTAGCTTATCAGTGGGAGTGGTAAGCACTAGGTAGCCTGTCTACCATGAGAGGAGAGGTTCTTGGCCCAGAAATTGTAGTTTATTGACCATTTGGACAGTTTGCCCATCTCTTTCAACTTTCTGGTTTAAAAGACCACATCTGCGCAAGTTTCCCATCTTTCCTGTAACTAACCTACTGGTAGCACTTAAACTGATACAAGCCTTCTAGCTTAGGAGAGAGACTTTGGAGTGATTAAGTATCAGTTTTCTGTACTTTCTTGTTGTACTTAACTGTTTTCGGCCTAAACGCAGATTTTCCAGCATTTATTGTGATTTTAAAAAGCTTGTTTTTTTTCACATATTGTACTTATTTGACTGCCTGCACTTTTAAAAAGTTGTTTTTTGTTTAAATAATTTGTTTAACTGTTGCAGGCTACACACTAAAGTGTGATAGCCTTTTCTGATTGTTTATAGTTGTTTAAAGCTGTTTTAAGTGTATTTTTTACTGTTTTTGCCTTATCTTTAAAAAAAAAAAAAGAAACCAAAAAAAAAAATCCTTGTTTCCTGCCTTTCTAAGCTAATATAGTCCAGTTTTCAGGCTAGTGCTGAATTCGGGGCTGTGATACTAGTTTCTGAGTTACCCATACCTTACTTGGATAGAAGGAAGTTTCTCTGTTCACCTGTGAGAGGGGGGAGATTTGAGCAACCTATCTGTCCCTGGAGGAGTGGTTCCAACCCAGTAGTTTATTGGCCATTTTGGGCTAATTTCTATCTCTTTCATTTCCCTACTATAATTTTTGCACCGGGCAGTGCCAGTTAGCTACGGTTAAATTATTCCCGGCTCCACTAAGTCTCCTCTTCAGTTTTTCCCTTGAAACTAGTCTAACTCTCAATCTAAGTACTCAAAAAGCATCCTACAGCCCAGCACTTGCTCAGACCTTATAGCAAGCACTAATATACCCTGACACTGATTGCCCAGCAGGGCAAGGCTCTTTATTGATCCCTCACCAACCAAGCAATTAAGCAGCTCGCCCTACTATTCAGACATGACCAAAGGGCAACTTCAGGTGCACTCTCCAGTCCAGCAGGTGAATCTGGGTATCCTGAGGCAATGTTTCAACTGCCTCATGTACACAGACAACCCTCTCCTCCTACCACAAAACACTAACATATGCAAGAGATGCAATTATACAGCCAAACTGGAAGCTAAGCTGTCTCCACCCAAGACTGGAACAGACAGTCAAAAGGAGAATGTTAACACTTGCACCACAACTCCAGCCGCACACAGACCTACTAAAACAGCACTGGCAAAAAAATACACAAAATCATACTTGGAGGCTCTAAATAAAAACCTGCAAAAGCATCAGAGACCTCCAAAGCAGACACCCAAACAACCTGCACTTCCCGTCACAAACCAGACAACACATAAAACACAAAATCGGTGTGCCACACAATCACAGCCCTTAAGGCAAAATAACATACCTAACACACTAGTAGATG
Source organism: Protopterus annectens (assembly GCF_019279795.1). Classification (NCBI taxonomy): domain Eukaryota; kingdom Metazoa; phylum Chordata; order Ceratodontiformes; family Protopteridae; genus Protopterus; species Protopterus annectens. Next base: position 344,698,015 of record NC_056743.1, read on the forward strand.
ACTCTATAGTCAGGCACACTGACGTCCCACTCACTAGGCTGGACAAGCAGAAGGTTACTGTTAGCTGCCTGTTGGGATCCAGAATCCGCCACATAACACAATCACTCAGGTCACTCCAGAACAATTACAAATATGACTCTGTCATTGTTCATGTTGGTGTGAATGACCTGAGATGTACCTCCCTGGATTACATGAAAAGAGACATGGAAGAGCTCTCTGATCATGTAGCCCAGGCTAGTATGACCCCGACCCTGAGTAGCATCCTGCCTTCACCAAGAATGATACCTCAGTATAAAGAAAAAATGATCAATTTCAACAACTGGCTAAGCTTCTGGTGTCATTCAAAGGGGATCCAGTGTTTGTCATCCTGGGATGACATGCTCGACAAGCCACGTTGCTTTGCAAGAGACGGCTTGCACCCGTCACCCCTAGGCTTTCAAATACTGGCCAAGGCTCTTGCTGCCCCCATAGTGCCTTTTTTAGGCAAGGATCAAAAGTCAAACCCACCTCCGTAAACAGCACAATTAACTGAGGGTTATGCTACTCAATGCCAGGAGTTTAAATCTCAAAATGCACGCGCCTCAGTATGGAGAACATCGACATCTGTGCAGTAACTGAAACCTGGTTCAAGGCTCCAGAGAGAACCCCAGCACTACCGGGCTACAACTCATACCACCCGTTTCAGCCACAGAACACGGACCGAAACACAAAAGGGAGGGGGTGTATCCATATTCATCAAGGATACCTACACCTCCAGGTTAGTGGCGCAGCATGATACCTCTGAGATCATCCATGTGAAACTAACATCGAGCAAATCTGCAATGCAAATTGTGGTCTGCTACAGATCACCCTCCATGACCCAGGACCACCACTCCACCTTTCTGGAGACACTGGAACACATGAAGGTCCTACCAAACACCCTGATATTGGGCAATTTCAATTACCCTACCATTCACTGGGAAAACTACTCGAGTACAAATTCCCAGGCTCAGCGCTTCCTGGAATTCATCAACTCAAATGCCCTGGATCAGCTGGTAAACTCCCCTACCAGAGGTAAAAACATATTGGACCTGGTCATCACCAACATGGATGACAGGTGTTCCACACCGGAGGTCAACCCATTATTGGTTAGATCAAGACCATAAACTAATCACTCTGGATGTCCATACCCCACCACCACTCCCAACTAAGGAAACCACAGTAAAAAACTTTTCTAAAGCAAACTTCACCTTACTTAAGACAGAGGTGGTAAGTTTCACAGCACCAACACTAAAGGATAACCCTGCCCAAGATGCAGAAACCTTTACAAATGCACTCTATGAACACCTACAAGGATGCATGGATCGTGCCATCCCTAGCAAAACCAAGACTTCCTCCTCTAAGACAAGGAAACCAGTTTGATGGACCCCTGTAATAAACAGGCTATATATTAGAAGGAGGAAACTAGTTAAGAAAAAAAGCAAATCCCAAGAAGGAAAGACATCCCTGATCAGTATCAATAAGAAACTGAGGTCCCTCATGAAATCATGCAAGTCTAACTTCGAAAGAAAAACAGCCAAGGATTCAAAAGATAACCACAAAGCCTTCTTTAGCTATGTTAAGAATCTAAGTGTTAACTCACAGATATGCACTGAACTAGTGCAAAATAGCACAAAATATACTGAACCTACTGATATTGCCATCATCCTGGCAGATAGATTCAATGCAAACTTCACCCCCCTCTCACTTCCAAAAGGGCCCACAACAATACCGGAAAAGTGTAGTGTCCCAAAAATCACAGACGCACAGGTGAAAACAGCCCTTTCAAAAGTCAAAAACACAGCGTCAATGGGACCAGATGGTGTCCCAGGCTGCGTCTTGCACGAACTACAGAACAAACTAACCCCCCACCTAAACATGCTGTTCAACCTCAGCCTCTCCACAAGCTACATGCCCATAGAATGGCACACAGCAACAGTTATTCCTCTCCACAAAGGAGGGGCCACAACTGACCCTGGTAACTATTGCCCCATAAGCCTGACTAGTCTGGCCTGCAAGGCTGTGGAGCGCAATATCATGGAACTCAATAACAAAGACATTGAGAACATCTAAACACTTGACCCGACCCAGTTCAGCTTTGTTAAGGGCAGACCATGCCTACCAAAACTGGTTGACTTCTTCGAGACAGTCACCAGGGCCATAGACGAGGGAAAGGTGGTTCACACAGCCTACCTTGACCTTGCCAAGGCATTTGACAACATTCCCTACTCGGGTATTACAGAAAAACTCACCAGCCTGAACATAAACCCCTATGTCACGAGATGGGTTGCCAACTGGCTTACAGACAGAACTCACATGGTAAGAATAGAGGGCTCCAGGTCCAACTCTAAACCAGTCACAAGTGGTGTCCCACGAGGCTCGGTCCTGCGACCCCTAATGTTCGGCATATACTTCTCAGAAGTACAGGCAAACACAGGAGGACTATGGTTAACCAAGTTCACCGATGACTGCAAACTGGGAGCCATAATCGACTCTCCGGCTGACACGGACATCCTCCAAAAGGGCCTTACTGAGACGGACACCTGGTGTCAAAGTTATGGCCTCAAGCTAAATGCCAAAAAATGCATAGTCATCCCATTTGGAAAAAACAAAACACCCACGAATTACCACATAGGTTGCAGCCCCCTCAATACAGAAGAGGTAATAAGAGATCTGGGGACCCAGGTAGATAGCAATCTTTCCTTTGACAATCATATTGCCAAAGTAGTTAGGAAATCCTTCTATGTGGCCTATCTAATTGCTAAAAGGTTCACAAATAGAAATAAAGAGGTTATAGTGCCCCTCTACTCGTCATTCATTAGACCCATCATAGAGTACAATGTCCTATTTGGGATGTACCTCACAAGACACTTCCAACAGCTGGAAAGACCACAAAAGTACCTCACTAAGAGGATTACTGGTCTCAAACATATGTCCTATGCAGCCCGACTGAAAAAAACTCTGGCTGTACTCAGTGGCATATCGCTTACTCAGAGGTGATCTCTGCCTGACTTACAAAGCCATGTCCAACTCAGAATTGATGGACATGCTTCACCTAAAGAAATCCAAGTCACTGTGAGCCACGTGCTCTAGTGAGCTAAACCTCACCACAACAATAAATAGAACATGCTGCAGGGATAGATTCCTGTCATAGAGACTCCCCATGCTTTGGAACAAAATTCCAAATTACATCAGGCAGAGCCCTTCACTAACACTCTTCAAGAGAAACCTTGACGAATGGATGGGTAACAGAAAATACACCCCTGGGATCACTTCATTGGCGCTGCTTGACAGAGGATCAGTTAATTAATCAATGGGTCGGCGAAAGACGACACACTCTGGCTAGGCTTATAAATGTCCTCGGGCAGATAGCCTAGTACCTACCTATGAACCTATTGGTATAACATGAATAACTAATTTTCCAAATGGCTTGTTATATATTTTAGCTCCTGTAGAAATATTTTTTCTTGTGTAAAGTTATGTTTGAAAAGCTACTTTTATCTTCATTACTTTTAAAGCTGAATTTCAGATAGGTATTGTACAGTTAGAGAAAATCATAAAATTCATGTAACGCCTGTCTGATTCCACCCAAAAAATATATACAAAAAATTTGAAACAAAAATGAGCTGAACACTGGAACTGTAGCCAAAATAATAACTTCAGTAAAAAGGCTCAGGAAGCCTGAAACATCTCAAGAAACATGTTTAGTGTTAAATCCAAACTACATTTGCCTCAACACTACAAAAATACAATCACCACAGTTAAGAGCTTTTGTCATTATGTTCAACCTCTTCAGAACTGTGAATGAGTTTGCTAAACTCAGAGTTAAAATACATGATTCAAATCAGCTGATAGGGATGCACCTTCGCAAGAACCAATCATCATTCAATAAAGAATTAAAGGCGAATGCATGTATGTAAACAAACCATTAAATCAAGCAAAATGCTAGCAGCTGATTTCATTCATGTATTTTAACACCGGGTTTAGCAAACTCAGTCACAGTTCTGAAGAGGTTGAACGTAATGACAAAAGCTCTTAACTGGTGATTGTATTTTTGTAGTGTTGATGCAAATGTAGTTTGGATTTAACACTAAACACAGCAGGCAGCACATATGCATCTTGCGTTGGAAGGTTCAAAGGCTGTGGGTTCTACTCCCGCAGGCAGGTACTTGAATTAATTTACGAATACTGACAGTGCAGTGGAGCATAAGGGGTGTAGTGCACTCTTGAATGCACATATTGAAAAAAACAGTAGGGTAAATTCCCCCATTTCTGGCATAACTACCAGAATCCCCTAGGTAGTATGAATGACACCTTGGTTCTCCCCTGAAAAGATACAGTCTTTGTAGGACTAACCCGGTTAATAAAAAGTAAATTAATACTTAAAATAATAATGTATTTGTCATACAAATAAAAAAAATCAGACAACGCAACCCCCCTCAAATCCACACCTTCAAATACAAATAAAAAATCAGACAACACAACCCCCCTCAAATCCACACCTTCAAATACAAATAAAAAAAATCAGACAACACAACCCCCCTCAAATCCACACCTTCAAATACAAATAAAAAAAATCAGACAACACAACCCCCCTCAAATCCACACCTTCAAATACAAATAAAAAAAAAAAACAGACAGCACAACCCCCCTCAAATCCACACCTTCAAATACAAATAAAAAAAATCAGACAACACAACCCCACTCAACTCCACACCTTCAAATACAAATAAAAAAATCAGACAACACAATCCCCCTCAAATCCACACCTTCAAATACAAATAAAAAAAATCAGACAACACAACCCCCCTCAAATACACACCTTCAAATACAAATAAAAAAATCAGACAACACAATCCCCCTCAAATCCACACCTTCAAATACAAATAAAAAAATCAGACAACACGACTCCTCCTCAAATCCACACCTTCAAATACAAATAAAAAAAAAATCAGACAACACAATCCCCCTCAAAACCACACCTTCAAATGCAAATGAAAAAATCAGACAAGACAACCCCCCTCAAATCCACACCTTCAAATACAAATAAAAAAAATCAGACAACACAACCCCCCTCAAATCCACATCTTCACATACAAATAAAAAAATCAGACAACACAACCCCCCTTCAAATCCACACCTTCAAATACAAATAAAAAAAAACCAGACAACACAACCCCCCTCAAATCCACACCTTCAAATACAAATAAAAAAAATCAGACAACACAACCCTCAAATCCACACCTTCAAATACAAATAAAAAAAGTCAGACAACACCGCCCCCCCTCAAATCCACACCTTCAAATACAAATAAAAAAAAAAATCAGACAACACAACCCCCCTCAAATCCACACCTTCAGTTAGCAGTCTCCCCACTAGCTTCTCATTCTTCTCCTGTTTCTACCTCCAAAATAAAACAACTGTTGACTAAACTTAAACCCACCAAATTAGCAGCAGACAACCTCCCAAGTGAATACCTACAACTCGCAGCTGACGCTCTAGCCTACCCAGTATCCATCTTGATTAACCAATCTCTTTCAGAAAGTTATGTTCCCACACTATGAAAAGTATCACATATAATTCCCCTATATGAAAAGTATCACATATGATTCCCCTACACAAAGGTGGCCCCTCCACAAATCTAACCAATTACTGCCCCATAGCTATTCTCTCTCCACTCTTCAAAATACTAAAGAGATGCATCCATTCTCAGGTTTCAGATCACCTCCTTGCTAACAACCTCCTCTCCAACACCCAACACGGTTTCCGACCTAACCATAGCAGCACTACTACCTTACTCTCTTTCACTAACACTATTCTACAACATAAAAATGCTGGTTATCTCTCCTCAGCTACTTTCCTAGACCTTTCTAAAGCTTTAGACATGGTACCACACAAACAACTCATCTCTTCTCAATAACCTATCCTTCTCTCAATCAGTTACCAACTGGTTTCAAAGTTACCTGTCTGACTGCCAACTATCTGTTGTATGGCAGGACGACCTCTCCCTCCAACTTCCAGTCTCCATAGGGGTTCCCCAAGGGTCCATCCTTGGACCCCTACTCTTCTCTATTTTCACCAATAATCTAGCTTCTGCCACCACACATGGCACACTCATACAGTACGCAGATGACTCAACCATCATCTGCACAGCCCACTCCCTACCCGAACTGCAAAATGTCACACAGGATGCATTTTCCTCTGTTGAAACTTGGTTATCCGATGCCCAACTAATACTCAACCCAAACAAAACTTAATTACTAATCTTCCAACCCACCGAACTTACCCAAGACAACTCTCACTTTACCATCACAGCAAAAGACAACACCACTATCCATCCTACAGAACACACCAAATTACTAGGAGTGGAAATAGACAATAAACTGAACTTTGACATTCACATATCCATGACCATTAAAAAAGTGCACAAAAAAATAGGAGCATTATATAGAAATCAGCAACTACTTACCAAAACAGCAAAGGTTTCAGTAGCAAATTCTCACCATATCTCCACCCTACTTTATGCCTCTGCAATATTTACTAACCTAAGACAATGCGACCTAAAAAAGCTCGAAACCTGCTACAACAAAATTGCCAAATTCACCACAGGGGCTTCCTACTGCAGTCACCACTGTCTCTCACTGGCAGAACTGGGCTGGCTAGAGCTCCCTCACCTCCTTCAGTGGTACCAACTCACACACAAACTAGTAAACCATCCACTAAAAGTCCCATCCCTCCAGAATCTACTCCAACCCTATCTTACCACCAGACCACTAGGATCCAACAACAAAAAACTCCTACAGGTCACAAGAGCCAATAACTTTGCTGGATTAGCATTATTCTCCTGCACTGTAGCCAAATTATGTAACTCCCTCCCACCCTCAATTACCTCTGTAACCTCTTGCACCCACTTCTAATCCTTACTAAAAAATACACTTAAAAACTGGGAGGATATGCCCTTGCAACCCCCCCTTGAATATCACCCACTCCACCCACTACCTCTCTCTGGCCCCACTAACTACCTACTTTTAGCAAGCTTGGCTACTCGTAATCCTAGCTACTTACCATATAGTACTAACTTCTTGTGGAAACAAGTGCTAATGTCTGTTATGTACCTCACAAACAAAACTGATTCAGTTTTCCACTGATGAATCATGTCTACATCTGTAACTATGTCTTAAACTTGTACTATGTTCTACAGCTGTTTTACAACAATATTTTATTATTGTATTATGTTCTTCATCTGGTACAATGTCTATAATTTTTAAATGCTATTTTTGTCAAACTGTATAATGTTAGTAACACTTAATGTGGAGCTTTTCTCCCCAGACCTCTGCTGAAAACGGACCTGTGTCCAATATGACTCTCTCAGTCAACAAATGTAAATAAATAAAAATAATTGATTTTATTTAATTATTAAAAATAAATAAATCACATACAGTGATAATTCCATTAACCAGCCCTTGCTACTAACTGTAATTACTAAAAAGGCAGATTAAAGGACTTTTATGTAGTGTATTGTCCATAGTGCCAATATACTTACAATATAAATACACTAGTAAAGCCTCCCTGTAAGCTTCCTTTATGTGTAACCAATATAAAAAGCTGTGTGTCAGTCATATAACTATGTAGTCTGCATAATGTACAATAGTTTGCATATTTATGAAACTTCTGTGTCTTTCAAAAAAGAATCTCTAGTGTTCTGGCCAAATTTCCCCTAATCAGTTAGTGTACCACTGAGTTTTCCCTGTAAAGAGGACAATGGTCTTTTCAGACCAAATTTGTCAGTAAAGAGTGAGTGAACATATAAGTAAAAAAAAACAAACTTAAAATGTATTCATCACATATAGTGATCGGTTCCATTAACCATTCCTTGCTACTGACTATAGGTCTCAGTCATGCTGAACTCCACTATGTGGATTTGGGGTTTACCAAAATTCTATGAAATAACATTTTGGAAATGGAAAACTATAGCAGAAGAAAATCATTAATAGGTCCATTGCATAAAATTTCATAAATTATACATGTTGCACATTGCATGCATCACACCATTGCACTCACTTTTAAAGTAAAACCAGATACCTTCTGTTTTTGAAGTACTGCTTGTCACAAACCACGTATTTAAATATGTGTCTATAGTATTATTGAAAACATCATTTAAAAGCACATTATTTCAATACTGTATGTATAGGTGTTGTGGTTTGTCATTTTGATGGCCTTTAATTTTTACTTATGAGTATGATTTCTGATGTAAGAATGCAAGCAAAATAAAGGAACTGGATTAAAAACAAAGCATAATGGGTGTGTCTTGTATTAACATTACCTAACTTGCTTTTATTCATAATCATAATATTCCACACGTAAGATGCTGACAGCTCACATTTTGTCAGCCTGAATACGTTTAATGGATTTGTTCCTGCTTAATTCCAGCTCTACTTTGCCTCTTACTGATGACGTTAAAATAATTATAGCAGCACTTATTGTTTAATGTGAATCTAATTTCCTTCTCACCTATCATATATCATTTCAATTGCTGAGATTGAAATGTTACTATAAGGACTGTATAATTTTGGTTTGCTGAAAGTCTAATTACGGTTTGAGTTTTCATGAAAAAGTGGCTTCCAGTTCTGTTCACAAATGAATCGTTTTGAGTTATTTAATGCTTTAATAAGGTTAGCCTGTTCAGCAGATGTGAACACTAATACTGTTTTTACTGCTGGAATATATTTTGCTGATGAGTTCTCCTTTGAGATATCAAATACCAAGCCCTTCCCTTGGTCTGGATGGATGAATCTTTTCCCATAGTTCCCACCTGCTGCTTCTTCATGTAGTTAAGTGTCCCTGCAAGCAAAGAGATATTTATGTAACAGTGGATTCGGCAGTTTGAACACCAGTCTGTGGGCTATATTTGTATGTAAATTATAAATATTATAGTATTCTAAAACAAAGAACGTTGTCCAGTATAACAGCTCTGTTTTCTCGTAGCACGGTATTCCCATTAGTACTTTCTCCTCCAGCTGTGTTCCATTGATTATTTGTAGCAGTCCACTGTCTCCCTTACTTAAGTTTATTTCTCCATTGCCCCAGAAACTTGTGTAACCACTTTCATTTCTGAGCCAGTATTTTTCAAGTGTTGCAATCCTGCATTTTTGATTACTTTTTCTCATTGTTGTCCTGATCTCAGTGTGGAGGGGTACCTTTGGACTTTCCATTTCAAAGTCCATATAAACATCTTTACGATTACACAGTTGTTCAAACAAGCAAGTGCAGTTTTTACTGTTATATATTACCATCAGTGAGGTCAAAGTGATATTGTACTAAATCTCCTACTAAAACTGTGTCATAAAGCTACAAAATCAAGACTTTCATCTACTGGCACAGAAGTCTTTTAAACTGCTTTATTCCTTTTAGTTATTGCTCTCAGCAGATCTGTGGCTGTTTAAGTTCAGTCACTGATTGCTTTTCTCTGTCTTTTTGCCACGTTTTCAACCTACTTCATTCACCCTCGCTACCATTCAGGCTCTCTCTGCTCCCCTACACTTCCACCACTTTACACCCACCCCCTCTAACTCTACATTTATACTTCCATGGCACCACCCATATAACTCTCAAGCCAATACCATCAGTTCCCTTCAGGATAAAAAACAATCAGTAGAATTACTCCCAATAGTTGCCCTCACTCTAGTTTATCACCCAAGACTCTCTCTCAAACTGCCCTACTCCTTCACCCCTTTAACAATCACATTACATCTCTACAATCCTCCTAATATTTTCTAATCCTAAATTATAGCAAATATAAAATTCACATCAAATAAGATCCCCATAACTCAGATAATTTTAGTGCTCCTCCTAACTCTTCATCACCTATTATCAAATTTACCTTCTTCAAATACTTAGAACTTCAACCAATTATTTGAAATAATATCAACATCTACCCAGCCTGTCTTTCTCTGTAGTAGCCTATCTGTACAAACAGACCACATCTGGTTTATGTATCTATAAATATTTTAAAATGAAGTATCCAAATTTATGATCAAATACCAAACCAAGACCAAAATATAACTGGCGACAGTCCTCCTTCCGTAAAATATCAATTCAAAAAATTTACCAGAGGTATTTGCCCCAACCCAGGTCCCACTGTTCATAAAGCCACCACCTGCGACCCCAAAATAAACCAATCATCTATTACATCTCAATAAAAAACAGAATCCAGACTCACTTTACTAAATATGAACCTAGGAATTATGTGCAGTAAAACCCATGGCATACACGCCTACCTTGCCATATACACTCCTGATGTAGTTACAGCTACTGAAACCTGGTTAAAAATGAAATAAAGGATAATGAGACCCCCCCGATAGAATAAAGGATAATGAGACCCCCCCAATAGAATAAAGGATAATGAGACCCCCCCCAATACAATAAAGGATAATGAGACCCCCCCAGGATACAATAAAGGATAATGAGACCCCCAGGATACAATAAAGGATAATGAGACCCCCGATACAATAAAGGATAATGAGTCCCCAATACAATAAAGGATAATGAGACCCCCCCAGATACAATAAAGGATAATGAGACCCCCCCCAGGATACAATAAAGGATAATGAGACCCCCAATACAATAAAGGATAATGAGACCCCCGAAACAATAAAGGATAATGAGACCCCCGATACAATAAAGGATAATGAGACCCCCGATACAATAAAGGATAATGAGACCCCCAGGATACAATAAAGGATAATGAGACACCCCCCCCCCAGGATACAATATATTCAAGCAAAACGGACAAAACAAGCGTGCAGGTGGTGTAGCAATCATTTATAAAAGTTCCCTGACCATCACCTGACTCCCACTGGAAATACCCACATTTAGCAAAAGTACATGTTTAACAGCAATTTATATCCCACCAGGGAATAACATTGGTACTGCTGAAAGCATCCAGTATTGGATATCACAACAAATTAACCATGAAACTAAAAACACTTGGAGGCTTAAATATAGACTGGGAACTCATAAATGCCACTACCCCTTGTTGTATATTTCGGCTTTTCCTGGTTAGGGCTCGCCACAGCGGAACGCCGGTCCGCTAATGATTGGCAGTAGATTTTTACATACCGAGTTGCCAGCCCTGACACACAACCTTCAACGAAGGTATGCCCATTCACGCATGTCTCCACACAGAAGACGCTTTCGCTGAGAAATGAACAGGACAAAGTCTTACTGTGAGGCGACAACGCTACTGTTGAATTCATAAACTTGTATAACTTCAATCAATTAATAATCACACCTACTAAGTTCAATAAAACTTCAGGGAGACATTAGTCTGGATCCTTACAAACAAACCAGACAAACTGACAATAATAGGCTGCCTCTCAGCATAACTGATCACATATCAACAAATGACTTTATAACTCACCACAACCTAGATAAACATGTCATCTGTAATCAACAATAAAATGCAACCAATTTCAACAAAGGTGTGTTCAATGAAACACTAAAACAATATAACTAGAATGTACTTAGAACAATGCCACTAGGTGCAGCCAATGGATATTTTAATAACATATTCTTACAGACCTTAAATAATCTAGTACCAGTCCGTAAAAAAAAGAACGAAAGTCCAACCCTGCACCATGGCTAACAAAACAAACAAACAAAAAAATGCATGATAAAAAGGGATAAAGCCTGGAAAAACTGGTATAAAAATAGAACTCAAAATGCCTTCCACCATCTTATAAACCTTGCAAAACTCCATGTCAAACAGGACAAGCAATCATACTATACATACTATACCAACCTACAAGACAAGTATCTTAACAACCCAAAACTTTTTTGGTCATCACTAAATAAACTACTCCATCCTGGAAAGACTATCACTTCTTCTCTAAAAACACAAAGTATGACAAGACACTATCCCCACAGAGTTTAATTCCTACTTTATACAATTAATATTGTCTCCCTTAGACAGTAATACATCTCACTCCCTCTCTCTGTCCATGTCCACCCAAAACCACCTACAGCTCTATAGTTTTAGTCCAGTACCGATCTCACTCATAATGAAGTTGGTCCTTAAACTAAAAATTGCCTCCATAGTTGTAGACAAACTACCATCAGACTACCTAAAAATGGCCGCAGAAGTCATAGCCTTCCCTATAGCCATACTAATTAATAGGCCCATAGCAGAAAGATACGCCCCATCACTGTGCAAAAAATCCCACATCATACCACTGTACAAAGGTGGCACATGTCCAGAATTTAATAACTACAGAACAATATTAATTATCAGCCCCCTCTACAAAATATTAGAGAAATGCATCAATATGCAGCTGGTGCAATGCCTGATGTCAAATAACCTGCTGTCACACACAAAATATGGGTTTAAGCCCTGCAAAGCACCACTACTGCTCTATTACATTTTACCAGTATAATAAACAGATATAGAAATGCTGGTCTGCTTGTGCTCACCGTGTTCTTAGACTCATCAAAAGCATTTGATACTGCCTCACACCAGCAACTGCTCATTCAACTCTCCTCGATAAGAGTTTCACAAAAGTCCTTGTCATTATTGCTTGGTTATCTCTCTAGAAGGTAACAAGTCATTAAATGACAACACACCTACTCAGCAGTACTGAAAGTCAGATACGAATACAAATGGCTCCATACTTCTACTCACCAGTTACTACAGTGTCCCTCAGGCCTTTATCCTGTGTCCTCTCCTGTATAATATATTTATTAATGACCTCCACACCTCCACTCACCTTGCTAGTTTAGTTCGGTATGCAGATGACTCAACATTAATATGTGCGGCCTCAACAATAAACTCCAAGACATTTCCCAGAAACCTTTCTCCTCTGTAGAGACCTGGCTCAAAGAATCCAACCTCCTACTCAACCCCAAGAAAACTAAGTTAATGCTTTTTATCTCTAAAAGCTGCCAAAATCAAAAGCAATATTTTACCATAAAGTCAACAAATAATGTTGTCATTGAAACTGTAACTCACAATAAACTTATAGGCCTTATAATAGATGAGTGTCTCAAATATGACCAGCATATACTGAACACCATTAAATCTACACACCAGAAACTAGGCTCCCTTTGTAGGACCAATGGATTCCTTACAGATACTGCAAGAAAAATTCTAGCCTTCTTACTGCCAACTCTATTATACGATGCTGCTAGCCTAACAAACTTAAACAGTACTCAAAGGAAGAAACTTGCCTTCTGCTACAATAAAATATCTAAATGTGCCACCAATCTGCCTCATAGGACCCACCATTTTCATAGCTTAAAACAATTAACTGGCTTGTACTGCATAACTACCTATCATATTCACAACTAACTACAATATAAAAACTCTTTCATCATCCAGAAAAATGCCATGCACTAGAAAACGTATTACTGCCCTACTGTCCAGCAAGGGACCTCCGTTCTAGTAACAAATTCATACTACTCACAAATAACTCAAATAATGTTGCAGGAGACTCACTATACTCCCAGTACATTGTTAAACTCTGGAATAGTATCCCCACACAAATAAAAATCTCCAACAAACTCAGTATTTTTAAACCACTACTTAAACAACATCTTAACCAGTCCTGGCCATGCACATGCTCATCACCAGGTAAAGACTTTATGATCACCATACAATACTCTCCAAATATTCTCCTTAAACAGAATACTTTCAGCTTCTCACTAAAATGACAAACAATTGTTATACATAACTGTACAATCCATTAAGTTGCATGTGGACTTTCTCTTTAGTAACTTCTACCTCTGTAAAAATCTTAGAATGTATACATTTAACTACTGCATGTGTATAAATGTAACTACTGTGTGTTTAACTGGAACTAAGTACAAACAATGTAAAGAAATGTAACTAGAAATGTAACTACTGTGTGTTTAACTGGAACTAAGTACAAACAATGTAAAGAAATGTAACTAGAAATGTAACTACTCTGTGTTTAACTGGAACTAAGTACAAACAATGTAAAGAAATGTAACTAGAAATGTAACTACTGTGTGTTTAACTGGAACCAAGTACAAACAATGTAAAGAAATGTAACTAGAAATGTAACTACTGTGTGTTTAACTGGAACCAAGTACAAACAATGTAAAGAAATGTAACTAGAAATGTAGCTACTCTGTGTTTAACTGGAACTAAGTACAAACAATGTAAAGAAATGTAGCTCTTCTCCTCAGGCATCTGCTGAATATGGGTATTACCCAGTTGGACTTTCCCAGTAAACAAAGACAAATAAATAAATAAAAATTAGATCAGTGGTGTAGAGAGAGGGAACCTGCTGCTGGGCATCAGCTGGTTCCTCAATATTTGCTTGCCCAAGCCAGTACTCTGAAGAAGACACTCTGGCATTGTTTTGTGGGTGGTGACACAACACTGGAAGGAGCAGATAGCAGTATTAAGTCACGGCACTCAGGCGGTATAATGTGAGGCACCAGGGGTTGCTTCCAACAGTGGGAGAGACCCTCCGATCTCATTGGGCAGCTGTCATCTGCCTTAAGTTGGACAGGCCCCAGGTGTTGCCTCACCACAATCAACTTGCTCAACTGGCTGTGTGAGGCTTAGGGAATGCCCAACAGGTGGATTGTTAACCGTACATGTGGAAAAAATGAAAAGCAACAAAATAGACCAGGCTTTCATGGAAAGTAATGACAATGATGCCAGGCCTTATGGAAGATCAGCAGGACATCAGTGATGGTCAGAAAACAGCAGTCATTTAACAAGAAGCTGAGCAGATTGCAGGTGGACATTGTGGGCCTCCAGGAAACATTGCTGTCATCCTTTGGATGTCTCAGGGAGAAGGGCTTTAATTTTTTCTTGGCATGGGAAGCTTCCAGAACAGACCAGGAAACATGGTGTTGCTTTTGCAGTTAGAAACAACCTCATTGGCTCAGTTATACCACCAAATGTAAGAAATGAGAGAATGTTGAAAATTTAGCTACAAACACCAGTGCCCATGGTCAACATCATCTGCTTCTACTTGCCTACTTTATCTTTTACCCAGGAAGTCAAGGACATCTTCAACAAATAATTTAGTGACACCTACAAATAATTTAGTGACGCCATCAGTGAGATCCCTGCCTATGGGATGTTATTCATTCTTAGTGACTTTAAATGCCTGAGTTGGCAGTGACCATGACAGTTGGCCATCCTGTCTGGAAGATGAATGAAAATGGTCCCAATATGACCTTTGCATAACCAACACCTTTCAATGTCAAGCCCCAGCACAAAGTTTTATGGCAACATCCAAGATCAAAACATTGACACCAGCTTGACCAGTCCACAGCAAACGCAGCAGTTTAGTCAGACTCAGGGTAACACTATCAGGGTCTGTACATTGTCCTTCTTTTGAACAACCATAATCTTTTTTGTTTTTACTCCTATATGTAGTAAATTTAGACCACTGCTAACAGTGCAGCCCTTAATGTTCATAATTTTTTTCTTTTGTTTTTCTCTTTAAAATTAATTTTGTATTCACATTGTTATTTTTAATAGTTTTTGTTCTGTATGTTTATCTTTGCTTATGTTTTCTGGGGCTCTTTCCCCTTGGGTCTCCACTGAAATGGGTTGGTTACTACCAATGCAGTGCAAATAGTTAATAACCTTTTCTTTTTTACAATTATTTTGTATTGTTTGTGATTGTTATTTAATATTTGTATATTGTCACGTTATCTTTACTTATGCTTGCTGGGGCTTTTCCCCTCGGGTATCCACTGAAAATGAGTTTGATTGCAAACTCAGTTGGACTAACCCGGTTAACAAATGTGAAATGAAATAAAATAAACACGCAGTTACCACACTGCAGACTGTGACACCGACCACTTGCTCATGTGTAGTAAAGTGAATATCTACCGTGAAGGTTCTTTCACTCTAAAAAGGAAAGGAGACTGCGCATTGACACAAGCAAGACTCATGGCCCTTCAAAAGTACACACGTTTGTCCAGGCACTTGAAGAGGCCATGCCCAACCTGGATGACACTGACACCAGCAGGAAATGGGAAAAACAAAGGGATGTATCTATAACACTGTAATGTCTATCTTTTGGAAGAGAACAGTTAAATGTGCTGATTGGTTTGAAGCCCACATTGAAGTGCTGACACCACTGATTGAGAAGAAGAGACAGGCACTGGCTGCATACAGGTCCTCACCCAATGAGGAGAACTTGCAGGCACTCCAATGTGCTCAGAGTCAAGTGCAGCAGGCAGATCAGTTATGTGAAAATGATTATTGGCTCCAACTTTGATTCTAGACCCAGCAGGCCATGGACATTGGTAACATGCGAGGAATGTATGATAGGATCAAGCAAGCCATTGGTCCATCACAAAGGAAGATCACCCCACTTAAGTCAGCCACAGGTGAGGTTTTGAGGGACAAAAACAAGCAGATGAAACACTGGGTGGAACACTACTTAAAGCTGTTTGCCAGAAAGACCATAGTAGCAGACAGAGCCCTGAATTCCATCAAGCCTACCGTGGAGGGAACTCAGTGATGTGCTAAAAGCACACTCTTCTGACAAAGCTCATGGGAATGATGGCATTTCCTCAGAAATCCTTAAATGTGCCAATGATTCCTTAATCTCAGAAATGTATACAGTACTTTGCCAATGCTAGAGAAAAGGCAGTGCACCACAAATTATGAGGGATACTAACATAGTTACTATCTATAAGTCCAAAACGTGACAAAAGTGAACTTAACTACCACCGCATCTCCCTTCTCACTACCATTGGGAAAATGTTTGCATGTGTTGTGCTAAAAGGGCTCCACATTCTAGCAGAGACCGTTTACCCTGAGTCTCAGTCTGGGTTCAGTACTGAATGGTCTACCATAGACATGGTTCTTTCTGTTTGTCAGTAGGAAGGTCTGTTCATGAGTCTGACAAAGATTGGCTGTCGCCCAACACTGCTTATCATTATCAAGGCCTTCTGTGACGGCATGAAGAGGATCATCATGTATGATGGATTCAGATCCGAACCTTTCGAGATTCTAAGTGGAGTGAAACAGTGGTGTGTACTGGCTCCAATATTGTTTGCTATCATCTTTTCAGTTCTGTTGAAATTTACTTTCGGAAATGCTACAGAAGGTATCTTTCTCTAACCACAATGGACAGGAACCTCTTCAAACTATCAAGGCTTACATCAAAGAACAGGGTGCTTAGGAAGCATCTAGGGAGTTCCTGTTCACTAATGAAGCAGTGATTGCAGCTCACAGCCAGCAGGAACTTCATACACTTCTGACTCAATTTCTGGTCGCATGTACGGGATTTAGCCTCATAATCAGCCAAAAGAAGACCCAGGTGATGGGCCAAATGTGAGCAATGAGTTTTGGAAAAGCCGCCAAAGTGTTTTGCAGGATGCCAAAGAGAACATGGACTAATAATAAGCTCACTGTGCACACCAAGGTGTAGTTTTACACAGCCTGTGTTTTGAGCACATTACTGTATACCAGTGAAACATGAACTCTGCACTCAAAACAGGGGCAGCAGCTCAATGTATTCCACATACGCTGCCTTAGGGGCATATACTTGGTAACAATGTATAGCATATGCACTGCCTTAGGTGCACACTTGGCAACAATGTATTCCACATACGCTGCCTTAGGGGCATATACTTGGTAACAATGTATAGCATATGCACTGCCTTAGGTGCACACTTGGTAACAATGTATTCCACATGCGCTGCCTTAGGGGCATACTTGGTAACAATGTATTGCATATGTGCTGCCTTAGGCGCATACTTGGTAACAATGTATTGCATATGCGCTGCCTTAGGTGCGTACTTGGTAACAATGTATTCCATATGCGCTGCCTTAGGTGCTTACTTTGTAACAATCTATACCACATGCACTGCCTTAGGCACATACTTGGTAACAATCTATTCCACATGCACTGCCTTAGGCCCATACTTGGTAACAATGTATTCCACATGCGCTGCCTTAGGTGTGTACTTGGTAACAATGTATTCCATATGCGCTGCCTTAGGCACATACTTGGTAACAATGTATTCCATATGCGCTTCCTTAGGCGCATACTTGGTAACCATGTATTACATATGCGCTCCCTAAGGCACATACTTGGTAACAATGTATTCCATATGCGCTGCATTAGGCACATACTTGCTAACAATGTATTCCATATGTGCTGCATTAGGCACATACATGGTATCAGTGTATTGCTTATGCACAGCCTTAGGTGCATACTTGGTAACAATGCATTCCATATGCACTGCCTTAGGTGCGTACTTGGTAACAATGCATTCCACATGCGCTGCCTTAGGGGCATACTTGGTACCAATGTATTCCATATGTGCTTGTCTTAGGCACATACTTGGTAACAATGTATTCCACATGTGCTGCCTTAGGCACATACTTGGTAACAATGTATTCCATATGTGCTGCCTTAGGCACATACTTGGTAGCAGTGTATTCCATATGTGCTCCCTTAGGCGCATACTTGGTAACAATGCATTGCATATGCACTGCCTTAGGTGCATACTTGGTAACAATGTATTCCATATGCACTGCCTTAGGTGCGTACTTGGTAACAAGGTATTCCATATGTGCTGCCTTAGGCACATACTTGGTAACAATGTATTGCATATGCACTGCTTTAGGTGCATACTTGGTAACAATCTATTCCATATGCGCTCCCTTAGGCACATACTTGGTAACAATGTATTGCATATGCACTGCTTTAGGTGCATACATGGTAACAATCTATTCCACATGCACTGCCTTAGGGGCATACTTGCTAACAATGTATTCCATATGCACTGCATTAGGCACATACTTGGTAACACTGTATTAAATATGTGCTGCCTTAGGCGCATACTTGGTAACAATATATTGCATCTACACTGCTTTAGGTGCATACTTGGTAACAATGTATTGCATATGCTCTGCCTTAGACACATACTTGGTAACAATCTATTGCATATGCGCTGCCTTAGGCACATACTTGGTAACACTGTATTCCATATGGGCTGCCTTAGGCGCATACTTGGGAACAATGTATTCCATATACACTGCCTTAGGTGTATACTTGGTAACAATGTTTTCCATATACGCTGCCTTAGGTGCATACTTGGTAACAATGTATTCCATATACCCTGCCTTAGGCACATACTTGGTAACAATGTATTCCAAATGTGCTGCCTTAGGTGCATACTTGGTAACAATGTATTCCATATACGCTGCCTTAGGCGCATACTTGGTAACAATGTATTCCATATGTGCTGCCTTAGGCGCATACTTGGTAACAATGTATTCCATATGTGCTGCCTTAGGCGCATACTTGGTAACAATGTATTCCATATGTGCTGCCTTAGGTGCATACTTCGTAACAATGTATTCCATATACGCTGCCTTAGGCGCATACTTGGTAACAATGTATTCCATATGTGCTGCCTTAGGTGCATACTTAGTAACAATGTATTACATATGCTCTGCTGTAGGCACATACTTGATAACAATGTATTCCATATGTGCTGCCTTAGGCGCATACTTGGTAACAATGTATTCCATATGTGCTGCCTTAGGCGCATACTTAGTAACAATGTATTCCATGTGCGCTGCCTTAGGCGCATACTTGGTAACAATGTATTCCGTATGCACTCCGTTAGGCACATACTTGGTAACTCATGGCAGGACAAGATCCCCAACAGCAGAGGGTTTGAGAAAATGGGCATTACCTCCATGTTCACCCTCCTGAAACAGAGGTGTATGCACTGTTTGGGTCATGTCTCACACATGACAGATATTCCAATACTGATAGGTCTCCATTTTGGACAGATAAAGTCTGGAAAGAGGCTGAAAGGGTGACCCAACTGGCTACAAGGACATGTACAAGGATGACCTCAGAGCTCTCCCCATCAGTGCAAACATCTGGTATTCTCTCACCTCAGGCAAGTATGCCCTGAAATGGGAAGTTCTTACTGTGTATTAAACCACCTTGGCAAGGAGAACAGAGGATAACAGAGCCATCAGAAAGATCCATGCCTGTGATACCAGATCAACATCTGCCTACTCTGTTACTGATTACAGAGCCGTCAGAAAGATCCATCCTGTGATACCAGATCAACATCTGCCTACTGTGCTACTGCTCACAGAGCCGTCAGAAAGATCCATCCTGTGATACCAGATCAATATCTGCCTATTCTGTTACTGCTCACAGAGCCGTCAGAAAGATCCATGCCTGTGACACCAGATCAACATCTGCCTACTCTGTTACTGCTCACAGAGCCATCAGAAAGATCCATCCTGTGATACCAGATCAATATCTGCCTATTCTGTTACTGCTCACAGAGCCGTCAGAAAGATCCATGCCTGTGATACCAGATCAACATCTGCCTACTCTGTTACTGCTCAGAATGCAGAAAGGACTGCCACTCCCAGATTGGATTGCACAGCCACAGAAGATGATGCTTGAATCAATCCAACAGGGGAGCAAACCCATGATCCTGTGGGATTGAAGGATGCCTACCATGTATTTGCAACAAATGTTCGATGTTTGTGCTTTTTGTAAAATGAATTTCTTCTATAATTGTCTGTATAGCATAGTTTAACCTTTGCAATAACAAAATGGTAAGCTCCCAGGTTTAACAGCGAAGAGTGATGTCACAAATTTTTCAATAAAGGCGAGCACCCACAACACACTGCCTCACATCCTAATTGGCTATAACCATGGAGACACCCGAATCTTTTATAATATATAAGCTCACTCGCTGATAGATAAAACATATGGAGCAGTGCTTGAATGTCTTCTTCTAGAAAACCAATAAAGGATCTTAAAGCTCTACTTCAGCGTATTTTTTGACTGCTTAGACTCCATCATAGAAATGTTCTTAAGAATTTCTTCACAGATGAGAAACTCCAGGTGAAACAAAAAGCTACTCCGAGTGAGGCTTCAGCAATAGATCTTTCTACCAATGAAGACCATAATAGCTGGACAGCTAGTCCCATACTCTTAGGGAACTACCTGCTCTCTCTTTTTTTAAATTTAATAAAGCAAAATAAAAAACTAGACTAAATTAACAAACCTTGCCCCACAGGTACATCAAAGTGAAAACCTGGTACACTGGAGCTGTCACAGGACTCTGTTCACAAGATCTCCACCATATGACCACCCCAAAGTGGTCCTCATCCTCTTTTAGGCTTAACCCTTGGCAGGTGGTAAGTGAGAATTTCTGAATTTGCTAGTTTGTTCCACCCATCAGCGGAGGGGCCATTCTCATGACCTAGGCTACTGCTTAAGATCAGACTCTAAAATTAATCTCTTGGGACTCTGCAGCTTAACACATAGCCCCAGCAGCAAATTAGCAGTCCTTAACAGTACAGGGTCATCTCTCTCAAATGTTACTAACATTTTCTGGGACAGACAGACACATACAAGCACTTGGCTATAAACTGTATGTAGGCTGTGCTTTTTTCAGTGTAACATCAGTACAGAAACAGCATGTTTAATTTTCATGTGCCATTCATAATTCTTGGTAACATTTTATATTTGAATAAATCACATCCTTAAACTTGTTAATCTTAGGGAAGCGCATAGATTTCAGTTTTTATAATACAACATTGCAGTGTTTTTATGAATGTAATTGGTGAGACATTGGTATCTCTTATTGATTTATTTTTGTATTTATTTGACATTTGTTGACTGGGATAGTCTGCCTGAGCTATTGCCCTTTTTCAGTGGAGGCTCAGGCAGAATAGCTCTACATTACAAAATTAGCAATAGTTATTTAACAAATATAAAAAAAACCTCAAAGTACATAATGATTATGCAACAGCTATTGTAAATAAAAGTAAGAAATAATAGTTATAGAGACATTTACAAAACAGTTATGGGGACCTTAGTACAATGACCTGGTCACTGCAGGAAACCAGTAGTAACACATATTTGACTGTCATCAGTGGACAACTGAGCAATTTAAAGGCAATTAGCCTTTTGGTTACTGGAGGAGTAGGTGGTTTTTGAGAGCTTTCTTAAAGTCATGGAACAGGGTGATATTTCTAAGGGTCCCGGGAAGCTTCTTCCATGAGAGAGTGGGAATGTAACTGTATAGATTCGGGCCAATAATTTTTTTTTTAGATTTATGCATCTGTAAGACACATCGGTCTGAACTTCGGAGGAGATGAGGGTGGGTATAAAGGGAGACCAGTGTGAGGATGTTAGGGCAGGATGAGGGCGTATTTAAGATAGAGCATAAACTGGCAAATATAATATCAGGATGCAACCACATCATCATCTTTAGTCTTAAAAAAGTGGATACGATTTGCAAGCTTGCTGAGAAATGAATCTAACCAAATTTGAAAGCTCTGTACTTTTAGGACTCACTTTCGCCAGTATTGAGTCCTGTCTGTTCTACTTTTATGGGTCTGTCATAGTTTGACATTTTCCACTCAGACAAATCACTTTTTAAGACTAAAGATGATGACATGGTTGCATCCTGATATTATATTTGCCAGTTTACAATTAAAGTTTTTATTTTCCTCCTCTGGAAATACCTCAAATTCTTGAAAAATATCACATTTGGGGTTAAATTTGGGGTTAAATAAATACTTTTTTCTGTCTGAACTTGGCAGACACTCTATTCACCTACAGTGAAAAGTGAACATTTAGGCAAGCCTCTCTGTGGTCTAGAATGAAAAGCGGATAAATTCTTGACTACTTTTCAGGTGATATTATTTTGATTTGTAATTGAAGCACTAGAAGAATTAAGCAGGTGATGGTGGAAGTAAGTGATCTTCTCTGACTAACCAATCCTGTTTGGAGGAAGTAGGTGGTAGTGAGTGATCTACTCTGACTAGCCAGTCCTGGATGGAGGAAGTAGGTGGTTCCATATCACTATTTATCCCATGTGTAACATGTAGACACTTGCACATCACCGATGGTTGTAGGACTGAGAGACGTGCTTGTGTGTGTGATTCTGTGACAAACACACACACACACACATACACACACACACACACACACACACACACACACACACACACACACATGGTTCCACTTTATAACCTCAAAATACTGAAATCTCAAATTTCAGTATCCCGAGACCATAAAGTCGAACGTTCCAAATCCCGAACCCCCAAAACCGCAGGCGCAGAACACAAAATCACGAACATATACACACCATACACCACACAATACATACATCATCCAACCCACACTACAACAAACAAAACACACACAAACACAAAAACATAAACCAACACTACATACAAGGAGGGGGGCAAGCCCCCATGTACCCTCCCATGTGGGGAGCTGCATCCCCACACTCCCCTACTTATATATATATTCACTCCAAGATTGCAGTAAACAGAAAAAGACAGCAAACTCACCACTACACACTTTACAGTCCCCTCATACATACATCACAAATATATTTATATTTTTAAAATAATATATTTATATTTATAAAAGCTCTAGTGCTCCAGGACCCAGCCAGTCGCCTGCTGTTTCACGGTCGCTCCCTGGTAACAGTTCCCTACAAGCTCCTTAGCACAAGGGACCTAAAAGAGTGAGTAGTGAAGCACGCTGACCCGACCACCTATCCTGAACTCAATAGCTAAAGGGTCGCTCCCTGGTAACAGTTCCCTACAAGCTCCTTAGCACAAGGGACCTAAAAGAGCAAGTAGTGAAGCACGCGGACCCGACCTCCTATCCTGAACTCAATAGGTAAAGGGTCACTCTCTGGTAACAGTTCCCTACAAGCTCCTTAGCACAAGGGACCTAAAAGAGCGAGTAGTGAAGCACGCAGACCTGACCTCCTATCCTGAACTCCATAGCTAAAGGGTCGCTCCCTGGTAACAGTTCCCTACAAGCTCCTTAGCACAAGGGACCTAAAAGAGCGAGTAGTGAAGCACGCAAACCCGACCTTCTATCCTGAACTCAATAGCTAAAGGGTAATAACCCGCACTCTTAACTAATGTTTTTAGTGAATTGTAGCTGGGTCCAGCACTAGAAATACCCTCAATCACCTCATGAAAAAGACTGTAGCAATTTAGCTGCTCTCAGCCATAAAACATTAAAAAATGCTCAGTCACTGGCATTTCAAAGGCATCCAGTGACTACCTCTTAGTTAACCCTCTTACAGACATGGAAAGAAACTATTATAAATCTTATAACCTGTCTGAAAAACCTATTGGAAGCAGTAGTTCACCTACCTTGCAACCTCCAGTCACGAGCAAACTGGAAAACCGGTTAAGCCCTGAACCAAGATTACATATCCCTCCCACACTAACCACCATTTTCAAAGCTCTAGTGCTCCAGGACCCAGCCAGTCACCTGCTGTTTCACGGTTTGTAAATAACCTTTACTTTGTATCATATCCCCTAATGTTGCCTTAATGTTTTTGAAGCTACTAATGTTACAAACATTTGTCTAAAATAGCGATGTTAAGAGTTTAAGTAAGAGGTATTGCAGGAGTAGAAAACATCCTTGCTGTGTTCATTATTTAATAAACAAGATTTGTTCAACATAGCGAAGATAAAGTGTTCTTGGTTTAGAAAGCGATGTAGAAGTAACGGATAGATCCTTACTGTGTTCTTTATTTTGATAAACAAGTGTGGTATAGTATAACGTAAGACAGTGTAAATGTTTCTAGCTTGTACCTAGCTGTTTAAACTGCCTCATATCTCTGTATTTGAGACCGCTATAGACAGTGTAAAGATATTAACAGCATTTTATGTACACCACTATTAGTCTACTGCGCTGTTACATTGAGGTTACACTCAACTATTATATGCTTAAAGGTCACTGATAATACGCTGAAACCTGGTATACCTGCTGGTCTGCATATACAATTCCTGTAAACCAAGCGCAAATTGTATTAGACCGTAATACCTGATTTTAACTGTGCATGCTGTATGGCAATATGTACTAAACAGTTGAACTTCATACGTGATGTAAATGTTTATATATAACATGGCACTAAGAAACGGAAACTGTGAATCTGAGACACTACTACCTACTAGTAATTTTCCCCACAGGTCACTCCCTGGTAACAGTTCCCTACAAGCTCCTTAGCACAAGGGACCTAAAAGAGCGAGTAGTGAAGCACGCAGACCCGACCTCCTATCCTGAACTCAATAGCTAAAGGGTAATAACCCGCACTGTTAACTAATGTTTTTAGCGAACTGTAGCTGGGTCCAGCACTAGAAATACCCTCAATCACTCCATGAAAAAGACTGTAGCAATTTAGCTGCTCTCAGCCATAAAACATTAAAAAACACTCAGTCACTGGTGTTTCAAAGGCATCCAGTGACTACCTCTTAGTTAACCCTCTTACAGACAGGGAAAGAAACTATTATAAATCTTATAACCTGTCTGAAAAACCTATTGGAAGCAGTAGTTCACCTACCTTGCAACCTCCAATCACGAGCAAACTGGAAAACCAATTAAGCCCCGCTCCGCTCGGGCTCACTTCGCACCCCACCCTGCCCCCAAATCTCACCCGCCCCTACTGTTGCTTAATTTATATCTGTCAAACCACACTCAACTCCTCTGCAACCAATCAGCTACAACCAATATCCACACCCTCAACCTATCTCATCTCCCACTACCAACCCCTCCTCCTTCCCACTACTCCTACACCATTACCAAATCTCCTCCTGACAACTATGTCCACCTCCACAAATATATTGCTATCCGTTCTACCAGCCCTGCTACTTATCCCATATCTACTCTCCTCCTATGAGAACACAGAACATCTAGGCTTTCACTACCCTAGATTCCGAACCTCAACCCCTTCACTTCTACAAAATATCCCCCAACCTGTCCCTTCCCTGAATCTCAATGCATCTGCCACACCTAATTTTGTCCCTATCAGGCCTAAGTACATCCACAACAAACCTAGGTACTATCATCGTACACTGCTCCGAGACTAGAAACTTATAGTTAGGATAAAAAACAACCTCACCATGGATGGTGACATCCACCCAAACCCTGGTCCAAACACTTCAACTGCACCCATTCTCTCAGATAAATCCCTAACCAATATAGGCCAATCACACAGACCCCATGACTCCTTGCTGGCCTGCCACCTAAACATCAGGAGTATAAATAACAAAATCGAGCACCTACATGCTCTCCTGGCAGTATATTCACCTGAGATTCTCTGCCTCACAGAAACATGGCTAAAGCCTGCCACCAAGGACAATGAAGTCCTGCCACCTGGGTACAATATGCATAGACTTGATCGTACCCATAAAAAGGGTGGTGGGGTAGCAATACTCTGTAAATCCACTATATCTGTCACCATAGCCACCTTGCAACCCCCCCTATTCAATAACGCTGAAATCATCATCACAAAGCTACATATTAATAAACAAAAAAGCATAAACATTGTCTGTGTCTACATTCCCCCAGGGAAGAACATTGACACCCTTGAGGAGTTCCTAACCTGGCTCAACAACAACCAGCCACAGGAAACTATAATCCTCGGGGACTTCAACACTGACTGGTCAGCCTGTTCCACTCAATCCCCGAAGACCCATATTAACCTCCATGGATTTACCCAAACCATAACCTCACCCACTAGGCTAAGTAAATCACATAACAAAGCTAGTACTCTGGATACTCATCAACAACTCCCCCCATCTCTACTCAACAGGTACATTATCAGATGATCTAAGTGACCATTGCCTCACATATATACTCAGACACAAGATTAATTACTGTCAACAACCCACATACAGAACTATAAGAAGCAACAAAAGCTTTGATCCTCTAAAATTTAACAGTGAACTAAAGGCATGCAACTGGTCTGCCCTAAAATGGCTCCCACTAGATGAAGCAGTCTCTTACTTCAATGACAAATTCCTCACTATCCTTGACCTTCATGCCCCTAGTCGGACTAGTAGAACCAAGGTCAACACTGCACCTTGGCTCACCAAAGAAACTAGGGACAAAATTACATCAAGAAATAAAGCACGGGCCACCTACCGCACAACTAAAACCCAACCTGACCAACTCCTATTTAGGCAACTAAGAAATGAGGCAAAAAATCCATAACAGAAGATAAAAAGAACTAATACCACCACCTACAACAAGTACACAAAACTAAACCTCAGAAATTCTGAACAGGAATAAATAGACTCCTCCACCCAGGACAAACCACCACCCCAAACCCATCTGGCACCAATCAAAAAACTCCAGAAGACACGGCAAACCTCCTTTAACTCATTCTTCACTGAAACCATCCAAACTTTAGCTAACCAACTCACACCCACAGGACTTAATCCTAACAAAACAAAGTCCAATGCAATAGCCCCCTTCAAACTCCAACCTGTCCCCACCAAACTCATAAAGACCCTACTTAGTAAACTAAGACCCACCACCCTGGCTGCAGACCTCCTCCCAGCTGACTACTTACAAAAGGCTGCAGAGGCAATCGCATACCCTATCTCTGTCCTTATCAACCGAACCATATCAGAAGTCGTTATCCCCAACATATGGAAAATCTCACGTCATACCACTACACGAGGGGGACAATTCCACTGAACTGTCCAACTGCAGGCCCATAGCTATTCTGTCTCCACTAGCTAAGATCATGGAGAAGTGCATTCATATTCAACTCATGAAATATCTCTCAGAGAACAAACTACTATCCAATTCACAACATGGCTTTAGGCCCAATCACAGCACCACAACAGCTCTCCTCTCCTTCTCTGACACCATCAACCACATTCATAACAATAACAATCTGTCCTCTGCCCTCTTCTTAGACCTATCCAAGGCCTTCAACATGGTGGATCACAAAATGCTAATGAACAGTTTGGAAGCCCAAAACTTAAATAAACAGGCCCTCCAATGGTTTGAGTCCTACCTACAAGACAGGCAACAAGCAGTACTGTGGAAGGGTAAACTCTCCTCTCACCTCCCCATCAGACTTGGAGTCCCCCAGGGATCAATACTAGGTCCCCTTCTTTTTTCCATCTTTATAAATGAACTTAGTGCAGTCATTCCAGAGGCTACCTGCATTCAATATGCAGATGACTCAACCTTGATCTGCTCTGCCTCCTCCCCTACAAAACTTACCACAATAACCCAAAACACCTTCAACAAGGTTGAAAATTGGCTATTAAACCAACGATTAATACTAAATCCCAACAAAACTAAGTTACTTCTCTTCACCCCAACAAATAGGACCAAATCACCATCATTCAACATAACAGCTAATAATGGCACCATCATCTCCCCAGTAACCCAAACTAAACTGTTGGGTGTCATGATCGACGACAACCTTAGGTTTGATGTACACATCAATCAAACCATAAAAACTATCAATAAGAAATTTGGCAACCTCTATAGGATCAGATCATTCCTAACCCCGCAATCAAGAAATGCTATTGCCCGCTCCCATCTTCTATCAACCCTTCTCTATGCCTTCCCTCTCTTCTCCCACCTGAGTAAAACTGATCTCAAAAAATTGTTAACATGCTAAAACCACATTGCTAGATTTGCAACTGGCACACCCTACCGAACCCACCACTGTCTGAACCTGAATCTCCTGGGCTGGCTGGAACTACACCAACTCCTCCAGCTGAACCAGCTCATAGTTACCCATAAAATACTCCACCACCCAGACACTACACCAGCCCTCAGAAACATAATCCGCCCTTATAGTAACAACTGAACACTTCGCTCATCCACCAAACTTCTAGTACTTATGACCAAATCAAACCACGCTGCTGGTGACTCCCTCTTCGCCAACTCTGTCGGTAAAAACTGGAATTCACTTCCAGATGACATTACCCAAGAATCTTCGCCAACGTTATTTAAACACAAACTTAAAAGCACCTTAAGTCACATTGGTTATGTCCCTGTAACAACCCTGACTAGTACCCCTTCCACCCCCTCCACCTCACTTTAACTTCAAACAAATTACCCTAACAGTCCATCCCAACAAGTTGATCAATCATATTAACTAATCTAGGTATTATTGCCTAAATAAAATATCCTAAACAGAGGTAATAAGGTAACAATTACCTACTACCACAACGTAAAGTATGTCTCATGCCTCATGGATGGATGTATTCTGCTATGCCTGTAATCAGCCTGTATGTTCTGTAACTGAAATTATTGTACTATCTATTTTTTCATTCTGTATTCACTGTTACTTAATGCTATTTACCTAAAATTTGTAAATTGTTATGTGTCTGGAGCTTTTTTCCCCGGGACTCCGCTGAAAATGGATATGTATCCAGTCAGACCATCCCGGTCAACAAATGTAAAATAAAATAAATTTATACCACCACTTTCAACACTTAAGCACTCATTCTTTTACCTGCGTACCCTAACCCACACATAAAACTTCCAAACACACTCACATACACTCAGACATAACTAAAACCCAACAAAATACCCACTCACATTATATACCAGCTAAATCCACACACTACACGATGCATTCTGCACACACTACATCCAGCATCAAATACCAGAACACCATAATGGTGAATTCAACATTTCCGGATTCACTGTTATGGAGTTTTGGGATTTTGAAAATTCCACTTTATGGTCTTGAGATACTGAAATTCGAGATTTCAGTATTTTGAGATTATAAAGTGGAACCGTGCACACATACACAAACATACATACATACACATATATATAGCACCAGGAGGATGTAGGACATACCTGCAGCTTGGGGGTTAGGGTCATGACACACATGCCTAACCACGGCTGCCTGTGTGATGGCCAAGTCTTGGGCTGCTGTCACGTCACTGATGGAGAATGAATGGGAAGTCACAGAAGATTAATGGCAAGCTTAGGTTTCTGCTGTGAATAATCGCAGTGAAAAGGAATGGAAATGCTTCCAAGTGTAACAAAGGTGAAAGTCAACGTGCATTGATGAGCTAAATCTGAAGAAAAGCTAAAGCAGAGGAATAGGCCCCTCCCAAAGTAGACTAGAAGCAATGCCAAGCACATCTGACAAAGAAATCAGTACAGTTAGTTGTCAGATCAAGTTTAACATGCCCATCATGTGCAGAATGGTAAGTATGATTGTTTAGTGGGATAAATTGCTCATCAAAAAAAACGCTGAAAGTTTGACTACTACAAGAGTGAATAGTAAAGTAATAGAAGTTTGCTGCCAACAATATACGAATGAATGTGCTAAGAGACTGAGGTAAATTTCTTGAAAAAAAATCTTCTACATGGATTCCCTTCAGAAGCTCAAAGTTTCAAAACTTTGAACTTCAATTTGCTGAGACCAGAAGATTGAAGTTTTGAATCTTTGAAAATGAAATAAAAAAAAACATTTAAAAAAATTAAATTTTACATTTTTGCAGGGGGCCAAGCCCCCCCTGCACCCCTCATACCCCCTGCTAAATAAATATACCAACTCCGAGATCTCACTACAGTGAGGAAAATGTTAAATATCCCTTTCCACAATGTATGGCGATCGCCATTCAAAACATTCCAAGTTTCAAAACTTCGACATTATGGTCTCAGCCATTTGAAGTTCAAAATTTTGAAACTTCGAGCTCATGAGGGGGATTCTTCTACACATATGAAGCAAGTAATCAAAAATAAATTACTGAGACAAGCATCATGCATGGAAAAATTGTGCTGAATTTCCAAAATGCAAAAAGTAGCTTAATGCATTTTAAATGTAGAATTAAAATGAATGAGTTGTAAAGTATTGTGATGTCAAATTATGCATGACTTGGGTAAAATCTTTGGCAATTCGCATAATACATGCAAAGTACGGAGATAAATAGTTTGTGCTTAGAAAAGAAATCACTACTGCATGTCTTTTCTGACAAAATATGTTGTGTTCTCCCTGCGGTATACTGAAGTAATGTGGTGTACTATATTTTGGGGAAACAAGTTGAGCCATGCTGAAATGTGTGCACTAGAAAATGTTGACCACTCCATGTGTGTTTTTTACTACAGTCACACTTGCATACCTCTCAACTGTACAGATTTTCACAGAATGTCCAGATTTTTGCCTAATATTTTTGGCATGTTTTTCATAAAATTGTGGTTTTCTGGCAAATTAGTGACAAATCATTACATACTGAAGTTTGAATATAATGACAGACATTTGAGTTTTAGACTTCATACCCTTCAGAAAATCCATGCTAATGCACAACCTTTTATTCTAATGACTTTCTAAGTTTGTAAGAGCAGTATTTAAAAATTGTCCCTATTTTTAGGCCTTTGTCCCACTTTTATTTATGGCTTTGTCCAGATTTCTTGCTCTAAGAGGTTGAGCAGTACGAGTCAAAGCAATGTGTAAAATGTAACTGAAGATTGTGGTGTGAGGTTTCTGAAACAGTTCAAATGTGCTGCTAGCCAGAAATAATATTTATGCCTTGTTTAATTTCTGCAAGTCCCTTGGGTTGCTAATAACATGACAGGATTAGACTCTATTCCTAAGTCAGGTTATGATTAAAGTTCTTGAAATTAGTATTGTTTCAGTCTTTGATGTTAGCCAGAAGTGCTCTTCAAAGCACATGCAATATGCCCAGAATTTATGGCTCCTGCAATTCATATGGAGTTAAATGTATTGGCAACAGATCTAAATATAACTGTAAATTATTTTTTTATGAGACCCATTGCTCCTACTGCTATTGGAACTGTCTGAATATCTTTGTTCCACATTGTTATTGTTTCTGCCTGCAAATCCCGGCATTTTATTACTTTGTGGCTCTCTGTACATAACACAGTGTAATCACTGGGAACAGTAATTTCAGTGAACAATGCTACTTTTGTCTTCTTTTCATGGACTACTATATCTGGTTTTCTTGCATCTATTTTTTAAACTGATGGTAATGGGTGATCTCATGTGTTATAAATTTTATCATTCCCTATAATGCTTTGTGGCTCATGTTTCCAGTGTTTCTCAGTTACTTCAACATTGTAATGTTTGCACAATCCTCAATGCACCAGTTTTGCCTCATTATTATGCCTTTCAGTATACAGGCGTCTGCCAATAGTGTATCACACCTAGCAAGAAGATGTGTGCCTGATACCAATTCTGTTTTACAAAACCTGCATTTGTCTGTTTCTCCCATGTGTTCAATGGATTTTATTTAAGCCAATATGTATGTAGTAAAGTATCCTGGGCTGGCAATATTAACCTTTCATCTTTTGGTTTATATTCACCTCTCCATAACCATTTCAGTGTCAAATCCTGATCAGCATGAGGCTATTCCAGGAGTTTTCTGTACTTACCACAATATTTATGCCTTTTCTACAGTTCTTGCCTTCTTGTATGATCCTTTTCCATATATTCTTTCTTTTATTTTGGCACATTCAGTTGCTGCCTGATTTTTATCTACTTCTGGTTTGATTTCCATTCCTGCTTCTGCTGAACTAAGCAGGGATGGCATCGTAGACTTCTCCTCGTTTTAAAACGTTCACTATGTTTCGATCGGGTGAGGTCAGCAGATATGCATGCAGTCCTCAGATTACTGATATGTACACCTAAATGATTTTGAGCAGGTCCATACCTCTTGTACGACAAGAGACATGTAGTCTTGGTATATGCGCGTTTTATATAGCACTTGAAAAGCATGCAGCATTTTTCTTTTTTTCTGTCCAGCTGATCCAATACATCTGAGACCAGTCAATCACACTAAAACTATGTTAAAACAGGAAGAGCAAATTGGTTTAAAGAGTGAACTTTGTTCCTAAATATCAGGGTTGTTTTCAGTATTAGTTTTAGCCTTCTGAATTGTTCCTTACTAAGTTTTATTTGAATTCATGTTTTATTGCTGACCCTTCATCAGTTCCCAAATATTTATACACTCTTTCCTTACATCACATTCCCATCCCAGACCGATGTTTTCTTGGTGCTGCAGTTTTCCTGCTTTAAATGTTGCTTTTGCACACTTATCAAGATGAAATGACATTCCTATATCATCTGAGAAAACTTTAACCACTTGTAGTTGCGCTTGCAACTTCTCATCTGATGGACTATACATTTTTAAGTCATCTACAAAAATAAAATGAGAAGTATTTACACTTGGATGTTTTCTGGTCAGCTTAATGGGTTAAGGACAAGACAAAACAGCAGTGGTGGCAAAGAATTACCCTGGAGTATCCCCCTTTTAATTTGTATTCCTGGGACAATAATTTGCACTTTGTCATGACTTCATTGCAAAGTGGTTTGTTTCAGTCACTGTAATGTAATTGATCAATGTAGAATATACAGTGGATATAAAACCTTTACACACCCCTATTAAAATGGCAAGTTTTTGTGAAATAAAAAAATGAGACCACAATAAATCATTTCAAAACTTTTCCCAACTTTAATGTGACCTATAACCTGTACAATTCAATTGGAAAACAAACAAATCGGTTAGGGTAAAAAATATAAAAAAATAAAAAATGTACAATCCACTGGCTGCATAAGTGTGCATATCATAACAGGCATATCAATGTAAATAAAATCAATGAACTGTCATACCTGGCTGACCAAAAGGAAACTAGTACGAGTAAATGTGACACTAAATGGGCTGATATTATTAATACACATTTGTTGTATTATTGTCCCATTTAGAAACCTGCTATATAACTTCTGTAACCCACCCAGGTGGGGGTCTCCACCCACCCACACCCTGCATAACTAAATATACCAGCTCTGAGGTTGCACTACAGTGGGGAAAAGGGCAAATCTATAAAAGGTTTTGTTTAGTTTATGCCATGCAGTGCAAACTTGAGAAGGTGTGTTTATAAACATTGTTTTTCTTTAGTTTTACTTCACAGCATCATCAAATGTCCATGATGTTGGCCAACTATAAATATTCAGTGATTTTACTTATGATTATATGTCTGTTCGATAAACAGGAAGTTCAATATTTAGTGTATGACAAGTAGCCATTCGACAAACAAACTGCTGACTGGAAACTAGAACTTGAGAAGCACAAAGGCACGGAAAGCCACGGGTAATCCAACAAACTTTATTCTGAAGTGCTTTTCATCCTGCTCACTGGCAGGACTTCATCAGTGAGCAGGACGAAAAGCGCTTCAGAATAAAGTTTGTTGGATTACCCAGGGCTTTCTGTGACTTTGTGCTTCTCAAGTAGCTATTCGATAAAGATTTTGTTTGATGGGTAAACATAGCCCTGAGGTTTATACAGCATTTAATTTTGAGTTTTTGTTGTGTCAAAATCTACAGTTTAAAAATTGCATCCAAGACTCATCCAAGCTAGAGTATTCACTGTGGTGTACCTTAAACCTCCTGTAACAGTGGCCTATGGGGTGTAACAAATGACCTCTTAAGAACATATGAGTATTTCAGGCACTTAGTTACTGAATGGCTATGACTTTTTACTTTTTACCTTTAAATTCATTTTGGATACATTCAGGCCAATAAAACCAAACCTGGCTTTAGTCATGCCATGTTTTTTTGTGATCCCATCAGTACCACAATCACAGATTGCTTTGCTATACTTTATAAACACAGGGATTTTAACCACTCTGATGCCCATAAACGTTAAAGCCTATCACTTCATTCAGCACTGAAGCTTGCCCTTTGCTACCAGCTGTAAAGTACATAATTCTACACAACACTGAACTATACCAATGGTTACATAAGCAAAGTGCAAGCAACAAAACAACAAATGTTAAACCCCTAAACTAAATAAAAGTGAACTATCAAAATAATGGGTGACAAAACACCTAAACAAAATAAAAACACTCTACACAAAAAGAAAAAAAACAAATAAAATGTTTTTTTCTGCAGGAAGCAAGCTTTCTTTCATAATATAATATAATATGGAAGGTAAGGCCCCAAACCCCATTTTTTTAAATATAAAAATTCCATGAGTACACTAACTCCAAATAAAAAGAAAGCTCACTTAAAGCAGGAATAACTAACATTGCAAATACAGAACCACACTGGCAATAATGTTGAAGAAAAATAATCTTAAAAACACTACTCCACTTGCTAACCTTTGACATGGCTAGCATAACCCACCCAGCAAAACCACATGCAAAGCAAAAGCAACTAAGTGTGCACTCATCACTTGGAACGTAATTAGTCACTATTGGCAAGCACACATACTGACATTCACATTTCTTTGCATTTACTTATGCATAACTACTGCAAAAATGTCCAGGTTTCTGTGCATTTGAACAAATGCACTACGACCACTGTAATAAGTGCCATGTAAGTGCCAGCGGTGAGAAACCTGTGGTAAGGTGTAATCAGCAGTTAGTATATTTACAAGAATATTTGCCCTGTTCCTGTATGGAGGCACGGGCCAGCAATGAAAGTTAGCCTCCATGGCAGTTAAAGGGTACCTTGAAAAAAAGGAAGTCCTTTGTTGGTGTTATCCTAAAAGACTTAGGGGGGAAGCTGCGTATGATAAAAATGCTTTACCAAAATACTTATGCCATTTTGTGAAACTTAAATTGGCATAAGGTCCAAGTGTAAAAAAACCTCTGACAGAAAATAAAATTGCTGCTGAATAAAGCAGAACAAAGTTGTTGCTTCTAAAGTTTGATCCCATTGACAGCTAAAATGGAGTTCATTGCTTTATGAGGCAAAAAATGTTGGTTTTAAAAGCAAAACTCCAGAAAAAAAAATAAAAAGGTAGTTCACTAGTGCACAGCACTGGGAAGACAATTGTGAGCAAACTTAGTAAACTGGTTGCCTCTCATATGATTACAAGCAGCTCACAAAGGAAGTTGGAAGCAGAGTAATATATGTGCTGCTATCGTGAAAGAAAGGCAAACGTCTGCTGAGGTTAAGTGATATGAAATAAGCAAAGGAAGCAGTGTTTGTCCAATAGGATCTGGTGTAGCACGATGGGAAAGCTTTGTATCAGTCCAACAGGTTCTGGTGTAACACTATGGGAATGCTTTGTATCAGTCCAACAGGTTCTGGTGTAGCACTATGGGAACGCTTTGTATCAGTCCAACAGGTTCTGGTGTAGCACGATGGGAATGCTTTGTATCAGTCCAACAGGTTCTGGTGTAGCACGATGGGAACGCTTTGTATCAGTCCAACAGGTTCTGGTGTAGCACAATGGGAACGCTTTGTATCAGTCCAACAGGTTCTGGTGTAGCACGATGGGAATGCTTTGTATCAGTCCAACAGGTTCTGGTGTAGCACTATGGGAACGCTTTGTATCAGTCCAACAGGTTCTGGTGTAGCATGATGGGAACGCTTTGTATCAGTCCAACAGGTTCTGGTGTAGCACGATGGGAATGCTTTGTATCAGTCCAACAGGTTCTGGTGTAGCACGATGGGAACGCTTTGTATCAGTCCAACAGGTTCTGGTGTAGCACGATGGGAACGCTTTGTATCAGTCCAACAGGTTCTGGTGTAGCACGATGGGAATGCTTTGTATCAGAATGCCTGTACATGGAAGGGGAAAACTGAAACCTTAGTTGGAAGAAATGACTTGGGTTTTAAGAGAGCTGGAATAGATAATATATAAGAGGAGAGCCAGTCTCAGATTAGAGAACATGGTTAAAGAGGAACTTGTAAAAAAGGCAATTGAGCTTGTTGCAAGAAATATACTGGTACAACAAAAGTATAACCAAGAGCTAGAGAAATGAAATGGGACACTTGGTTAATGTCATTTACCTTTACATATCCATAATAAATAAATAACTGAGAAAGTAGAGATCTTAAGACAGCCAGAGGATGCAGTCTTTAAGCATGAAGAGATCATAGCTGTGCTGGAACAGATGGTTTCTGGACATGACCTATCAGAGCATGCAAGATCAGAAGAAGTGATTAAAAACGCAAGTCATACTTTTATATTTTTAATGATGAAGTGGCCCAATCTGTTCCACCAAAGAAATCAGCAAATATAAATGAAAATGTAGAGGTGACACCGATTACAAGAAAAGAAAGAGCGGACACCACCAATGACTTAAGAGCTTAAATCAGCAGGTCCCAGAGCTGCAGCATGAATATAAAAAGAATAAAAGCCTTGAAAATGTTTTACAGGAAGAATAGAGACAATTAAATAGCAAAAATGACGACCAGTCATGCATGGAAACACGGTCTCTGCAGATAAAAAACTAAATAATTGAGCTTGTGACTGTGGAACAGAGCAAGCATTGTAAACCAGCCTGAGGTAATGGAAGATGCACCTGAATATAAAACCACTGAGTGCAGAAATCTGGAAACTAGAATTATAGATGTCGAGTCTAATACAGCAGAACTAAAATGACAGATTGATATGATTAATAAGAAATGCAGTTAATTGAAATGAGAAGGATACAACTGCTGTCTGAATATGCCACCCTAAATAAAACCATAAATAACTATGTGCCTCTGTTAATTCATAATGAGATCAAGGCTCCTTGACTTGGGCACTGGTTACATCCTGAAGCAAATTAACAGAGCACCTTGAGTTGGGCCCTGAGTACATCCTGATGCAAATTAACAGCGCACCTTGAGGTGGGCACTGGGTACATCCTGATGTGAATTAACAGAGCACATTGACTTGGGCACTGGGTGTCCTGATGTGAATTAACAGAGCACCTTTAGTTGGGCACTGGGTACATCCTGATGTGAATTAACAGAGCACCTTGAGTTGGACACTCGGTACATCCTGGTGCAAATTAACAGCACACCTTGAGTTGGACACTG
Source organism: Protopterus annectens (assembly GCF_019279795.1). NCBI lineage: Eukaryota > Metazoa > Chordata > Ceratodontiformes > Protopteridae > Protopterus > Protopterus annectens. Next base: position 344,735,617 of record NC_056743.1, read on the forward strand.
GGTACATCGTGGTGCAAATTAACAGTGCACCTTGAGTTGGGCACTGGCTACATCCTGATGTGAATTAACAGAGCACCTTGTGTTGGGCACTGGGTACATCCTGGTGCAAATTAGCAGCACACCTGGAGTTGGTCACTGAGTGCATCCTGATGAGAATTAACAGGGAAGCAGCAACAGTATAATTAGACAGCAGAATAAATGTAAACTATATTAAAATAAACTTTCTGAGTATAATCAGATGGTGGCATAGAGTACAATGGCAGAGCAAGACAGGAAACTATAGAACATCACAGAAAAACTGAATCTCAGAAAAAGGAATACACTAAACCACAGTCTGCCCCAGCATAAAGAGAATAGCAAAGTGCTGTAGTGCTAACCATTGAAGGGATATGACCTAAGATGAGGAAGAGTGTCCATGCCACCAAGGGCTGTGAATATTATTGGGTCATCAGAATGTCCATGCCAACAAAGGCTATGAATATTATTGGGTCATCAGAGTGTCCATATAACCAAGGGCTGTGAGTATTATTGGGTCATCAGAGTGTCCATGCCACCAAGGGCTGTGAATATCATTAGGTCATCAGAGTGTCCATGCCACCAAGGGCTGTGAGTATCATTAGGTCATCAGAGTGTCCATGCCACCAAGGGCTCTGAACATTATTAGGTCATCAGAGTGTCTGTACCACCAAGGGCTGTGAATAGTATTGGGTCATCAGAGTGTCCAGGCCATCAAGGGCTATCAAGAATTTTGCCAAATATTGCTACAGCTGGAGGACTAGTCTTATATCAAGGAGTTTGTGATCCAGTGGAGGTTGGATTTGGCTGGCCAGTGGTACTCATCCCTATGAGTCCGATTTGGAGGGGTAATGTTGTATAATGCCTCTTAGTGACTCTTGTAGGTATTTGAAGTGGCACATTTGGAACAGTCTGCAAGGAGGATCCACATTTGTCCACTGTGGAGGAAGCTAGACAGCCTTCTTGTAAAATGAAGGGCCAGTCATAGAGTAGCAGGGAATGTACTCTGGACAAACACAGAGACAAAAGGAGTATAAAAGACTTCAGCCTGAGAATTTATGCTCAGCAGAACTATGATCTTTAAAACATTATCTTCCTTTGAGATACTTTTTAGAGTTAACAAGGGTACTTCAGAAATTTCACTCACTTTTCATTTTTAACTTGCTTGATTAACTGTAATCAAAATACTTGAGTACAAAACAGAGTAGCCAGTCATTGCTAATATAAACTTACAACCTGAGCATCTGGCTACATGTCATGACTGACCATCATACAGCGAGCATTTATTGCACTGCCTCACTCCTCACTGAGTTGCTGACAAACATACCCACCTTTGCAGGGATATGATCTGTCTTCACCTTATGTAATTGTTCCCAAAGGCAGTCTCCTCATATGCACCATTTGAAGGCCGATCTAGTGTTTGCTTTATGCATCTTCATCAGCTGAACCCAGCACAAGAATCTTGTAGTCTATTGGCCATTTTGGGCCAATTTCTAGCTCTTTCAAGTCCCCCTGTATAAACCCCCCTGTATAAAACCCGCTTTGGCGTGGTTTATGTGCTTGTTCCTACTCAGCAAAGCTCCTCATGGTCCTGCAGAGTGGTGCTAGCAGCAGAGAGACTAAAAGAGCGACTGCTTACCTGATTAAGTATATTTTATTCTGCTATTACCTGTGCGACTGTCCGTTCTCACTGAAAAGCGAGAATATCTGCTCTTTTGCCTGTTTAAAGCTGTTTTACAGTTATTTTTACCTGCACTTTAAAAGTTTGTCCTGTTTGTTGAATTTACCTGTTGAGGCTACACACTCAAGTGCGCTAGCCTGTGTTATATATTTACTGCATTTTCTGCTGTTTGTGTACAAAAAGCAAAAAAAAAAATTATCCTTGTTTCCCACCTTTCCTGACCTAGAATAGTCCCTAATACAGGCTTTGCTGTATTCTGGACTTTTGGATAGTTCCTGTGTTGCCCATTTCCTTTCTTGGATAAAAGGAGGCTTCTTTGTTCACCAGTGGGAGTGGGGAGCTTAGAGCAGCCTATCTGTCCCTGGAGGAGTGAACCCAGCACAAGAATCTTGTAGTCTATTGGCCGTTTTGGGCCAATTTCTAGCTCTTTCAAGTCCCCCTGTATAAAACCCACTTTAGCAAGGCTTTGCATATAGCGCAGCGCCGCTTAATCGGGTTTAAACCATTCTCAGCTCCACAAAGTCTACTCTTCACTTTTTCCCTTAAAACTGCTCTAGCTCTCAAAATAAACACCCTATTCTTAATCTAAAGCCCAGCACTTGCTCATACAAGCAATTCTATCAGTTAGCACTAAAAAATTAAAAGCACTACATCCTCACATACTCCCTTTGAGTACTCTGTTCCCCATTGGCCTTTTTGATTCAATTATAAAGGAGTTCCCTATACTATTCTAGCATGTCCAAAGGTCAGTTGTCAGTTTCCTCTCCAGTCCAGCTGGTGAATCTGGGAATCTTGAGGCAATGTTACAACTGTCTCATGTATACAGACAACCCTCTCCTCCTCCCAACAAGTTCTAACATGTGAGAGATGCAACCATATAGCCAAACTGGAGGCTGAGCTCTCTCAACTCAGTACTGGCGTAACCAGTCAGGAGGAGAAGGTAACCACACACACCACAATTCCAGTCCCACATAGACCTACCACAACAGCAAACCAAACACATAAACACACAAAAACATACTCAGAGGCTCTAAATAAAAATCTGCCTAAGCAGCAGAGACCTCCAAAGCAGACATCCAAGCAACCGCTACCCCAAAACAGAATACATGCATCACATAGTTCACAAAGCCAGTGTGCCGAACAGTCACAGCCCTTAAGGCTAAACAACACACCTGATACACTTGTAATAGGTGATTCTATTGTCAGACACACTGATGTCTCGCTCACCAGGCTGAACAAAGAGTAGGTCACGGTGAGCTGCCTGTCGGGCGCTAGGATTCGCCACATAACACAAGCACTCAGGTCACTCCAAGGCAAGTACAAATATGGCTCAGTCATTGTCCATGCTGGTGTGAATGACCTGAGACGTACCTCCCTGGACTACATGAAAAGAGACATAGAGGAGCTCTCTGAGCATGTAGCCCAGGCCGGTATGACCCTGACCTTGAGTAGCATCTTACCCTCACCAAGAATGATGCCACAATATAAAGACAAGATGATCAATTTCAACAATTGGCTAAAGTTTTGGTGTCATTCAAAGGGGATCCAGTGCCTGTCAGCCTGGGATGACATGCTCGACAAGCCATGTTACTTCGCTAGGGACGGCTTGCACCTGTCACCCCTGGGCTTTCGGATATTGGCAAAGGCTCTTGCCACACCCATAGTGCCTTTTTTAGGCAAGGCTCAAAAGACAAACCCACCTCCATAGATAACACAAGGAAAAAGAAACTAAGGGTAATGCTGCTCAATGCCAGAAGTCTAAACCTCAAGATGCACGCACTCGAAGCTCTCCTCAGCATGGAAAGCATCGATGTCTGTGCAGTGACAGAAACCTGGTTCAAGGCTCCTGAGAGCAAAACAGCACTACCAGGTTATACCTCATACCATGCTTTTCGGCCCCAAAACTTGGACCGAACCACAAAAGGAGGGGGAGTATCCATATTCATCAAAGATGCCCACACCTCCAGGTTGGTGGCACAGCACGAAGCATTGGAGACCATCCATGTGCAACTAACAGTGGGTAAAACTGCCTTTCAGTTTATACCTGGCTACAGACCACCCTCCCAAACTCAGGAACCCCACTCAGCTTTCCTGAGAACACTGGAAAATATGAAGGTCTCTCCAAACACCATTATATTGGGAGACTTCAACTACCCAAACATAGACTGGGAGCATTACTCAAGCCCCAATACCCTAGCCCAAAGGTTCCTAGAATTTATAAACTCAAATGCTATGGAACAACTAGTCACCACACTCACAAGAGGGGAAAACATACTGGACCTGATCATCACCAACATGGGGACTCTATGCTCCATACCAGAGGTATACCCCTCACTGGTAAGATCGGACCATAAATTAATCTCACTGGATATCAACATCCCTACCCCACCCCCAGCCCAGAAAACCATAGTGAAAAACTTCTCTAAAGCAAACTTCTCACTCCTCAAAACCCAGGTGGAATCCTTCAAACCCCCCGGGCCAGTAGAAACTAAGGTCCAAACTGCAGAATCCTTTATAACAGCATTCTGTGGATACCTTCAGGAATGCATGGATCATGCAATCCCATATAAAACCAAGACCCAATCCCCCAAATGCAGGCGTCCTGTCTGGTGGACCCCAGCCATAAATAAACTATACAACAGAAGGAGGAAGCTACTATATGATAGAGCAAAATCCCTAAAAGGGAAGGCATCTCTGATCAGTATTAGCAAAAAACTATGGTTCCTCATAAAATCATCTAAGGCCAGCTTCAAGAGAAAAATTGCACAGGACACTAAAGATAATCACAAGGCTTTCTTTAGTTATGTTAGGAACATGGGTGGTAACTCCCAGGTATGCTCAGAGTTAGTCCAAAATGACAAAAAATACACTGAACCCACAGACATTGCCAACATCCTGGCTGACAGGTTCAGTGCAAACTCCCCCCCCCCCAAAAGAGCAAATATCTATCCCAGCTGAGTGCTGCCCCCCTGACATCTCAGATGCTCAGGTAAGAGCCGCCCTCTCCAAAGCAAAAAACACAGCATCAATGGGACCAGATGGTGTCCCGGGCTGCGTCCTACATGGACTCCAAGAAGAGCTGAACCCCAACATAAAGCTACTGTTCAGTCTCAGCCTTACTACAGGATATGTCCCCAAAGAATGGCATACAGCAACAGTGGTCCCTCTCCACAAAGGTGGTGCCTCAACGGACCCTGGAAACTACCGCCCCATAAGCCTGGCTAGCCTGGTCTGCAAAGCTATGGAGAAGGATCATCATGGAACTCATAAATAAAGATATTGGGGACCTACAGACACTGGATCCCACCCAATTCAGCTTTGTTAAGGGCAGATCCTGCCTTTTGAACCTGGTCGATTTCTTTGAAACAGTCACCAAGGCCATTGGCGAGGGGAAGGTGGTCCACACAGCCTACCTGGACCTCGCAAAAGCCTTCAATACAATACCCCACTCGGGCATCATAGATAAGCTCTCCACCTTAAATATAAACCCTTATGTCATAAGATGGGTTGCAAACTGGCTCAAGGACAGAACCCACATGGTCAGAATTGCTGGAGCAATGTCAGACTCCAAACCAGTTACAAGCGGCGTCCCACAAGGCTCAGTCCTGGGACCTCTCTTGTTCAGTATATATTTTTCGGAGGTACAGGCCAACACGGGAGGACTATGGCTGACAAAGTTCACAGATGACTGCAAACTGGGCGCCATAATCAACTTTCCAGCTGACACAAGCATCCTCCAAAAGGGTGTCATTGAAACAGATAACTGGTGCCAGAGCCATGGCCTCAAGCTAAACGCCAAAAAGTGTATAGTCATCCCCTTTGGCAAAAGCAAAGTGCCCAGAAATTACCACATAGGTGGAAATCCATTAAGTATGGAAGAAGTAATTAGGGACCTGGGGACCCAAGTTAATAGCAATCTCTCCTTTGACAACCACGTGGCCAAAGTGGTTAGGAAAACCTTCTATATAACCCACCTTATCATGAAGGGATTTACATCTAGATCAAGGGAGGTCATTGTGCCCCTTTACTCATCCCTCATTAGGCCCATAATTGAATACAATGCCCCATTCGGGATGTACCTTACCCGAGACCCCAAAAGCACCTCACCAAGAGGATCAAGGGGCTCAAACAGATGCCATATGCTGCTCGGTTAAAGAAACTCCAGCTCTACTCAGTTGCATACCGCCTACTTAGAGGCGATCTATGCCTGACATATAAAGCCATGCCCAACCCAGAATTAATGGACATGCTTCCCCTCAGAAAATCCAAATCCCTTTGAGCTATGCGCTCGAGGGACTTGAACCTCAGCACAGAAATAAATAGGACTTGCTGGAGGGACAGATTCATAACACAGAGGCTCCCTTCACTCTGGAATAGAATCCCAGTCCACGTTAGGGAGAGTCCCTCACTGACTCTCTTCAAGAGGAATCTTGACGAGTGGATGGGAGATGGTAAGTTTACCCCGGGTATCACTTCTGTGTCACTGCTAGACAGAGGCACACAGTAAACTAACCTTGAAAAAGGGCATAGTAAAACTCATTTAAATTGGGTGGCGAAAGCCAAACGCACTCTGGCTAGGCTTATAAATGCCCTAGGGCAGCTAGCCTAGTATGAACCTATGAACCTATGGTGTCTGCACCATAGCACACTGGACATCCTTCCTCTCCACAGGATGGCCAAGCAAGCAGCAAGTGCTCACTTTCACCTTGATGGCCAGCTGGTACATTACCCCTGTCACAAGTCAGTCCCAGCTCATCTGGGCTATCTATGTGCAGTGCAATCTTGACATGAAGAAATCATGGTGGGGCTACAGACAGTTACCCAAACCATGCACAGAGCTTATATAGCAAAGATATGAGAGTAAAGTGCAAGCGTTTTCTCCAGGCTAATCTTCACAAGCATCCCTAGTCTGGCCTTGAGGCCAGGTCCCTAGCATTACAGATATGCCAACAGGTCAGCCATACGGCTCATATTTAGACCATGTATTCCTTTCTGCCAAAGAGCCAAGAAAGTGGTCAGCAGTAGTGCATCATTGTTACAATAGTCAAAATAGTACAGAATATGAATTTTAGGAGAAAATGCATATTGCTTTTAGTTCGGATAGTATACCAGAGAATTTTTGGTATTTTTTATTTAGTTTGAATCTGTGCTATTGAATACAAGTCATATGTTCACACATTTTATAGACCCACATGTTTGGAACTTTGCAGCCTAATACGTTCTAATAGCCATGCCGGCATGCATTTGGTCCTTGCACATATAAGCCTACTTCTCAGAAATAGAGATGTTGAGATGACATATTCACAGCAGACTGTTTAGGTATTCAGCTACAGAATATGATCAGCTGATGTTTTCTGGCTACAAGGGTCAGGGTCAGGGCAGCTGCATTTTAAGGTATAACTGGTGATGCTTTACAGACCTTCCTAATTTATTTCCATCTCAGCCCTCACAATGATTGAAAATGTTAATTTTAAAGGGCAAATCAATGCTGGTTATAATTCTGATGTCAAATCAGTTTAATGTCTACAAGAGGGTAGTGAGACCAGCTATGTTATATGGGTTGGAGACAGTGGCACTGACAAAAAGGCAGGAGTCAGAGCTGGATGTGGCAGAGTTAAAGATGTTAAGATTTGCACTGGATGTGACAAGGATGGACAGGATTAGGAATAAGTATATTAGAGGGTCAGCCCAGGTTGGAAGGTTTGGAGACAAAGCCAGAGAGGCAAGATTACGTTGGTTTGGACATGTGCTGAGGAGGGATACTGGGTATATTGGGAAAAAGATGCTAAGGATGAAGCTACCAGGTAACAGGTAAATAGGAAGGCCTAAGATGAGGCTTATGGATGTGGTGAGAGAGGACATGCAAGTGGTTGGTGTGACAGAGCAAGATGCAGAGGACAGGAAGAAATGGAAAGAGTTGATCTGCTGTGGCGACCCCTAACAGGAACAACCAAAATAAAAAGAAGATATTTATGATTTTTGAAATAAGTAATATTTGACTTCTTGAAAAAATTATACATGCATGTTTATTGTGAACCCACTTGAAGTTCTGCAGTCTGTCTGACTGCTGAAATAAAAAAAAACTCTACTAATTATTATGTGAAGCTAGCAAAACTATGAATAATGAAAGCTAAAATATGAGTTATGTCTTCAATTACTTTATAAAATTGTTCATAAAGATTTCGTTGCCTAGAAAACTAAGTCTTTCTGGCAGGTACACTGCATTTGTGTGGATTCATGTGAGCTAGATTCTCAAAATATAAACGATTATACAATTTTTTTTGTTAAAATAGATCAGCTTTTTCATGTAATCTCACACACACACACAAACTCGTGACATAATACAGGAGTATGGGCTGAAGTAAGTCCTACCTTCAAACTCCTCTCTATATATATATATATAATATATTTTTTCTCCTGTGATACGATATCTAGCATGACATTTATTTTATCTATTATTTTTGTTATCTTAATTAGGACAAGTAAAGAATTCTAACGTGATACTACTATCAGACTCTCTACGGTTTCCTTTTCTTAGTTGGTTTTGTATTGCCTTCTCTGATCCTGAAATGTTAGCTATGTACAGCAATATGTAATCCTAAATACTTCACATGGGACAGGAACTTCTCCTTACAGGACCTAAAACTCAGTATCATATCACCCACAAGCCTTCTGACATAATTCTTATAGTCCGTGTAAAAAATCTTCCATATTGATTTTTTTTGCGAATTGTCTCTGTGTTTATGACAGGTAAACCTCTAGAAGACTGTGGGTAGGGCATGTGAAAAATGAAAGTGCTGTATGAATACTTCTGCTTCTTTCAGTCATCCTTCCCATGAATGATCTTCTACCACTGTAAAGTTCACATCGTTTGAGCCTTATCAGGTAACATCTACTCTGTCAAACTAAAGGAATAAACACAAAGCCAAGCAGTTTTCCATAACACAGTTCAGCTCTCTTCATACAATTGGGCTTTATTTCCCCCAATAAAATACATTCATAAAGCCATGCATACACATACCACACACACATATATATATATATATATATATATATATATATAATTATAAATATAGATAGATATAAATACACACATACACACACACACACACACACACATACACACACACACACACACACACACGCACACACACACAGTCAGGTCAGGCTGAGTACGGCTTAAATTCATAACAGTATGCACGGTAGACTTTTTATAACTCATCATATCCACAATTTCTGCTCTCTTCCGTGCTGTTATTCACTCTGTCTTGCATAGGTTCACAGATGTTTACTAAGCTAATGACCCCAAGGGTCTTTTTAAGCCTAGCCATGCATCCCAAATCTTTGACAAGTTCTGGTACCCTTGACAAATGTAAGCAGGGGCTTGGGAGGTAAACCATTTACAAGCACAGGCCTGGGAGATGAGCCATTTGTAGGCTGTCTATGTCCATTAGAGACATAGGTGCCAAGCCAAGGATGAATTTCCTGTCCCCCATCTAATTATGCAAGTTACACTTGAATTGGGTTAGGGAGGAACTCTGCTTCATGTGGATGGGGAGCTTGAGAAGGTATAGTCTCTGGGATACATACCTGTCTGTCCAGCAGGTTCTATTTACATCAGAGGGAAGGTTTAAGTCTTTAGAATGAGTAACTCTGGTGCTATTTGTTTTGTGGATATGCAGGAGGTCCATCAGAGTGGGAAATGACAATGCCTTGTATGCCAGGCATAGATCACCCCTCAATAGTCAGTAGGAGACAGAATACAGGGATAAGGTCTTGAGGTGGTCTGCATGTTACTTTTAGGCAGGAACCTCTGTGGATGTTCCTCTCTCTCTCTCTCTCATTCTGTATCACACATATATACCCCACGCCTTACTGTAATGAAGTAAGAGATGCCATTTCAAAAATGCATGTTTTCTACAGGTACTTTTGCTCCTTTCATATGCAGAAATATTCCTCTTCGAATCCCAGACGACTCCACTTCTATTAATGAGCATTATGCTGTACGAGATTCTGATCATGTGATAAAATGCTGGCGAATATTAGAAAACACATGCACCCTGTCTTCCCAGAATAATCAACCACATTGTGATGAGTTACACTTCTAGTCATCTGACAATAGTTAAGCGGTCAGAAATATTTTTTTCGACTATTTCTTACTCCTTCCTTCACAGAGGGCCGACCTTGGGTTATTTCCCTGCATTAATATTTAGTGAAATAATCTGTCAAAACTTTAATACATAAATGAGTAAACATCCTTGCCCCGTATTTTAGCCTCTTTTATGTAACATCCTGTATCTTCTCCTCAGACGAGCATTTTCTAACTTTATAGGCGTTTGACCATTTACTGAGAGCACACACCAGAAATGTTTAAGAAAATTAAGAGACCTATATACAGCTCTAGGAATGAACGTTACCACATCATGTTCAAACTGCAAAAATGTGAACATGAATGTACATGTTCTAGACAAAACTGCTAAAATGGAAATTCATTGCAGTATAGTCGAAGAATTATTTGATCCATCCATATGCACCATCACACCTCCGTAGCTTAGATATACTAAATGAGACAATGGACGATCATCCTTCTCACTGCTTCAGTAGCTTGTGGGCTGTATTCTGCTAAAGATAAAGCAACCAAAGATCATCCCAAAGCTCTAACCCCCTCACACAGCATCACTCATTGCCTATAGGCTAGGCCCTTTTGGAGGAACTATAAAAGCAGACATAGTAACTAAAATCTTCATAGGTAAGTACTAGGCTAGCTGCCTTTGTGGGACATATTAAGCCAAGCCAATATCTCTTTTTTAGTTCAAAATAATCTATCCCATTTGAGTTTAGATTGGCCCTACCCATCCCATGGCCAATAATTATATTACCCCCTAATAAGAATAACTAGGATCATACCATAGATAATTTGAGCCCCCACCCATGCATGGTATAAAGCATTTAGAAGCTGCCTCTGTCCATTAGTAGTACAGGGGGCAGTACTAGGATACATGTTTTATTTCCCATCCATAGATCTAAACTGCACTTGAATATGGAGAGGGCTGAACTTTATTTTATGTAGATGGACAGTCTCTTCCACAGCAGTAGTATCCTCTGCGAGATACACCTGTCCCTCCAAACCATTCTGCTGATGTTGCAGAAAAGGTTTAAATCCCTAGACTGAATATTTCTGATGCTGTTTGACTTGCTGATGTGCAGTAAATCTATCAGTAATGGATTGGTCACTTAGCAGTCTTTACCACATCGAGTTCAGTGACAAGGCATTGCAGTAATCCATCAGTAATGAACTGGTCACTTCTCAGCTGTCTGTAGCACACCGAGTACAGCGGCATGGTGTTGACTCACCAGTACTTTTTTGCTGCCTCTTGTACAATGCAGCTTTGAGACTTGTCTGCAACAGGCATCAGCCAAGGCTTCCTGTCAGACAGATAAAACCCCTTTTGTGCAACCCTTCCACACTTGTTTTATATAATAATAATGTTTGCATGTTTTTACTTACTTTCTCTCACAACTGTGGTATACCTCTTTAAGAATACTGGCTTTTCAGACAAGTCTCCAGACGTTCTGTGATTACCGTTATCCGTCTAGGGTTTACTTTCTATGCTCATAGTGTCATTTTGTGACATGAGGCTTATGGTACATGCATTTTTAGGAGTTTAGGTGTTTTTAACCATCAGAATGCATATTCTAAAAGGAAAAATGGGCTGTTGTGTGAATGCTTATCTATTCCTCGTGACAACACATTTTATTGCAATTTTATTGGGTAGTTCACTTTGAGGAAAGTATCTTTCTTTGAACAGGGATTTTTTTTCTGCCTCTGTAAATTTTGTGTGCTGGATTTAAAATCTCCTGGATGGGTTGTGTGCTGCTTGTGTGAACTAAGTGACAACTTAACTTCCAACTAAGTCCTGTCAGCATAGCTTACCTGCTATATGGCTTCTTCCTTGGCTACAGCATGGGGTACTTATTCCAACCTTCCAAATCCTTCTCCCAGTGTTCCTAAAAAGAAAAAGCAGGTAAACCATGAGCCTTTGCCTTTAATGCCTCACCTGGTGATGGGTGACTCTGCAGTGGACACTGCTGCTTCTTCAGAACACTTACCTGTTTCCGGGAATCCCTGTGGTGTAGCCTTACTGGTCACTGTGGTGGTGTCAGACACGTCCTCCACAGCTGTTCCAGTCTATGATATTAGTATGGAAGAACCACACATTTTAGGTATTGGATCTTCACAAGTTGGGGGCACAGACCTCTAGCTTGGGTTGATATGCTGCCCCCTACCCAATCTTCCTTTATGGGTGCCTCTAGGAAAAAGATACAGAAAATTAATAATATTAAAAATAAGGAGAAGCTTTCTGTTTCTAAGACTCGTGTTCTTACCTCAAGCAGGAGTATATTGCAGTCAGTCAATTCTAGCTGCAGAATGCCTCCTACAAAACATCATGCCCAACATCAAATGAAGAGGGGGCTTTTACTGTTGATTCTGATGTTGGCAGAGACTTGGAGTCAGGATTATATCAGATGAGTGTCTATAGTACAAGGCTCTGGTTTTTTAGACAGTGAGCCTGAAAAGGTGCATATCAAAGCTTTCTGTCTTTCTAAGGCCATTTCTAGATTAAGGGATGTGTTTTCTTGGGAATAGGTAGATGTTCTCCCTGAGTTGTTTTGATACAATTATTTACTTGAACAAGAAGCCCCTAATACTGAATCCATTCCTTCCATTTTACCAGCATTGGAGGATGCTTTTAAAGCTGCCTGTAATGCTTCTGAAAGCCAGTCTTCTATCCTAAAGAATGCAGGCAAACTGTGTAGAGTTTCTCTACCTAATAAATGTCTGTAGTCTCATCTGAAAGCAGACCCTCCTGTTCTCACACCTACTGCTCCTGTTACTGCCAAACTGTTATCCACTGCCAATCCAGTGCCTGAGGTTAAAGAGGGCAAGTGCCTGGACAGACAGGGTAAGAGACTTTTGTTACTCCACTCTAGCCTTTAGAATCCTTAATTACCAGGGCTACATGTGGAAGTTTATATGTCAGTGACATAAGTGAGTTTTCTGCCTCTGACTCCTTAAGGTAGGGTTTGTGTGAATCTGATTATTTCTAACTTGCCTCAAGAGACTATACATGCCTTACAAATAGTGTATGATTGTGCTGATACTGTTTTAGGGCTTCATCTGATTTGTCTGTCTACATAACCAGAAGTTTTAAGCTGAGTTAAATTCAGAAATGTTGAGGCCACCCTGATACAGAGGTTCTATCTGGGCCTTCTGCTACAATGCTTCCCAAACAGTGGAATGAGAGGGATAAATTCATGCAGAGAGTGTCTAGGAATTTTTAGATCCCCAGGTAGTTCTCCTCCAAACCGCCTCTACTCCCCTTCAAAGACCAGACAGACAAGGAGGTGTTTGAGAAGACATGGTCAACAGGCCACACTGCTTTGCCAGAGATGGCCTGCAACTGTCTCCTCTAGGCTTTTGGATACTGTCTGTTAGACATAGGGTATTCACTATGGGTCTATATTATGTAATCGAAGAGACACTTCTTTGAATATGTAATAATTGACACAAAAAGACAGAAATTCCAAAACCACGAATGGCCACGTCCACAAATTTTTCCTAGGGAAAAAATTCAGTTGGCCATTCCCGGGGTTTACCCTTTTCCCCAACGTAGAGCGATCTTGGAGTTGGTAAATTTAGTTAGGGGTGTGTGTGGGGGGGGCACAGCCCCCCCCCACTTAAATTAGATTTGAAGTGTGTGTGTTGTGTTTATGGCCCCGCAAATTTTTTCCCTAGGGAAAAAAATTGCGGACGTGGCCATTCATTGGGATTTCGGTCTTATAGTGTCAATTACTATGTATTCAAAGAAGTGTCTCTTTGATTACATAATATAGACCCTTCACTATAGTACATTAAGATAGAATAATAGGCCTGAAAATAAAGTCAGACTTGTATTTTCATTTATGCATTTAGTTTTGGGGAAAGACCATTCATTAGACAGGAAAGATAAAGCATGCAATGTGCAGAAATACAGAATGTTCCTTTCTCAAGGGAAAGATGTATGTGCATTGGAATGCTAGATAAAGAGGCACAGGCAACCAAGGCTAAAGAGGCATTACACGGTTTTGGTATTCTTAGAAAAATTCTTCTAATACAGTTAGTGAGGTCAGTTAGTTCGGACTGACAGAGCAAAGATTAAATATCCAGCAGTCCAGAAAGGAAGTTATGTAAAAGGGTCTCTACACAAGCCTGAGTACAGAAGACAGGTCAAATAAAAACTGTTTCAGTTTATATTATTCAGGGGAATCAGAATGTACGTGCAGAAACTTTGGCTATATTTAGCTGCACTGTTATTACTAACCAGCATCCCAGCATGTCTACAGACTGTTATTTTTTATCTGCACTGTTAATGAAGACAGTATTCCGATATTGTGAACATCTAATAAAGCCTTATTAAATGAACTACAGTGTTTGGAAAACTATTTCTGAAGAGTACAAAAGACTTTGCCCATAAAGGAGAGGCTGGCACCTGTTCAGCGCAAGTTGGGTAATTAACAGATAAAGACTTTCATTCCAGTCTCATTTCAGTTGTTTCCAGTTAATTCCAGTATACTACAGTCTTATCAAGTCTTTCATTGGCAAAGGCATTAGCCACCCTTGCTGTGCCTTTTTTAGGCAGTGTCAAAATAACCAACCTTCCAACATACCAAATCCTCTCTAGATAAACTCAGGTTTCTGCTGCTTAACGCTACGAGTCTAAACAAGAAACTGCACTCCTCACTTTGGAAGATGCCGACATCTGTGCAGTCACTGAGACATAGTTCAAAGGCATGGAAAACACCCCAGCCATGCAAGGCTACAATGCCTTCCATATGTGCAGCCACAAACTGAGTATGAAAGAACCAACAGGGTAGATGATTCATTAAGGACAAGTACACTTTGAGACGGGTCAAACAGGTTGTCTCTCTTGAGCTACCCCACATCCAATTAACTATACGCAAAGCCTTCTACCACATCATAACTAGCTACAGGTCCCTGACCATGAAACAGGAAAAGCATACCACATACCTGGACCTACTGGAGTCACTTGCCATACAGCCCAACACCTTACTCATGGGTGATTTTAATTAGCCTGTCATTGACTAGGAAACATACACGACTACAAACATGCTGCCTCAATGGTTCTTGGTCTTTGCCAGTGCAAATGCTCTGGAACAGCTAGTCAGCACACCCACAAGAGGCTGAAATGTCCTAGACATAATCCTCACTAACATGGGATAGCATTGCACACCACTCCCCGTGTGATGTTCTCCCTGGTAAGATCAGACCATAGATCTATTCTGTCCATCCCTTTTCTTTCAACCATAATTATCTTTTTTCTTTTCATATTTTAGCTGCTTTTTCAACACCCACCAAATTTCAACTTCTCTCTACCTAGTGCTAAATTTCTACTCTTTAATCACTTTACACCCATCTCAGGTCTTTTATATGCATCATCTTTCCCTCCACCTGCTTTGCTGTCACTGTATTAAGTATATGTGCTACTTGGGGGTGGCAGGTTGGCATAATGGTTAAGGTGTTTACCTTACAGACACAAGGTGCAGGGTTTGATTCTCACGTGGGCTAATTGTCTAGACTTAAAATGGTCCACAAGGGCAGTTAGCCTAGTACTAATCTATGAACATACCATCTATTTTTTCTTGCCTTTGTTTAATAATGTTTTCCTTCTGTGCCATGACATTTCACCTAAAAATCTATCATTTCTCTATGATGGTACAATCTACATTTATTTGTCAGAATGCTAATTAGCAATGTTTTTTTCTACTCAGAATATTATTACTCTGTATTGTATGTTTTGTTGGACATCTTTTTATTTTGTCAATTACTTGTTTAGCTTACTTACTGCCCATATTTCTTGTATTATCCTTGAATATGTTTTCTTGTATTGTATTGTAAAATTGATATTTGTTTGTGGTATTGCATTGTAATATTATGTGTTTCTGGTATTGCATTGCATAAATTTTCATGTAATGATTTTTGTAAAGGAGCTTTTCTTCCCTGGCCTCCACTGAAAATGGGGCTCTGCCCCAGTCCGACATCCCTGGTTAACAAATAGAAAATAAATAAAATAAATCAGTCTCATTCTATTAATAATAAGACCAGATATCCCATCAAGTACAAAAATGCTTAAGAATTTTTCAAAGACAAACTGCATCCTACTATCTGATGGTATAAGAAGTTTCAAAGCCCCCTTGAATGCAGATAAGATGGACTCCTGTGCAGAGGTGGACAACAATACCCCTGCATAACGACTTGAGGTTGAATAGAATCGGCTGTACCTGACCAGATTAAAACAAGGTCTTGCCGAAAAAATAAGCCACCCTAGTGGACCCCTAGTATAAACAGGCTATATAGCAAGAAAAAGAAACCAGTGTTCAAGAACAAGAGGGAACTGGCTCAGCAGAGGAAGAAATCCCACTCTAACTTAGACAGACACATTAGAGATCTTGTCAAGTCCCCCAAAGCTAACTACAAAGCAAAAATAGCCCCTCTAGCTAAGGATAATCACAAGGCATTCTTTAACTACGTCTGAAATGTCTAAATCTAAAATAGGAATACCCAGCTATGTCCTGAACTGATTGTGGATGACACCACCCACACTCAACCAGTGGTAATAGCCAACCTGCTAGCTGACAGATTTGGAGTAAACTTCACCCCCCCCCCTGTCCCTTCCAGTCATCCATCAAAGTATACCTGCCACCATTCCTCAGCCTGTTATCTGAAGAGAGTTAGTCATCTCAGCTCTGTCTAAGACCAAAAGCATGGCATCAGTGGAACCAGACAACATCCCAAGTTGCCTTTTAAACAGCTTAAAACATGACTTGGCAGACCCACTTGGATCCTTGTTTAACCACAACCTGTGAATTGGCTTTGTTCCTGTGGAATGGAAGACTGCAACAGTAATCCCTCTGCACAAAGGGTGACCATCAACCGACTCTGGAAATTATAGACCCATAAGCTTGACTAGACTGATCTGTAAGGCCATGGAAAGAATCATTATGGACCTTATTAACAAGGACACAGATAATCTCCAAACTCTGGACCTAACCCAGTTCGGATTTGCTAAAGGTAGATCATGCCTGTTAAACATGGTTGACTTCTTCGAGAAAGTCACCAGGTACTCGGACAAGGGAAAGACAGTGCATACCACATATCTTGACCTAGCCAAGCTGTTTGACACAAGCCTTCACTAAGTATTATACAGAAACTCTCCCAATTGGGAATTAACCTCAATATTACCAGCTGGCTCACTGACAGGACACATACTGGCAAAGTGGGTGACTTCACCTCTAGCAAAAGACCAGTCACCAGTGGCATACTACAGGGTTCTGTGCTGGGCCCCTTACTGTTTGGAATTTATTTCTCAGAAGTCCAGGCAAACTTGGATGAACTGTGGCTGACCGAGTTAACTGATGATTGTAAATTGGGAGCAATCACTGAGTCCCCCAACAATGTTAATATACTGAAGACAGGGTTAATGCAGACAAATGATTATTGCCAAGGCTACAGATTAAAGCTAAATGCAAAAAATGCATTATTATTCCCTTTGGGAAAGCTGACATCCCTGCTAATTACATTATAGACAGCACCCCGTAAGTGTAGACCCAGTAGTATGGGATCTGGATCCTCAGGTTGATAGCAATTTGAACTTTGACCCCCATGTATTCACTGTAGTAAGGAAATCCTTCTATGTGGCACATCTTATAAGTAAAAGCATCACATCGAGATCTAAGGATGTTATAATTATATTATACTTGGCCTTCATCAGACCCATAATTGAGTACAATGTTCCCTTTTGCATGTACCCCACCAGATACCTGCAACAACTGGAGAGATCACAGATGTTTCTCACCAAGAAATTACACGGTACAGAAAATAAGACTTCCACAGAAAGACTGAAAGCCTTGTCACTGTATTCTATCTCCCACAGGTTGCTAAGGGGTGACCTGTGCCTGGTTTACAGGGCAGTGTCTGATCTGACCCTGATAGAAATGCTACGCATTCATAAATCAAACTGCAGTTGGGTCAATCACTCTAGGGATCTTAACCCTAGCCTCTGACATCAACAGGTCATGCTGGAAAGAGAAATTCATCTCCCAGAGACTCCCACTTCTCTGGAACGAGCTTCCAATTCACATGAAACAGAGCTCCTCCCTGATCTTCTTAAAAATGCAACTTAGATCAATGAATGGGTGACCACAAATTCATTCCTGGGGTGACACCCATGTCCCTCCAGGTGAGAGAGTCATTATTAACTACCATAGACCCTTACCTCTGTGAACTTTACTCCCCTAACCACTGACAGTTGGAACAACTTAGGATAAATATGGCTTAATTTGTAAGGCCTCTTGGGCTGTTAGCCCAGTAAACTTCTATGAACCAATGAGAAAGAGGTAATGGCTGCACAATGGATACCGCAACATATAGTGTATTCCACGTTTATTGAGAAGGGGGTAATGGTTGCACAGTGTATACCACTGAATGCTTATTTTGCTTACAGATAGGGTTTAAAATACTTCAGAGCTATCAATACCCAAACATATGCTTTTAAAGACAATTATGTATATAATAGTGTCACTTGATATAAAACAGTGCTTTTGATAAACAGATGTGATTTTGAAGTTATACTTGACACACACACACACACACACACACACACACACACACACACACACATATTTTATATAAATATCAAATGTATGTTGTAAGTGGCATGTTGATTCTATGAAATTGTGTATTGTGCCTGTAAAATACATTGACGGTCTTTTCATTTAAGACATTAGGCTCTTACAAGCCCTATTCCAAAATAAAATAAAATAAAGACATGCTAAAAACATGATCAGCATTCCTAGTTCCAATTTACCTTTGAAAGACTTAAAGGCATCTGCTTGCCTGAGAGAAGGGAGGAGTTTATTTCAACATCTACATATTCTATAATGAAAGACATTTCTCCCTAGCATCCAGTGGCACTAATCAAGTGCCAATAAAACATTAGGACAGTTAGGTAGGGATCTGCTCCTACCAAAGCCCAACCTAACTCTCCTATTGTATTGCTCACTTATTACTCGGAGTCTTTTAACCCACTTGACCATCTTTTGTCTACCACCCCTAGTACTTTAAGCAAACCACAGCTCGCTGTTGTAATGCCCTTTCTATTCTGCCCATCTGCTGCCTCTGTCTGCTCTACTTACTTGTATCCATATTTCTTTACTCCAGACCTTGCTAATTTGTGTTACTTTGTTCTGTGCTCTGAGATGTCTAAGCAGCTATAGTTACCACCAGTGACTTCTAGTCTCACATACTGCTCGGCCTGCTGATGTATTTATCTGTGTCTGTGTTTGAGATTTTATTTACATCTTCAGTTTCCTCTCTATTAGAGTGTGTTTCATATTTGAAGCTTCATTACTTACTGTTACTTCTGCTTTGGTAAAAGTTATGGAGTTTTTTCTTTCCTGGCATCCACTGAAAATGGGCTCATGCTCAGACAGACAAAACCTGGTTAACAGATGTCAAAATAAAATAAAACAAAATAATCTTATTCCTTGTGGATAAACAATACTGCCAAACTTGTAGAAGTAAAGACTATATATCAGCATTACTGATACACTTACAGTCTCATATCACATCACTCATCAATATCTGTTTACTCTGCTATATAATTTGACTTATTTTGTAAACTCTGTCACAAATTATCCCTCTCTCAGCGAGTCTTGCAAATTCCTCTTCTGATGTCTTAACTGAGGCAATTACAAAAAACATTCCCAAATCCTATCATTGATCTAATAAGATACTTAAACGGTGGTAATATAAATTCATTGCACCTTTAGGAGCAAGCTAAGGTAACATAACCTGTAGCTTGTACTGCATAAAGAAGGAAGGGGCCTGTCCAGAGGAATTAAGGTAGTTTGCCCTTCAGCTGGAGGTCCAGAAGGGATGTGACAGAACTTTCTTGGAATACCATTGAGGTGTAAACTGTGACGTCAAAGTCTGGCCAAACTTGTGGACTGTACTCATGGAGTGTTCTTGGTGCTGGAATTAAATCCTGGCTGAGGCATATAGCCTGGTATCTGGAAAAAGCAAAAATCAGCCTGTTTCCTTGGGGACGTGTGTGGAATGTAAAAAAAATGGACTAAATCATGTCTTTACTGAAATTAACTTATCACATCAGTATACAAATGTTATATCTCTTTGAGATACTTTAGATATATAATAATTCTCAAAATGCAATTGACAGAACATAAATGGTTTCTACCATTTTATGCTATTTCAGATTTTCCAACTGTTTTATATCACATAACCTCACAGCTCAGACCTGGGGGTATGCCAATTGGCCTGCTAACTCCATCACAGATGGTCAACAGAATCAACAGTGTAATCTGGTCTTAGAAAGAGAGCATAAGAGGAAAGCAAAAAGTCTTACTTGAGAAAGAGTTGTATTACCAGTTTCCAAGTGTAATGTTTGGGAAAACATTTAGCTAGGAAGAGCTTGTGGGAATTGAACTTGGAATAAATTTCTGCTGTTATACTCCCCAGCCCTTCTTCCCTCTCCATCTCTTTGCAATTGATCCCTTGTTGTGGGCTGACTATGGCCTATGTTGATTAGAGTCCTCTTCATGTTGCTAGCTGTTGATGAGGTAGGGCAGTAGGACAGTCTGCAGAATCTACAAAGTGGCCCATTTCATAACACTTAACTTTCCCCTTCATCAAGGAATGAATTTGAAGGAGGGCTGTTGCCCCATTGGAGAAGAAATAGGTCTGTTGGGTGCAGGAAGGGGGGCCATTAGGTTGATCCTGCAGCCCCCACAAAAAAGAGAGAGGGTGGATGGCTAGAAGAAAATATTGGGGAAGGAGAAAGAAGGTTATAGTGTTATAATTCTTTAGCCTCCTCTGTAATGACATCACTGCATTCCTTGGTCACCCCAACTTGAAATCATACCATCACTCCCTCCTTCTCTCTCCTAGACCTGGTTTTCCATAACAGTCCCACAAATCTCCCTTCCTTCACTGTGCATCTCCATTTGCTTAATGTTTGTATTCCTATATATCCATAACAATCCTACAAATCTCCCTCCCTTCACTGTGCATCTCCATTTGCTTAGTGATTGTATTCCTATATCATTCCTCATGCATAATATTGCAGTCAAGCAGCTGCCAAAACTCATCTCCATTGGGCCTCAAATTTAAATTTAGTACTAACAAATATAAAGCCCACCTCTATTTATTTGATTGGTCCCCAATTCTAAGCTCTAAGGACCTAACTATTATAGCCAAAACTTTTCCCAGTATCCTTCTAAAACCTCCGAGGCTTATTCTTTCCCATAATTTCCAGGCTGTATTAAGTCAATCATAATTAATGGCTAAGATATAAAATAAAAGCCTTCTGAAGACTTCAAGATGAAGCCTGGAGTAACTGGAAAAACATTCTCAAACTAAAGGAAATATTTTGTTCACATCTGTAAGCTTGCGAAATAAACTATCAGGAGACACAAAATTAAACATCCTAGCTCTAAAAAACACTCTGTCTTAAAACAAACCACTATTTTTTTACATATAACTGGACACAGTGCCATAAATAATACCTCTTCCATCATTCTGCAAAACTTCTTGTAGCTCACTTTCTTGCACTGGCTTCCTTCATGAAATCATTATCCGTCCTCAACTGTCTCCTTGCTTCAGTCAGTCTCATTCCATCCTTCTCCGCTGCACCTGGCTTCTACTTCAAAAGAATTATTCACCTCTCCTTCACCAAATACACACTTCTTAGGGCAACCTGATTCAGTAGGACATTCTAGTACATTCTCAAGGGCAGAACCTGTGGTCATGATGCTCAGTATTCAGGGTAAATTTGGTACCACAGACACACTTTTACCTCTCCTGGTTAAATTAAAGGTCAGGTATGTGCATTTAAAGAAACAGTCCTTTTCTTTGAAGGGAAATACTGAGCAGCATTGCATTTTATTAAAAGGAGTTTCAAAAGCAAAAATCAAGTTGGCATAATGGTTAACGTGTTTACTTTACCGACACAAGGTGTAGGGAAAGATTCTCACATGGGGTAATTGGCTAGGTTTAAAATGGCCCCCAAGGGCAGTTAGCTTAGTAGGAACCTATGTACCTGTCAAAGTTCATTACAATTTATTGACCTCATGCACAAATTCTGAGAGTGTTCAGTAGTGCAATGGTTCCATTTTTTTTTAACATTTTCTCATTCCATATAAGCTAAAAGCGTATTTTCACTCAAATATTGCATATTTTCATTTGCTGTCTCTTATAAACCTATATTTACACCCAGTGGAAATATAATGAATATCCAACTTTTTAAATCTAATGTATTTGTATGTGTAGTTTCCAATGGTATTATTTTTTATAGATAGAATCAAACAGATTGGTTGTAGTGTATTGTATTGAAAGCAATTTGATATTAATAATGAACGTGTGTTCAATTTCAGTACTTAATTTAACTTACTTATTTTGGATTTATTAACGTTACACAGCTGCAAATATACATTTGTATATATGTGTGTGTGTGTGTGTGTGTGTGTGTGTGTGTGTATATATATATATATATATATATATATATATATATATATATATATATATATATATATATTGGTCTACTGAAAAAGGCAGAAAATCCTCTTGTTGGAAAACGAACAGTGGATTCTCGGTTATGTGAAAGTGCACTTCCGCAAAGAACGGTTTAATGAACCATTAAGGAACACAGGTGCCGAAGCACACTACAGTGGGGAAAGGGAATTTATGTGTTCCCCCACTGTAGTGCGATCTTGGAGTTGGTATATCTAAGTAGGGGGGTGTGGGGGGCTTGCCCCCTGCAAAAACAATGTTACTGTGTTCTTTATCAAAATGCACTTTCACTGAAGTGCACTTTCACGTAACAGTGAGTTTACTGTTTATATTCGAAGAAGTGAGTTTTCGAATATATACAGTAGACCCATATATATATATATGTATGTATGTATATATATATATATATATATATATGTGTGTGTGTGTGTGCATGCATAAATAAATATATATATATATATATATATATATATATATATATATATATATATATATATATATGGGTCAACTGCTTTTGGTCAAATTACATTTGGTCGAAAATGGAATATAGCCCATGCCCCATTGCAGTGCGATCCTGGAGTGAGAATATAAAGTTGGGGGGTGAGGGTGTGGGGGATACAGCTCACTACATTTTGCAACTATTTTTTACTGATGTTATATGTTTCAATGTATTTTTAATGGATACACAAGTATATAATAGTGCCCCCCTACCCCCCCAACTTTATATTCTCACTCCAGGGTTGGAAATGGAATTTGACCAAATGGGTTTTCAGTGAAATGCATTTTCAATGAAGTGGACTGCCTGAAATCATTTTCGACCAAATTTAATTCAACCAAAAGCAGTAGACCCATATATATATATATATATATATATATATATATATATATATATATATATATATATATATATATATATATATATATATATATACATATATATGGATTCACTTCATAACACTGAAACTAAAAACACTGAAAACACATATCATACATATACTTGCCCCCACCATATTACGCTTGGTGGAAAGTGTTATTATTTATGTTGTTTAAACTCAGTATATGTATGATATGTGTTTTCAGTGTTTTGAGTTTTCAAGATTTTGAAGTTTCAGTGTTTTGAGCTTTCAGTGGTATGAAGTGAATCCATATATATATATATATATACACTTTTTCCAATTAGCCTCATAGTGACCACTCAGCTGGTATGTATTAATTTTGAAACTGGATTCTATAACAAGAAATCCTATCCCTCCATTATTCTGTTTTAATGTTTTTTAAAAGCTAATTCTGGTGTATTTTATTGGGTTTACTGTCTTTCAACGAAATTACCTTTAACCGAATTTTATTTACCTGATCCCATTTCTATGAAGCTGCATTCCACCGAACACATGGACTGCCAAAATCCTTTCCCTCTGAAAGGAACCACTTGGCCAGCATGGTGAATTTTACCCACTCTTGAGAGTCTAAGTAGGGGTGTGTGGGGGGCATGGGGGAAGCCCTTACTTTTGCTACATTTAGGTTTATTACCATGGTGGCCAAGTGGTTCCTTTCACAGGGAAAGGATTTCGGCAGTCCGTGTGTTCGGTGGAATGCAGTTTCATAGATATGGGATTGGGTAAGTAAAATTTGGTTAAAGGTAATTTTGTTAAAAGAAAGTAGATCCATTAGAGTACCACATGAACGTTATTAATAGTCTTTGGGCAGGATTCACGAAGGCTTGCACGGAGTCTAAGAGTAGTGTAAGACTCCATGCAGCCTTCGCGATCCAGGAACAGCCCAAAGTCCGTGTAAGAGACAAGCTAAAATGTCTCTTACACGGAGTGGGCGTGGATAAGCTAATCACCTCACTTGCAGCCGAATAGCATGCAAATGAGGATGATTAGCGATCCAGGAAGCCCAGAACAGCCCGTGTAAGAGCCGTTTTAGCTGCAGAAATGTACTCAGTTGACAACTGAGTACGTTTCTGCAAAAACCGCAATGGAGCCATGTCAGCTCCAAATAAAGAGTGCATATGTGTCAGGCAGCATGCCAATGGCCAAATATGTGGCCATTGGCAAGGTAACCTGATGCAAATATATTAAAAATATAATTTTTTTCGGCGATCGCCGATGTTTAAACCCAGCGCAGCCCCGCGCAAACAGGCTGCGCTGTGTAAAACATAAAAACGAAGGTTATAAACCCACAAATGTGGGTTTTATGCAATACATGGAATGTCAATGCAGGGACCAGCAGACCAAAACCAACATGGCCACCGTGTAGTGGTTGCTAAGGGGGGAAGCTGAGTCTAAGACATGTAACTAAGCATTAGTAGGCAATCTGATGCAAATGAGTGTTAGGATACTGAATTCCACTGTCACATAGCAAATGAGCACAGTCTGAGTAGCGTAAGAGTTACAGAAGGGGGAGGAACAGAGTAGGAGATAGGTGACATCACGGGGGGAATGGTAGAAAGAAATGCAGTTCATTGGAGGTCAGAGTTACATGACAGATGTCAGACAGATATCATGGAAAGAGGTGTGCCACTAGATAAGCATGAGAAAGTCAAGAAATGGAAGGTGTACACTGTTGCCTACACCGAAGTTTCTTGCTGGGCGTTGCATGCGATGCGCGCCATGAAGCGCGAGTAAGGCAGTGTGCACGCGTGTAAGGCAGACTGAGCATGTGGGAGCGTGTTGGGAGATGTTTAACACTGTTTGCGCGGGTGTGCATGCGTTTTAATCCAAATAAGCAGATTCTGAACCGTGTAAGCATGTGTGCACGCGTGTAAGCCACTGTGAGCGTGTTTCTGCTGGTTTGCACATGGCTCCTCCCTGAGGAAACAGAGAGGAAAAGGAAGCAACAGATTTAGTAGGAAGCTAGCATGGAATACTGCTGGAGCTAGCAGGTGAAAACAATTAGAAGCAGGCAATTACACAGGCAGAATAGTAGCCCAGCCCAGCACTTAAAACTCTGCAAACAGCAGTGCAGGATGTTTCTCTCAAGAGACACTGCAAGACAGGAGTAAGCTATTAGAAGTGAAAACTGAAAAAGCTGAACTCAGAGCAGAAATGTTAGGGGCTGCCATAGCTGTCATAATGAGACATAGGCGACTTGCTGAGGGTGGTGACAATGCAGATGGTGCCAGACAACCCACAGTGAGGAGACAGAGAAGAGTGTACAGGCCCAGGGTCACCTACCATGGGATACATGAGCTGGAGATAGTAGAGCGCTATAGAGTGGACAGAGACCTCCTGCAGCAAATAGTGGAGCTGTGCAGGCCACACCTCACACACAGAACCAACAGAGGGGAACCCATCCCAGTGGAAACCAAGGTATGTGTTGGCCTAAGAATACTAGCAACAGGTACCTTCCAGAGACCAACTGGTGATATGATGGGGATATCACAGGCATCAGCCTCCAGGATACTGCACCAGTTCCTGGATGCCATGTCAGCACATGTCGGTGATCATGTATATTTCTCCAATGCCCATGAGGTATTGGCCAGCAATATGCGTCTCTTCCAGCAAATAGCGGAATACCCTGAGGTAGTGGGTGCAATAGACTGCACGCACATACGCATCAAAGCACCAGCCGGTGAGCGGGTAGGGCATACATCAACTGCAAGGGCTTCCCTCCATCAACTGCCAGGTCGTGTGTGATGCCCAGGGCATAATAATGAATGTGTGCTGGCTGTCCTGGGAGCTACCATGATTCCCACATCTGGCATTTGACACAGCTGTACCAGACATTTGCCAATGGGGACATCCCGCACGGACACCTAGTGGGGGATGCAGTTTATGCACTGGAGCCGTGGCTGATGACACCCATCAGAAACGCACACACACCTGAACAGGAACTCCATAATGAGGCACACGCACAAACAAGTAATGTAATAGAGCGTGTGTTTGGGCTGCTCAAGTCACGGTTCCGGTGTCTAGACACATCTGGTGGAGCCTTGCAGTACACACCAACTACATGTACCCAAATTGTCATGGTATGTGCTATGCTACATAATATGATCTTGCGAAAACAGCTGCAGCAGGACCAGCATAGGGCCGGGCCAAACAGCCCCCCACCATTGCCAAGGCCATCACAGGCAGAGCATGACTCGGAGGAGGAACAACCTGAGCCTGCCCCAGTAGGCAAAATGAGACGTGCCCAGTATGCCCTGGCCTTGGCAAAGAGGCAACGCATAGCACATACACTGGCTCAGTAGGAACCCTGGGAATGATACCCCCTCTGACTCACTCAAATAATAACATGGATGCCTACAATGACATGACCTGCTCACAAACATGTACAGGGAAGTGTAATATGCGCATCCGACAGAGGCAGCCCTGCAGCACCACCTGAGGCATGAATGCCATGTGTTAAGTAATGTAACACCATGTACTATATGCACACCTGAGGACCCTGACTAACATCCTACCCTCACCAAGCATCATGCCACAATATGACAATGAGATGATCGAGTGCAATAATTGACTGAAGTATCGCAGTTAGTCAAAGGGGATCCAATGTGTGCCAGTCTGGGATGACATGCTGAGCATGACATGATGCTCCACCTGCTAGGACTGGTGTGTACCTATCAGTGCAGGCCGTATGGATACTGGCAAAGGCTGTTGTTACCCACAGTGTGCCCTGAATAGGTAAGGCTCAAAACACAAACCTATCTCCATAGGTATCAGAAGGGATAAGAATAAGATAAGGGATAAGTCGAAACAGCAAGATGCATGCAGTCTAAACTCACCCAGTATGGAGAATGTTGATATCTGTGCTGTAACAGAAAACTGAGTCAAGGCTCACAACAGCACCCTAACACTACCAGGTTACACCTCATACTGTGCTGTACAGCCTCAAAACATGGAACAAGCTACAAAAGGAGGGTGACTAGCAAGAATTGTCAAGGATAACCACACCCCATGTTGGTACCACAACAAGAAGCAGCATGGACTAGCCATGGTCAAGTAACAGTGGCTAAAACTGCCCCCAGTTTATAGCCTGCTACAGACTACTGTCCCAACACCAGGAACTGCACCTGGCCTATGCTGGAATACATGAATATATCAAGTCCTCCAAACCACATTATATTGGGTGACTGAAAATACCCAGACATAGACTGGGAGCATTATACTAGCTCCAACAGTGTAGGACAAAAGTTCATAGAATCCATAAACCAAAAGGCCCAGGAACAACGTACCACTCCCACAAGAGGGGTAAGCATACTGGATGTGATAATCAGCAACATGGGTACTGGATGGCAAGATGAGAAGTGTATTGCTCACTGGTAAAACCAGACCATAGAGTAATCACACTGGATATACAAATCCTGACCACAGTCCCTGGCCAGAAAACCACAGTGGAAAACATGTGTAAAGCAATATTTGCACTCCTCCAAACTGATGTGGAATCCATTAAAGGTCCTGTGCAGGTGCAAAATATGGGCCACACCTCAGAACCTGTAATACAGCCATTCCATGAACACTGCCAGGAATGCTTGGATTATGCAATCCTAAATTAAAACAAGACACAATGCCATACACGCAGGCATCTGGCATGGTGGACACCAGCCATAACCAAACCATGCAAGAGAATGAGGAAGCTACTACATGATAGAGCAAACATAAACAATGAAGTAATCACTGATCAGTAGTATGGCAATAAAATATGTCCACACATACAATCCACTAAGGCCAGCCACAACAAGTTGAATCTGTGAATCCTGAGGCAATGTTACACCTGCCCCAAGTACACAGACAACCCCAACTCCACCCAAGAAATACAAATATATGTGAGAGATGCAACCATCTATCCAAACTGGAGGCTCAGCTCCCTCAACTCAGTACTCCCAAAACTAGTCAGGAGGAGAGGGTAACCACACACACCACAAGCACAGTCCCACATAGACCTATCACAACTGCAAACCAAACACATAAACACAGAAAAACATTCCCGGAGGCACAAATTACAAACACAGCACACCAACAGAGGCCTCTAAAGCAGACACCCAATCAAACAACCTCCAGACATAGCACATGCAACACATAGTACACAAAGCTGGTGTGCCAAACAGTCACAGGCCAGAAGGAGAAACAACATGCCTGATACAGTTGTAATAGGTGACTCCATAGTCAGAGACACTGCTGTCCCGCACACCAGACTGAACAAGGGAAAGGGTACAGTAAGCTGCCTGTAGGCTGCCACAATACACCACATAACAGAAGTATGCAGGTCACTCCAAAGCAAGTAGAAATATGATGCAGTCATAGTCCATGCTGGTGTGAATGACCTGAGATGTACCTCCCTAGACTACATGAAAAGAGACATACATGAGCTCTCTGATTATGTAGTCCAGGCCGGTATGACACTCACCATTTGCAGCATCCTACCCTTACCAAGAATAATGCCACAGTACAAACACGGAATGATCAGTCATAGCAAGTGGCACACTTACTGGTGTCATTCAAGGGGATCCAATGTCTGTCTGCTTGGGATGTCATGCTTGACAAGCCACGCAGCTGTTCTTGTGATGGCTTGCACCTATTACCCTGGGTGTCTGGATATTGGATAAGGCCTTTGCCACCTCCATAGAGCATTTTGTAGGCAAGGCTGAAAAGACTAACCCACCACCCTAGAAAACATAAGTGGAAAGAAACATAAGGGTAATGCTGACCAATGTCAGATGTGTAAACCCCAATATGCATGCTCCCAAGGCCATCCCCAGTATGGAGAACATCGATGTCTGTGCAGTGACAGAAACCTGCTGCAAGCCTCCTGACAGCACACCAGCACTACCAGGTTATACCACATATCATGTGTCATGGCCCCAAAACCTGGAACAAAACATAAAAGGAGGGTGAGTATCCATATTCAGCACAGACACCCATACGTCCAGGTAACTGACAATGCACAAGGCATTGGAGTCCACCCATGTGCAACTAACTGTAGGCAAGACTGCTGTACAGTCTGTAGCATGCTACAGACCACACTCTCACACACATGAACCCCACCCAGCCATCCTGAAGACACTGGACAGTATGAATGTCCCACCAAATACCAAACAAGGTACCACAAATTACCACATAGGTGGTAAACCATTATGTATGGAAGGAGTAATCAGGGACCTAGGGACACAAGTGGACAGTAACCTGTTATGTGACACTCACATTGCCAATGTCGCTAGGAAGACTGTCTACATTTGACACCGTATCAGGAAAGGATTCACATCTACATCAACAGAGGTCATTGTGCCCCTATACTGTTCTCTTATCACACCCATAATCTAGTACAATGCCTCATATGGGATGTACCTTACCTGACACCTGCAGCAGTTAGAAAGACCTCAAAGGTACCTCACCAAGAGGATAAAGGGTCTCAAATATATGTCATATGCTGCCTGGCTGTAGACACCCCAGCTGAATGCAGTCACATACTGCCTACACAGAGGCATTGTATGTCTGTTGTACAAGGCCATGTCCAACACAGGAGTAATGGACATGCTCCACCCCAGAAAACTCAAAGCCATCAGAGCTGTGAGAGTGAGAGATGTCAACCTCAACAAATAATGAAATAGGATGTGCTGGTGGGACAGATACATAATCCAGAGGCTCCCCACACCCTGGACCAGAATCCCACTCCATGTTAGGCAGAGCCCCTCACTGACACTCTTCAACAGGAATCTTGCCAAGTGGATGGATGATTGTAGAGTTACACTGGGGTCTTCACTGTGTCATGTCCAGACAGAGGCACAGCAAAGCAAATCATAAATGGCCATAATATTCACATAGCAAGGGGTGGCAAAAGCCACACACACTCTGGCTAGGCTAACAAATGCCCTAGGGTGGATAGCCTAGTATGAACCTATGAAGCTATGAAGATACAAATTGTACAGGACACTAAGGATAATCCCAAGGCTTTCACAACTGATGGTAGGAACCGTGTTGGGAATTCACAGATATGCTCTGAATCACACAAATATCACAAACACACACACATATTGCCAACATACATCCTGACAGGTGCAGTGCAAAGCCCCAGAATGCAGAATATCTATCCCAGCAGACTGCTGGCCTCTGACATTGCAGATGCTGAGGTAACAGCCAGCATCTACAAAGCAAAACACACAGCAGCAATGGTATGAGATGGTGTCCTGGGCTGAGTGCAACATGGACTCCAAGATGAATGGAATGCCAAAACACACTACTGCTCAATATCAGCCTTACCACAGAATATGTACCCAAAGAGCAGTGTACAACAACAGTGGTCCTTCTCAACAAAGGTGTTGCCTGAATGGATACTGAAAACTACTACCCCAGAATCCTGAGAAGCTAGGTCTGCACAGCTATGGAAAGGATCAGCATGTACCACAGACATAAAGATATTGGGGACCTACTGACACCGGACCCTACCCAGTGTGGCTTTCTTAAGTGCAGATCCTGCCCTAAACATGTTTGACTCAATTGAAACAGTCATTAAGGTCATTGATGAGGGCAATGTGGTCCACACAGCATAGCTGGACCTTGCAAAGGCTTCTATACAATACCCTACGTGTTCATTATAGATAAGCTCACCAGGTTAAATATAAACCCCTATGTCAGTAGAGGGGTTGCAAACCAGACCAAGGACAGAACAGACATGGTCAGACATGCTGCAGCCATGTCAGACTACAAACCAGATATAACTGGCATCCCACAAGGCTTGGTCCTGGGATCTCCCTCGTCTGGTATATATGTCCCATAGGTACAGGCAAACATGGAAGGACTGTGTCTGAACATGTTTGCAAAGGGCTACAAACTGCTCACCATATATGATCCACCAGCTGACACAAGCATCCCACAAAAGGGCCACATAGAAACAGACAACTGGTGCCATAGCCATGTCAGCAAGCTAATTGCAGAAAAGTGTATAGTCAACCCCCTTGGATATACAGTAAGTGCCCACCAATTACCACATAGGTGTTAAGCCATTATGTAGTTAACATGTAATGAGAGACCTGGGGACACAAGGTGATAGATATCCTGCACTGGACAAACATGTGCTGTAGTGTTTACAGAAACATACCATATACCCACCTAATCATGAATGTTGTCAGATCTAGATAAGGGGAGGTCATTGTGGCTCTGCAGTCATCCTTCATCAGCAGTACAATTGACTACAATAGCCCCTGTGGGATGTACCTCAGCAGACATCTCCATCAACCGTAAAGTCCCCAACAGTACCTCACCAGGAGTAACAAAGAGCTTGCACAGATGCCATGTGTTGCCTGTGTTGCTGGTATCAATAAACATGCTGCACCTTGTACAATCTGAATGACAGTGAGCTATGCACATGAGAGACCTGAACCCCAGCACTGACTTACATAGGACAAGCTGTACTGCATGATCCATAACACAGAAGCCACCCCCACCCATGAGTGAACTCCCAGTACAGGCTACCCATAGAGTCACTTATCAATTTTCCTCAATAGGAATCTTGATGAGTGGATGGGAGATGGTAGCTTTATCCTGGGTATCACTGTCATGTCACAGGTAGACAGAGGCACAGTATACTAACCATGACATATGTCATGGCAAACTCCACTTACAATGTGTGTTGAAGGACAAACACACTCTCCAACTAGCATTAGACATGGACTAGGGCACATCGCTAGTGTTTGGAAATGTACACTTATGTTGTGGAATACACTACCAATGTTGGACAAGCCTGGTTTAAGTAGTTCATATCTGAACAGAATGCAACATGGTCAGATGTACACAACTGGCCCCTAACCAGGCTGTTGTGCTCACTATCGAAATGTAAAGCAGTGATAGCACTAAAGCCCAGGATACTGTCCACCACAGTCAAAGTACTACCAGTACACTATACAGTACTACAGTGTTAGGTCAGTGTGAAAGGATGTTGACAACTGTATGCAAAGTATCCCATGCAAACACTGCAGGCACAGTATAATCCTGTTGTGTTCACACACAAAGCAGTTGTACAGTAACTACACAACATGACACACAACACACAACCATAAACGGGTGATATTTGTTGAAGTTCACACTCATCCACAAATGTGGTGGGCTGCAGAGTTCAACATATGGAATGCTCACACTGGGCATGCTCACACACTTTGATAAATGAGACATATGTCAGACAACATGCCATGGGAAGGCTGAACTGGGCATGCTCACACACTTAGGCCAAATCTCAGTTTAGCAGTTGGACACACATATCTGGTATTTTTACGTGTTATTCCAGGAACCAACCACATTACAGCAGTCTGCCCAGTGCACAAAGTTAAATGACTACAGAGACATACGTGATATAGTGGATCCCTCCCATATGCAAACATCTTCCACAGATGCACAAGTTGTTCATACAAACAGGGAATGCTATGGCAATAAAGATATGCAAACAGTCTATCAGCAACAAATAATGTGCATTTGACAATTAAACATATGGGTGTAGAGGTCAACACTAGGCTGTTTGCCCTAGGGAATGACAGCTTAGCCAGAGTGTGCTTGGTGTCTGCCTCCCCACAGGATGCACATTCCCCTTTCTAAACACCGATGATGTCAGCACCCTATAAGTACAGCAGGAGAAAAGAAACCTCCCAGTAATGCAAATAGCGTGCTCTACTAATGCGTCTGTCTCTAGTGTCCTAACATAGTTAGGTAGGGGTTTGAATCCTGCAAATGGCAAGTGTGTGTATTTGGCTGAGGGGGGTAATTGTGTGGGAGAGAAATGTCCCTTTTGGCAACTGGGAAAACACACTACAGGATGCACATTCCCCTTTCTAAACACCGATGATGTCAGCACCCTATAAGTACAGCAGGAGAAGAGAAACCTCCCAGTAATGCGAATAGCGCGCTCTGCTAATGCGTCCGTCTCAAGTGTCATAACATAGTTAGGTAGGGATTTGAATCCTGCAAATGGCAAGTGTGTGTGTTTGTCTGAGGGAGATTCCTGTGTGTGCAATTTTGTTTGAGGAAAATGTCCCTTTTGGCAACTAGGAGAACAGACTACAGGATGCACATTCCCCTTTCTAAACACCGATGATGTCAGTACTCTATAAGTATAGCAGGAGAAGGGAAACCTCCCAGTAATGCGAATAGCGTGCTCTGCTAATGTGTCCGTCTCAACTGTCATAACATAGTTAGGTAGGGGTTTGAATCCTGCAAATGGCAAGTGTGTGTGTTTGGCTGAAGGGGGTTAGTGTGTGTGTGAGGGAAATGTCCCTTTTGGCAACTAGGAGAACAGACTACAGGATGCACATTTCCCTTTCTAAACACTGATGTCAGCACCCTATAAGTACAGCAAGAGAAGGGAAACCTCCCAGTAATGCGAATAGCACGCTCTGCTAATGTGTCCGTCTCGAGTGTCATAACATAGTCAGATAAGGGTTTGAATCCTGCAAATGGCAAGTGTGTGTTTTTGGCTGAGGGGGGATAGTGTGTGTGAGGAAAATGTCCCTTTTGGCAACTAGGAGAACAGACTACAGGATGCACATTCCCCTTTCTAAACACCGATGATGTCAGCACTCTATAAGTATAGCAGGAGAAATGAAACTTCCCAGTAATGTGAATAGCGCGCTCGGCTAATGCGTCCGTCTCCAGTGTCATAACATAGTTAGGTAGGGGTTTGAATCCTGCAAATGGCAAGTGTGTGTGTTTGGCTGAGGGGGGTTAGTGTGTGTGAGGGAAATGTCCCTTTTGGCAACTAGGTGAACAGACTACAGGATGCACATTTCCCTTTCTAAACACTGTTCAGCTGAAGGCCATGGCTCTGGCACAAGTTGTCTGTTTCTATGATGCCCCTTTGGAAGATGCTTGTGTCGGCTGGAGAGTCGATTATGGTGGCCAGTTCGTAGTCATCTGCATATTTGGTCAGCCACAGTCCGTCCGTGTTGGCCTGTACCTCCAATAAATATATACGAAACAAGAGAGGTCCCAGGACTGAGCCTTGTGGGACACAACTCGTAACTGGTTTGGAGTCTGGCATGACTCCAGCAATTCTAACCATGTGGGTTCTGTCCTTGAGCCACTGTGCAATCCATCTAGTGACATAGGGGCTTATATTTAAGCTG
The DNA here is from genome assembly GCF_019279795.1 of Protopterus annectens. Lineage (NCBI taxonomy): Eukaryota > Metazoa > Chordata > Ceratodontiformes > Protopteridae > Protopterus > Protopterus annectens. Next base: position 344,770,006 of record NC_056743.1, read on the forward strand.
GTGAGCTTCTCTAGAATGCCCAAGTGGGTATTGTTGTGAAGGCTTTTGCGAGGCCCAGGTAGGCTGTGTGAACCACCTTCCCCTCGTCAATGGCCTTGGTGACTCTTTCAAAGAAATCAACCAGGTTAAACCTGGTAGTGCTGGTGTGCTCTCAGTAGCCCTGAACCAGGCATCTGTTACTGCACAGATATCGATGTTCTCCATGCCAAGGAGAGTTTCGGGTGCATGCATCTGGAGGTTTAGACTTCTGGTGTTGGGTAGCATTACTCTTAGTTTCTTATCCCTTGTGATACCTATGAAGGTGGGTTTGTCATTTGAGCCTTGCCTAACATAGGCACTATGGGGTAGCAAGAGCCTTTGCCAATATCTGAAAGCCCAGGGGTGACAGGTGCAGGCCATCCCTAGCGAAGCAGGTAGTTCAACAGAAGATGAATATGTGAAGGTGTAGTGCCTGTGATTAGTTAGCAGTAGCATATATGACTGCTCACGTGGACACATGCCAGTTAAGTCATATGCACTGTGTCACAGGCAATGTACATGTGAACAGGACAAACAGTGACATCCTGTCAAGTGGGACATGGACATACATATAGTAAGCTATGCAGATGGCACTAGGAGTCCACAGAAGCTCTATAACTATGCATTGCAGGTGTGATCAGTATTCCAGGGTAATTGCAAGCAAACATGCATGCAAACAAAGCTACAGTAAACAGGGCTGCATGTAGTCCATTGTACAACAAACAAGCTGTACCACTTCCAGTAGGTAACACTGCAAATATGCAGGCACTATGCACATGTACATGAAAATACACGGGTCAGATGGCTAGGGTCCAGTCTCAGCGCACACAAGTGTACAGACCATGTACTGTCAGGATGTACAATAACTGGATGGAAACCCATGTGCTCATACCTGCAGTAATACACATGTCAAATAACAGACACTGAGCCTTCACTCAGTGGTTCCATATTAGTAGGATGTATGCTACCCGGCCTGCCACCACAGTATCCCTGACATATATGGGGACTCTCCCTCCTGTGACAGTTAGTTTTGTGTGTTGGGGCTGTCTAGCATGGTATGAGATGTGAGCATGCAGTGCTAGGGTGCTCCTGTGTATCCTGTACCAGTCGTGTAGTACTGCACACATATCAACATCCTCAAACATCTGCATTGCAGAGTCCAGTGTGGGCAACATGCCACTTGCAAGTTACATGTCCATCATTGCGTACTACTACATTCATTACCTTATCCCCTGTGCTACCTATGTATGTAGCCTTCTGTTGACATCATTACCACCAGTATGCCAACATGTGCAGATGATACACTATGGTAATTACCATGGGTGTAGACAACAGTACATGACAATCACACACTTACTGTATCAGGCATGCTGTGATATACCCACAATTAATTCAGCACACAGTACTGTTAACAACATGATACTATTACTACACATCTATGTGGTCACCCTGTGCATCAGCAACATGTTAACCTGTACCTGCACAGTTGTTACAGATTGCAGGAGGTGGCACAGTTTCATCATATGCACAGGGTGTGAACTTGGTATGCCTGAGTCAGCCACCGATACCACCGATTGACATGTATGTGTATGTGTGTTGGTGAGGGACAGCAGTAGAAGGTGGGGCAATGTTGATGCAGTGTGTGCATGTATGCAGTAGCCCTAGGTGTTGTCAATTTGCATGTGTGTATGGATGCACACAGTTCCACCTCATGGCTGCCATATACTGTTGTTTGTGGACAGCCACAGACTGTACCTGCCAGGTCATACAGATCAGTGTCTCTGGCCATGGACACGGTACCTGTGCCTTGCAGGGGTGCTACGGACCGTATCAGGTACCAACCCAGACTGGGTTCTGTCATCAGAAGCAGGTGTTCATTGACTGGACACAGATCCCTGTCAGGCCTGGCCAGAGCCACGTGCACGTGGTCTCCTGCGGCAGTCTGATGACAGCACAGACCCAGCATTGCTGGGGCTGCTGCTGGCACTACGGGGCGGCTGCGGCCCTGTTGTCGTCCGCGACGACTGCCAGCTGCTGCTGTTGCTGGCATACGGCCACATCAATGCCTCAGCCACCCACCATTGCCCTGGCTCATGGACATGTAGTTGTGGAACCGGTCTAATATGTCCCCACAACGTCTGTCTATGACATCGGTGAAATCACGGATGGCAGCCACAATGTCACGCATACTGTCAGTCATGGCTGTGCGACATGCTGTCAGCTCCCTCAGACCCTGTCTGGTGTACCGTTCCATACGTGACTGTGCCTGCATGACAACCCGAAACATAGCTGAGGTTGTAAGACCTCTGTGGGCACGTCTGACAGGGGCAGTACGCCCACGGATGCTCCCACGAGAACCCCTGGACATCTGTCTGTGTGGTACCATCTCTGGGCCATGCCCATGGCTGCTGTGTGGGAGGCATGTGCCACAGATACCACATTACCCTGGTCAATGCCCACTGTATGCTGTCCATCATCTAGGGACATTGGTGACAAAGGGTGTATTGGCAGGATAACTGTGCGCATTGATGGGGTCGACAGCTGTGTACTGTCAATCGGCTGACCAATGGTGGACCCTGGCATACCTTCCTGTGCCATTACACAGATGTCATCATTATCAGTACCCACGGCACCTGATTCAGGTTCCCTGCTACATGACACCAGAGCAGCACCAGAACCTGTGGGAGGGAAACAGGAAACACAGTTTACAATGTCTACACATTACCAGTGATGCACACATGCACACATGCACAGATGCACACATGCACGCATGCACACATGCACAGGTGCACACATGCACACATGCACAGGTGCACACATGCACACATGCACAGGTGCACACATGTACACATGCACACATGCACAGGTGCACACATGTACACATGCACACATGCACAGGTGCACACATGTACACATGCACACGTGCACACATGCACACAGTTTCACACAATTGTACAGTACTCAGTATGCGTGATATCAACACACAGACACAGACACACCTACATGCATACAAAGAGCACTACTAAGTGAGCCAAATAGTACTATTACTATCAAAACTATTACAGGAATTGTTAATACACACTCACCAGCATGGATAGGCTGCATTGCTGTTATACCAGAGGGACCTGCAGACGTGAAGAAACTAATGTCAGTGGGCACAACTGTGCCATTGTTACTGAGTATGATACAGGTCAGTAGTACAACAGTCGCCTTTCACAGGTCAGCTGCTAACATTGAGGATATCACACTTGCACATTAAATACTATGCTGACAGCTACAAACCAAGGACACACCTCACACATGCATTAACTACCAGTGTACACAGCAGTCAACTATACATATGGCATATTACCTGCACGTTCACTGTCTTGCTGCTGCGTGGCTCCAGCCTCCATCATAATGCATGTCTGCTGCTGTTGTTGTTGCTGGCGGACTGGAGCCACTACACGCATGAGTAGTCCCTCCAGTCTGGTGAGTGGGGGATGTGTAGCCACCCCACCACCTGTGGCGACCTGTTACCTGTGGATATCCGACGCACGCTGATGGACATGTCTGATTAAATCACTGCAGTGATGTCGTACCTGCTCATATGTCCTATTATGCGTGCCTATGTCATTTACCCGACGGAAAAGGTCTTGCCACAGTGCAGCCCTCTCCTGCTGATTCTGGCTGGTGCGGGAAAAGAGTATTGCATAATCCCGTACCAGGCTCTGGTGTATCTCCTCATCCTCAGCTGTGGAGTAAGTGGGATTCCGCGGGTGGGCCATGTACCTGAGAAAGAAAATAACCTGATATCAGCAATATATGTCAGCAGAATTTGGCACACATACTACACATGCTACTCGACTGTTATGATACAACATATCTCACATATATAGCATCTGTCTGTCTATTGGTGGATACACATGTAAATGGCCAGGTATCTGTGCTCAGCCAGCAACTGTGCAACAGTACCTGGCACACTCCATACGACATACTACCAAACTCCAGCAGTCAGAACACTGATTCAGGTCAAGAGCACCTCCTTACTCTGGGGGTTTGTATCTAGGTACTGTATGGCCTACATCATCAACTACTGTGAGCTGACCACACACTGATTGCCCTGGATATACATATCCCACCTCCACCACCAGCACAAACGACTATAGTGAATAACATTACAGATGCAAACTTTACACTTTGTAACAGTGACATGGTATCCTTTCAGCCCACTGGGCCAGTGGTAGATACAACCCACAATGCTGACCCCTACACAATTGCTTTCTACAGACATCTCCAAGAATGCATGGATCATGCAGTCCCATATATGACCAAGACACTCTCCACAAAGGGACAGCATCCTGTCTGGTGGACCCCAGCCATAGACAGATTGTATTACAGAAGATGGAAGCTACTGCAAGACAGAGCATAATTCCATAAAGGGAGGGCATGTCTGAGCAGCACTAGTAAGGATCTATTTTCCATCATACAAACATCCATGGGCAACTTTGAGAGGGAAATCAAGAAGGACACTACAGATAACCAGAAGGCCTTCTTCAGTTATGTTAGCAACCTGGTCAGGATCCATCCTCTATGCTCATAGTTAGTACACAACAACAAATATTTCACTGACACCACAGATATTGACAACATTGTGGCAGACAGGTTCAGTGCAGGTGATACCCCACCCTCTCCCCCAAAATAAGACATAGTTATCCCAGCTGACTGTAACCTCCCTGTCATCACAGATGTCCAGGTGAGAGCCACCCTCAGGACAGCAGAATACACAACATGAATGGGACCTGATGGTATCCCCAGTTGCATGCTACATAAACTCTGACAGGAGCTAAACACACATATAGAAGTGCTATGTAACACTAGCCTGACTACAGGATATGTACCTGTACACTGGCGCACAGCAGCAGTGGTTCCACTCCATGAAGGAGGCACCTCAACATACCAATACAATACAACACAATACATTACATTACAATACAATACTATACAATATGCTATTGCCCCTGGGACTACAGCAGCATACTGTTCTGCTACCCTGACCATTGTGACACATGTGGTGTGATGGTACCTGCTGCTGTCACACAGTTACACAGGGTGACTCATATGGCATATTACCTATCTGACTAACATTCAGCAGGGGTATGTGTGACGTACTCATGGGGAGTCTTGCTTCTTAACACTGTGTGGTTTATTGCAGGGTATGTCTTATCTGTGGGTAGGAACTTTTACCTCCACATGTGCACTCTATTGCAGTGGCACGGACGACACACAGCAGTCATTTAGGTTGTGGATGGTGTGAGGTGTTACTATGGTTGTTGGACATCTGTCATGGGTGTGACTTACATATGTAAATCCGGGAGTGGTAACCTCTATGAGGGTAGTATATGTGTACTCTGTGGTGTTGTCAGTCACTGTGCATTGGTAATGTGTTTGAGTGCATTGTCACAGTGTTGTACATGTCACTGTGTCCTTCTCCATATCTGTAGCTGTCATGTGAGGTCCATACCATGGCATCCATTATGTGGTGTGGAGGGGTACACCGACCTACATGTCCATAGCTGACACACCATGTTCCGCTGACACATACCATGTGCAGGTATTCCAGGGATAGTGTGCCACTGTGAATATCACTGGGGCCACTATTGTACACATTTATGACCCTGTTCACCCCTGACACATGCAGTGGTGGGCAGCCAATCACATATCTGGTGGTTACTGGTGTAGGTGATTTGGAATGTGGTATGGTACTCCGGTTTTGACACTGGTGTTCACTCCATGCCTTTGTCACCAGGCACCTGTTGCAATACATCTGTACACATGTGCCTCACTCAGAATTTATATACATCTCTCTCTTTCTATATATATATATAAATATATATATATATATATATATATATATATATATATATATATATATATGTGTATATATATATATATATATATATATATATATATATATATATATATATATATATATATATATATATATATATATATATATATATATATATATATATATGTCTGTATACATATACACATATATATATTGATGTACATATATTGCTATAGATGTGGAGGGGACACAGAGGGGGTGAGAGTGACAGAGGGGGTGGGGCAGGGTGTGTTGAAGGTTGTCATATACAGTCATACCTGTAGATAGTCAGATCAGTCTGTCTATGTATATGTATCTACATATATCTATATCTGTATGTGTGCATTACATATATATGTTTGTACAATATTCTATCTACATCTGTCTATGTATTCCTACATCTCTCTCTCTCTATGTATACATATATGCATGTCATATATATATATATATATATATATATATATATATATATATATATATATATATATATACACATACATATGTTGACATACATACGTATCCATATGATAGACAGGTATATCAACATGTTTGTCTACCATACTGTATACACACACTAACATACTGCTAAACATACATAACTGTGAAACCTACTTTGTACATGGCACTACAACCTACAATCAACCAACATTGATATGTGCACATAGATGCTCTCACATACAAATGTATGTACAGCCTTCACTGATAGTTGCTGTATGTCCCCTGCCCTTTACACATCTTCATATACATATGGATACAGACCAATGACACATATGGAGGGTTCACAGTATGTAGACCTTTATAGTATTACTTTACATTACCTGTGTTTGTCACAGCTGTTTGTGTTGCCGTCTGGTTCTCTGTACTGCTGCTCCACTTCCCAGTTGTCTGCTTTCAGGTGGCTGTTGCTGAACAATTTGTTTGTGTCTGCTTAATTGCAATTTTCTCTGTCTCTGTCTCTGTCTCTCTCTCTCTGTCTGTCTCTCATGTCCTTCTCAGGGTGCAATGAAAGTATTGCATGTGTGGACTGGGAGTACAGCATACTTTTGTAGGTATCTGCATATGCCCATGTGATGGCCTCTGCACCAATTGTTAGCTAGCATTTGCTAATTGCATGCAGCCAGTTGTGTACTGATTGCAGTTCTCACTGTGATTTCAGAACAGTGCTATAAAAAGGTATGTGAGATAAGCGTAGCCCTTTCAGATTTTAAGGGCAGGGGCCATGCTGTTATGCTGTGGACAATGTTCTGTGAGTGTAAAGGTTGGTATCTCTCTCATATTTCCAGGTGTGTTGTAGATTAACATTCCTCCATTCATTTCTCCAGTTTCCTGTACTAACTGTGTATGTACACTGACACCTACAACTACTACTACTGTTAATGTGTGTGTGTGTGCTTTCCTTTCACTTTTGCTTGCACTTTGTTGCTAAGGCTTCAATAGTTGCCCTTTACAGTCACTACTTGTATGCCCGCTAGGTGTCCTGACTGTAGTGTGCTGCTGTAGCTTTCCTATTTTTCATGTACATTCACACCTTGGAATGCTTGCTATATCTGCTAGGGTGTTACAGCATGCAGTGTGGTTTGGCCATGGTGTGGGCCTTGACATCTATTAGGGTATTTGAGTATGCTGCTGAGCAGGCCCCAGAGACTTTCAGGTTCATCTGTTATGTGCCTCATGGAATGGTACATATCAGTGGGGTACACCCATTAAAATGTCTGGTATGCTGCAGTTGTGACTGTGGCTTAGCATGAGCATATGTATTACTACACTTTTTCTGCCATGCAAGTGGTGAATACTTTCAGGACTCCATAGTTACCATTGCATGTGTTACACCTTTCTGCCTACTGTTTGTACATTTCACATGGAGTCTGTGGGGCATCCCTGTAAGTCATTCACTGTTGCTATGTCTAGGCTCTTAACTATTCAAATATGGTGGTGTCAGACCCGTCATGTGTACAGATATTTGCAGGTTGTCCACATTTCTGCCTCATATTTTGGTCAATATCTCATGCACACCTTTTTCTGGCAAATCACTCTGGGCTCAAGTCAGAATATGGTGACAAACATTCAAGTTTCAGACTTCATACCCTTCCAAACATCCCACAAAATGCAGACCCTGTTACTCTCTGAACTGTCTGCATTTGTTGTAACATTATTTGTAATGTGTCCCTGGTTTTGGGCCTTTGCTCCACATATTTTATTACTTGGTCCAGATGTGTTCCTGTAAGAGGTTGTGGGGTATGGGCAGTGATTATCCTGCTGTGAGTATGTGTGTGACTTGCAAGGTGCTATAGTGACATTATTACCTACTAGCTACCAACTAGCATGGCTGTTTCTGTTCACACACTACTATTATGAAATCCACTAGTTTTGATAGTAATTCTAAATGGCATGCTTTGTGTACTACACATCTATATTCCCTTTACATTCATTCCTACTATTACATGATATATTTATTTTAGCACAATGTTCTTGTATAAGAGTCATGGCTTAGTGGTAAGTCATGCAGACTGCTGTTTCCAAAGTCCTGGGTTCGGGACTGCCAGTGGGATTTTATTTTGCTTCTGAACTGACTACAAGACCTGTCAATCAAAGTGACTAAGGCACTTTTAAGCAGTTGTAACCGGGTTAGCGCTGGTTTACGCAGAGCTCACGCATGCGCACTGGCGTTTAGCTCCGTGCACACAAGCGCACACCCGCTTACAACCGCTTAAACGTGCTTACTCTTCAAGACACCCGCTATTTTCTTTGAAAGAAAAGAAAATGGGGAGACAGGAAAGTGGTGAAAAAGGGGTCACAAAGAGGGTAAGACAGTAGGGAAACAAGCTTGGGATGTGCAGGAGGGATGTAGGTAAGGCCCATAGCTGCCCATTTCTTCATCAGCAACAGCTGTGCATATGTATGTAATTTGGTGTGACATTTGAAACCTTCCACCCCTGAGAGAGGTGTCAGGACAACAATAATACTTATTGTACAGCCAATTGTAATTGATAGGTTCCATGTCCAGCAGACATGTGTGCCGAATGGGCAGCTATGTATGGGGTGTAATTTTTTTGTGGGTACAGAGTGCCCTTTTTTTTTCTTTTTTTTTTTTTTCAGGTGAGAGTGGTATGTCAGGTGAAGGAAGTCGGTACAGCTGGGGAGGCAGGTTGGGTAGGTAAACAGACAAGACAAACAAGACACATACAGGGGCGGTGTATGACATGTGTGGGGGGGTTACACAATTGACGGGGATGGAGGTTTGGATATCCAGAGCCCATGAGCCCACAGATGGCAACAGTGGAACTGATATCCCCACCCATAGGCAGTTGCCACTGTTCCTTCACTGCCCAGGATGGGGCTGTGCTGGGGCTGTGTAGGCGGGGCAACAGGCATGCCCGTTAGTTGCGCCACCCGTGCCTCGAGCTGGCGTAGGGGCTCGAGAACAGAGTCCCGAATCTCCCTACGCACCACAGTCTGGACACTACGGAGGGTGAGTGGTGGTTCTCCTCCGGCCACACTTGCAGAGGGGGGGCAAGCCCCATCCCCTGCAGCGCTTCCACCCGCAGGTGGCACAGGGCCACCGGAGGAGGGTCCGGACTCGGCACTAGTGCCAGGTGCACTCGCCAGCTGAGGTGGGAGAGGTGGGTCCGCTGGAACCCGCCTTCCCTGTCGTCCTATGTTTTGCATTATGTCATGACAGTTTGGGTTAGTGACATATAATACCATTCACAATTAGTTGTAACAGCATGCATTAGTATTCCCATTAACCAAACACCCAGATATTCACACCATTGAACAGCGTGCATAACACATGCATAATTTGAACAGAAATACACAGTCCAACAACATGCAGGGTTAATTGATGGCAACAGGCCATCAGGTGTGGATGTATGAACAGGGCAGATGCATCAACGGACATGCAAATATATATAACCCAACAGGACAAATGTCCAGGGGTGTTAATTGTGATTGCACATACCATTTTCACGTGGAATGGGTTATATGTGGTTATAGGGTGGGGTAAAGAAAGTAATATTAACACCTTCGACTAACAATACATATGCTGTACATTTCTAATAGCTACAGTTATATACACACTACTGTTCTAACTACAGTTTCCTATATGATAACTATTTCAACTTGGTGATAGGACTGTTACTGCAACATCAATATACATTTTATGGTTCTTCATACACATTCATATCTAGCTTTGTTCAGCTACATCATCCTGCTACATTTGCTTTATATAGCTGTAGACAAGTGTGGATGTTTGGTATATCAGACAATCATCCTATCTGCATATTGCAGACTGAGAGCAACATATCCAGATTTTGGGATACACATTCCAGATGCAGCAACACTTTGTACAGATTTTGCTGTTTGGTTTTGAATCTCACATGCATTTCATTCTGTCTTGACTGCAGTATACTTTATTCAGGAGTTATTACTACTGTATTGCTGGATTCATGACACTTTCTCACACTCTCTCACTTGCTTTCATTTTACTATTCAGGATGGTACTTACTTCTAGGCTTTATTGACATGTTTTACCTGTAGTTATTACAATCCTTTCCAGCAGTCTCACTTCTGTCATGTTTCAGTATTTCCACAGGGATATATTTCACACATGTGATGTCATCATCTTCTGCAGCTATACTTTTCAGCCTGCTGCAGGTTGTGTACTATTTTCTTACAGGTAGGGCATTTTTATTTCAGAATATATGTCAGACAGTTTCATTTTTGGTTTAACTTACAGGCTGAAACACACTTTTGTAATCAAGCAATACTTGCATACACTTTCACACTGTTACTTGCAGATTTTATTCCTTACTGACTACACTGCACTCTTTTGCTGACTGTCATACTTTTATATTTCTTTACAGTTACTGGTAGTGGATTACTGACCTGCCTGGTGGCAACGCACCAGCCTATCGCCATAGGCTCTGCGGTTCGCAGAACGGACACCTGCAGCTGTAATATAAATGAAGTAATATTGGAATACACATCTCCATAATATCAGCTAGTTTAATTTCTTACATACATAATTAAATGTTACTTACTCAGTAGTGGGGCATTGGGTGTTTGCCGGGCCTCCTGGATCCAAAGGTTCAGTTGGTCCTGCTTGCGTCTCTTCTGGTCCACATGGTGGTGACGGACCTGCTCACCAGTCCTTGGAATCCCTGTGGCACTGGTGAGATCATGAGCCAACCGGTCCCACGCCTCGGCCCTGTATGCTCCCCAGAGGACCTGGCCCTGCATGAGTTGGGCCTCATGATTATGGACTAGGAGCCAGACCATGTACCTGGACTCCTCAACACCCCACCTCTGTGCTCAAAAGCAACTACCCTCTCCTACTCCTGTCATTCTGCCTGCAGGTCAGTTCTACAATCGTTTATCCTGTGTATTCCCACCTATGGGGCTTATATAGTCCGTTTTTCCTGCACATATCTGTGATTGTCCATTTTGGAATTGTATCAACTTCAGTAAACCTGCATTGTCATGCTCCTGTTTGTATTCATTCCTATATATTAGCTATTATTGCATTTCTAGGTACTGCTGTCATGGCTTAGTGGTTTGGTACCTTGACTATGGTGTATAGTATCCTGGGTTTGAACCTGGCCACTGCTTTTTTATTTTTCATGACTGTCTAGACATGCTGAGGGGTGTGTCTGTGTAAAGGCAGTTTTGATACGGCTTGCTCAACGTTGCCTGTTGGTTAGCTTGTTTGCGCGGTGCGCAGCTCTGCGCAAATGGGGTACGCTGGTTTAAGCCTCATTTGGCTATCAGCACGCATATTACGCTCAGCTCAGGTAGGGGCACATAGATTTAGCATGTTAAACCACTGCTCAGCTACAGGCACTCATTTTGCACCAGTTAGACCACTGCTCATCTACGGGCAGATGCACTCACTCTGTTAAACTGTAGCTCAGCTATGAGCACATCTGGCATTTTTTATTCTTTTGTTACCTCACATGTCTTCAATATAAATGGGCTATTTCATTACATTTTACATAAATTGTGGTTTTATGTGTACATATTTGTCAGGGACATGTTTCCTGCTTATTTTGAAAAAAAAAAAATTGGTGTTGTGGGGGCTCGAACCACGAATGCCTGCTCTTCAGCCAACATCTCTACTGCTACGCTATTGCTTCCTGGCTTATTTTGCATATTTAGTTCTTATATGCTTTCCCACTGACTGCTAACTGTAGCTGCGCTTACGTACGCCAGCAAACGACAGCACTCACGGTTAAACATCTTTACAATTTAAAAAAAAAATATAACATGTTCATTTATATATTTTATGTTCATAGTCTGTGGGGGCATGTGTTGTGTTGTGTTCACATTTCCGTGGACTCTGTTGTGGGTGTTTACTTTGGGCACTTTTACACTTCTGGGGGCGTGTCCGCTTGCAGGGCTCAGCCTACGGACATGCCCCCTACTGTCTTACACGGACCATGTTAGACTTAGGTGGGATTCAGCATGCTCTCATGAATATGCAGAGCATGCTGACATCACTCCGTTTAACTGCAGCCTCCGTGTAGGAGTTATAACTCTTACATGGAGGCTTCGTGAATCCTTGCCTTTATTTTCTTATTTTTTGTAATCTGAGTTTAGGTAACATATAAAGTTGTAATATGAATAAAATATAAGATTTTGGTAACATATAATCAGTAATAATCTATTTTCAAATGTAAAAATGCATTTGTTCTGTCTGTTGTTTGATTTCGCTCCTGTATTGTTTTATTTATATTGATTTCTACAGATGATGATGGGGTTTTTCCTAAGTAATTTATTTTTCTATCAATATTATATTATATATTTTTTGGCAAACTGTTTGTATAGTTTACTTTAATGTTCATAGTTATATATTCTATTTTATTACTTTTAAAATTCAGTTCAGAAATATTACTGAAATTTTTAATTTTATTGTGTGCATCATTAAATGAAGATTCTATACTGGTGTTAAAATGTCATCTGCAATGAACAGTATATGTGATGCGTATTTGATCGTTTACCTTAAAACCTTTGTATGTATTACTTATGATAATATTTGCCAATAGCTCCATAGCTATAGCAAAAAGTTTAGGTGACACTGGGGGCCCTTGTTTAATGCCCCTTTTAATGTTTACCCCTTCTGAGAAATAAGAGTCTAATTTAACAGTGACTTTAAAAGGGCCAGATTCCAAAAGACTAGCTGTCAGTGTGATTTACTTTGGTGTAAGGCCCATCTATAAAAAGCTTGCACAGGGGATCAGATTCCAAAAAACTTGCTCACAGCCTGCTCTCATTGGAAGTGGTCAATTACAGTGTGAGCAAGTCTTTTGGAACTGAGCCCAAAGAGTAAGCAATAATTTTATGAATGTTGTGGAAAGTTAGTTTTTTAATATTATAGGGGCATGAAAGCCTTCAGTATGTCTAAACTAAAAATGATATTATTTTAGTTACATTTTTCTGTAGCTGATAAAATGGTTATCCTTACGTAATTTACTTTTTCATCAACATCTATGCTATATTTTTCTTTGAAAAATGTTTATATAGTTTTCCTTTGTCTAAACTAAAAATTTCAAGCCCTTTTTACTACATGTTCTATTAGTGATATTATTCTGTCCTGGGATTGTATAATGCCAATGAATCCAGCTTGATTTTCACGTATCAAGTGTAAACTTTTATTTCTTATTCTATCAAACTGTATATAAAGAAACCTCATAATCCACATTTAAGAATACATAATATATTTATCTTCTTTTAATATCAGTGTTATGATGGAATGTCTTTAAGATCTCAGGATATCATTTTTATATTGGCCATTTTGTGGCATCTTGTGTGATATTCTTGAGCTGTGGGAGGCTATCACAGGAATAGATTACAGAGTGGAAACATCAGCATATTGTAAATGCAGTGTTTATGGACAAGATGGCTAAAGGTTGTTTATCTTCTCTTCTTCTCTTTCGGCTGTTCCTGTTAGGGGTCGCCACACCGGATCATCTGTTTCCATTTCTTCCTGTCCTCTGCATATTACTCTGTCACACCAACCACCTGCATGTCCTCTCTCACCACATCCATAAACCTTATCTTAGGCCTTCCTCTTTTCCTTTTACCTGGCAGGTTCATCCTTAGTATCTTTTTCCCAATATACCCGACATCCCTCCTCAGCACATGTCCAAACCAATGCAATCTCACCTCTCTGACTTTGTCTCCAAACCGTCCAACCTGAGCTGACCCACTAATATACAGATTCCTAATCCTGTCCATCCTTGTCACACCCAGTGCAAATCTTAAAATCTTTAACTCTGCCACTTCCAGCTCTGACTCCTGCCTTTTTGTCAATGCCACCGTCTCCAACCCATACAACATAGCTGGTCTCACTACCCTCTTATAGACCTTCCCTTTCACTCTTACTGGTACCCGTCTATCACAAATCACTCCTGACACACTTCTCCACCCATTCCACCCTGCCTGTACCCACTTCTTCACCTCTCTTCTACATTCACCATTACTCTGAACTGTTGATCCCAAGTACTTAAACTCATCCACCTTCACCAAATCTACTCCCTGCATCCTCACCATTCCTCTATCCTCCCTCTCATTCACACACACATATTCTGTCTTAGTCCTGCTGACCTTCATTCCTCTCATCTCTAGAGCATATCTCCACTTCTCCAGCGTCTCCTCAACCTGGTCCCTACTCTCACTACAGATCACAATGTCATCTGCAAACATCATAATCCACTGGGCCTCCTGTCTGATCTCATCTGTCAACTTGTCCATCACCATTGCAAATAAGAAAGGGCTCAGAGCTGATCCTTGATGTAATCCCACGTTTACCTTAAATGCATCTGTCACTCCCACTGCAGACTTCACCACTGTCACACTACCCTCGTACATATCCTGTACCACTCTTACATACTTCTCTGCCACTTCTGACTTCCTCATACAATACCACAATTCCTCTCTAGGCACCCTACATTGTTTATGAAAATGTTAAAAAGAAGAGGACCAAGGATGGAACCTTACGGACACCAGTATTTTCTGCAAGATAAGCATAAGATCTGAGAGCCATTTAACTGTAGTAACACAAATACCCAGGGTGGACATCTTCAACTGGAGTTTGTTGTGGGAAACTTTATCAAAAGCCTTGGATAAGTCTAAAAAGGGACCTGAGAAATTCTGGCCTTGTTGGTGGTGTCTACAAAGAATACTAGAGCAATCTCTGTATTATGAGCTGGCCAAAAACCATGTACAGGGTTAATCAGTTCTTCTTGAAGAAGTTGTTTTTGTATACACTTTTCCAATATTTTGGAGTGAGGGGACACAATATTGGTGATATCATTGGAGTTCTCAGCATTGTGATGAGGAATTATGTGGAATCTCAGAGGGAGGGAGGTTAGGGTGAGTATTTGGCCCCTCCTATTTAATAGTTTCTTAAATAAACTTCATACTTGTACAAAACTTGCCACGCTTGTACAGCACATCGTCAACTGAACCCTTATCTGTTCTGCCCTGTCCATACCAAAATTACAGGAAGTCACTCAAAAATCATTCACTGACATGAAAGGAAACATGGCTAAAAAAATCTAACTTGCTGCTTAGTGCGAAAAAAACAAGCTTATGTTATTTACTGCAAAACAACACCTTAACCAGAAACATACATTTCATATTACCTCAAGTAATGACAAAAACAGAAACTATAAGGTAAACTAAACTACTTGGAGTCATAATACATGACAACCTCAAATCTGATCACTACATATTCATTCCACAAAGAAAACTCACCGAAACTTGTCTGCCTCTACAGGGTTAAACATTTCATGACAGATCAAGCACGGATTACCTTAGCAGCAACATACCTCCTTCCTTCTGTGTTATATGCTTCCCCTGTTCTTACAAATATCAACACTACATACATCCTGTTACTATAAAATTGCTAAATTTTCAACCGACCAACCTTATGAAACACACCACTGCCTTGCATTAAATTAATTAAAGTGGCTTGAACTCCTAAAGCAGTTGACATACTCATAACTAATCATTGCCCACAACCTATTGTACTCTCCAGACAAATGCCCAGCATCACAAAATACATTACTGTCCTATTCACCCACTACGGACTTTGTCTCTTGCAATAACCTCTTACTATGTATTAATAAGACATTCAGCACTGTTGGAGATATTCTCTACTCCCATTATGTGTCAAAACTCTGGAATAAAATCTCCACACAGTTAAAACAGATAGAAAACATAGTTTTAAAAGCTTGCTTAAACAACACGCATGCCAAAGATGGCTCTGTTCTTCCTCCTCATCTGGCTAGCTTTACTCGGATTACTTTTCCCAACTCTTACAGCCACTTTTTTCCCGATCTTTTGTTCTTTATCACTCCTCCTCAATCTGCACTTATTTCTTGAACTCTTACTTTTCCTTGTTGTCCCACACATCCCACCACTAGCTACAATTCCTCCTCTGAAAATTTATCTTCCCCATCATTTCCATGACTCCTCCTGTTATACTTATTGTTTTAAGCTGCATTCTACTTGTCTGTCTGTAAATTGTTACTAAACTCAAAACACCCCAGGCTGAGGGTGGTTGCCTGCAGAAGGTGAGCATGACTTAAGTATGTATAGCAGATGCTTAATATCTGACGTAGATATTGGTTTACTTGTGTAGGGGAGCATCTTTGAAAAGAAAGGAAGTATTTATTCTCAGGAGACTGGAGGAGTTTGAGGTAAGGGAATATGAATATGTGTTCTATTAAGTAGGAACTTCATTTAGTAGCTGTTTCTAAGGGGGAAATTAGTTTACTTGATTTATTCCATTCAAAATTATTAATTTAACTGATTGTTTCTGTTTTTAGATCTTTAGCAGTAGCAGGAATTCTATAGGATTTAACTGGAATTGTGCCATTCTTGCTAAGTACTCGATAAAATCTCCTTCAAATCACACTTCCTTTCATATAATTCAGTAAAATTTCAATATGTTTTATTGCATATTGAATGCCAAAACATGATACCCACAGAGAAACATTCACACAAACTATATACAAAAAGTGATGAACGTTAGTAACCGTTGCATTGTTAGTCTTTAAGTATGATCTGCCAGTCATCAGTGACAAGCTTCAGATATCAACCAGAGACTATAGCTTAGAACTAAAATTTGTGAAAAATATCAGCTAGGTTAGCAGACATTTGAGTTTAGCACAGATAATTGAGGCTGTGAGATGTTAACAAGAAGTTTCCTGTAGTCCAGGGTTTGATTCACTGAACCACCACTTGCCTACTTTCTTACTCTGATCAAGTCACTTAACCACAGAATACTTTGTTGCAGGCTCTTGAACGGTCTCCTGGACAATATGTCATCTATGAACATGTGACCATTCAGATGTACACAAAGGGGCTTCTAAGCAGATATCGCAAACATGCATTATATCTTCATCTATATCTATATAGATATACACAGAAACAAATTAAAGTGATGTAGGGATATATATGCTGTACAGAATATTACTACAAATAAATCTACATTCCTTTTCCTAGATGTTGGAACATATTTTAAATATTTGCTATATAATTACACTCTCACTAATGACTACTGTTTACTTTAGAACGGATGCATGCTGTTTCTCTCCTGCTGTGTGCAGCTAATGTCATTCATTACCAGCTTTCTGTCTGCCCAAATCTTTGCCCAGACATGAGGTGCTGCTTTTACAGGTAGGGTGAAAACTGAATTTGTGGATCATACAAATTCCTGGTTTCAGGGTTATATTTAATCATAGTAACACTGTAGTGTTAGGAAATCAGCAGGGTAAAAATTACTGCATCTGAAGTCAAGAAACAAAAACATAAAATCCAAACTGGTATTGTACACTTCAGACAAATAATTCATTTTTTTATTTTCTGATAAGATGTTTGTATTAAGACAAGTTGTGGGAGAACAGGAGCCTACTGAGTTAATTAACAGGCATATGACTGAGATATGATGCTGAACGGGATGCCTGTCCTTTGCAGGATGTAGACAAACCTTCACACATACACAACAAGCACACACACCTATAGGCAGTGTACAGGCTTACGGATATGTGTTCGGGATAAGGGAGAAAAGTTTGCTGGACACAAAAATGTATGTAGATTCCACACAGAACATACTGCAGCAATCAATGAAATTCGTAAATAAAGCACTGGAATAGCAGGTATACTAATAGCTGCATCACTGTGCCATGTAAAGCATGAACATAATACATACTGACTTCACGCTTGGCATCCATCTGTTGCTTCCACTGTCTGGTCTGTATATTTCAAAGTATTATTTAGTAATGTAAACCATGTAAGGTATTTTTTAGACATGGTAATATATTAATCCATATTTTCACGTTTTGTTCTTTTCTTTTCATTGCCTGTTTACTATTTGTGTTTATTTTCATTACAAAACAGTAGCTCCTCTTCACTGCTATGCGCCTCTCATCAGATCTATTCATTCTGTTGTCCTTAATTCAGCACATATCAAACTGATTTAGTTAATGACTCCGAGAGGTGTAGTACATCTGCCTTGTAGTTTAAAACTGATATTTTTGACAACACACTAAAGTAGACAGGAACATCTCAAACAGAATGAAACACTGATTAGTCGTGGCCTGCTGGTATTTAACATCAGATATGTAACATGCAATCTTATCCAACACCAATTAAAAGTGGACACTTGAAGTAATTGCCTACTGCAGTGTTTCAGTGTCAGGCTCTGTCATGTGACTGTAAGTACTCGTCCATGGGGAAACATACTTCTCTGCATCAAATTTTCTTGTCTGTTAAATAATGTGTTAACTAAATTAGCCTTGTGTGACTGCATTAAGGTAAAGAAATCTGTGCTTTCATGCCCTTCGCTAGTAAAGAAGAAATTCTGCACAAAAGTATCTTTGCCAAAGGCTCACATAATCCATTAAAGTGTGTGTGTATATGCACGCACGTGTGTAAAACGTATATTGCAATGTTATTGTCACCCACTCTAGAATGGTGTTTCCAAATTATGTAAGAAAGCGTGAGCAAATGCTGTACCTGTAAAATGAAGTTTGAATGCATGATGGTAATAATGCATGTTGCTTTAGCGGTCAGGTGTTTATTTGTATTTCAATCAGAGATTATATGGTTCAGTTAAAGACCGTAGAGATCCTTATAGCTGTTTCTCTAGAATCATGCAAATGATGCCTATAAACATATTGCTTGTTCTTACATATATTAATAATTACAAAACCATGCACATACAAACTATTTAAGGATTTTATCTCTGAGTTTAAATGATAGGCAACCAAACTGAATTGAGACTTGGCTTCTGCCTAATGTTGAGATTAAATGTTGCTCTTTACATAGTAACAAATGTTTATGTTTCTCCAAATATCTCAACAGCTAAGTGAAACAGAGAACTGCTTAACATCATATGAAAACTAACAGTGTGATGAAAAAATGTGTGAGAGCATGTGTGTAGCTTAAGTACACACCGAGATATTGTAACTTGTTTGTAAAACATCAAAAATGTGCACTGTATTTATTGTGACTTACAAAATCCAAACTCAAAACGTAACCAGTTTGTCCACCCTACAAAATTATGACGTGCTGAACATTTTGGCATTTACACTTCATTAGTAGCATTTTTGGTTCCAGAGACATGTTAATTATTTTGAACTGCAAAGCTATAACATGATTTTGTCAAAATTCTCAGGATGTAGCAGTTAGAAGTTAGCAGACAAATAACCAGATCAGCACTGGAGTGAACGTTACTAGAACCAAATATACAGTCATGCAATGTATAAAAGATGGGGCTGTAACCTGACCAAACCAGAGAGGCTGGCCTCTCAGAGAGGGGGAATGTTTGCCAAGAACATCTCTTCTGGGAGCAGTAGTTTCATAGGTTTCTTAGTCAGGTGGCTTGGATGACCATATACAGACTAGCCATGTAAGCCAGCAAATTTAATAACTGGATTTACCATCTCACTCAGTGAAGATCCCAGGAGTACATTTATGTCTACCCATCAATTTATTAGGGCAGCACTTGTAGAAGGCCAATGTGACACATTGTTTGACATGCATATTTCAGGGGATTATGTGGGTGGGGGTCTTTCTCTGCAAGAGGTCTTCTTTATGTTGTGATGAAGGATAAGGACTTTGCAGCAAGTATTTTTAGTATTACAAGTATTACCAGTATGTCAGCAGAGAAAGAGGTCTAGTCGAACTGGATCCAGTCTCCATAAAGGATCCAGTACATGGTAGAATAAACAGAGAGGGATTCCATTCTCTACAGGTACAAGGAAATGTAGAGTGTGATTTTTTTTTAGTTAGAAAATGTTAGTGTCTTTTTAGTTGAACACAGAATTTGGTCCGATATATTCCAGATTATACATTGTACTCTATGACTGGCAGATGGATGTGAAAATGAGAGAGATTATAACAGCATTAGATGTGGAGGATATACCTCTGGAAAATAATTGGGCAAGGTAGAAGGTTTTCTCTAACTATAACTCTCACATGATGATTAAAGAACGGTTCATTGTCAGTAAAAGTACTTTGAACTCTAATGACTGTGTCAGTGTCCAATTTTTGCTATAATAATAGACAGTTAAACCATATTTTTGGCATTATAATTAAGATCATAGTCAGAACACCAAGCCTTGGTTGTAGCGAGCCCATCTTGGAGAATATGAGTATGTACTGGGGAGTCAGTAACAGCACCCAATTTGCAGTCATCTGCAAACTTGGTTATCAGTACACCTTCAACCTATGCTTTCATATTACAGTAGTAAGAGGGAAACTCCTAGAGATTTGATATTTAAATGAGAGGTAGCAGAAACACATACTGTGTTCCTTCATTCAGAGATTCGGTTAGCAATTCAGTAGGAAGTACTGGGATTTATGTTTAGACTAATGAGTTTGTTAATAATGCCAGCTTAGAAAATTATATTAAAGGCTTTTGCCAGATCCACATAAACAGTTTGGACAGAATGATTTGTCGATGGCATCTGTTACATTTTCAAAAAAATTAAATAGGGTAAGGAAAAAATATCTACCTTTCGCTAAGTGCAAATGACTGAGATCAAGGGCCTGTAGGTCACCAGCTTCACGGTTTTATGAAGAAGAACAAGGAGCAATCCATGATTTTATAGATGATGCATGTGAGACTAAAAGGAAGAACCATGGCTATGGCATCTTACACCCTTGGCAGTTCCCATGTCTGGTGCCCACCACCAACAATAAGTTGAGGACAAAAAAAAAGTTGAAGAGAAAAAAAATAATCCTCTCCAAGCTCTTCTGTGCTGAACCTGTAGCAAACCGATCACCATAAATGCAACAAGTTGCTTGTTATGTATAAAAAAACAAACACACAGAATGCTTCTCTGTAAAAACTGTATTAGTGTTCATTTCTCTTTTGCATGTTGCACTACTGCCCTATAGGCATCTGCCCATTATGACCCCTAACACCTTATGTGTTCCCTTCACCTCACCCCTTCTACACCTCTGATGATAGTTGGCAAATTAAGTGGTGTAACCAACCTTGTTCAACACTGCCACATGATTCTGTTGAATTGTACTACCCTGTTCTGATCCAGAAGTAATTTTATTTCCCCCCTGTTATTCACTGAATCATAGAATCATAGAAACTACAAGACAGCTTGGGTATATGGCTATTTATGCCTTGCCAGTACTCGCCCTTAGTCCTTATAGCACCTTTTCAAGCAACAACTCATTTCTTGTATAGGATTTCTCTCATGGACAAGGTCACCACAACAGCGATTTTCTGGAGGTCAGATGCTTATCCTGTGCAGAGAGTCATGATTCAGCAGTGATGCACCTTGTGTTACCTAGGAGACGGGTTGGTTTGTTGTCAAGGCCCTTAGAGCTATTGTTTCTGGTTTTGGATAGATCTGATGCCCACTGATGTTGAAGGAAGGGGAGTTTAGTGGTTGAAAGGGAGAAACAGGGATAAGTGAAGTGGGGTAAACTGGATCTGAATTTGTCAGCTCGGATGCTGATGATGACTTCTGGACCAGGGCAAGTAGCACCATTCAGTTGAAGTTCATTATACGGTTAAGTGTTACTTCTAATTAATTTAATTGTTTGTTTAATGGGACAGGGCTCTGTTCAGCAGTGCCAAAGAACAGGCCCAGCCAGGGTTGGAAAGAAACAAGAAGAAATGGAATGACACATACATGTACATACATACATGTACATACATACATGTACAAAACATGGCAGACATGATCGCAAATACAACTATGCATGTTTTTAGCTACACAATCATCTGTGTCTAAATAAAATTGAAAAAGGGGTGCTGATTAAGTTAAATTAAGAAGAAAATATTGGAACAAAAGAAAAAGGAGCAGTTGAGAAAACTGAGTGCACAAAC
Organism: Protopterus annectens; assembly: GCF_019279795.1. Taxonomy (NCBI): domain Eukaryota; kingdom Metazoa; phylum Chordata; order Ceratodontiformes; family Protopteridae; genus Protopterus; species Protopterus annectens. The sequence continues at coordinate 344,792,253 of NC_056743.1, forward strand.
GGTTATCCTTTGGTTGCTTCCGCTTCATATCTGGCCTTAGTCTTTTGAAATAATGATGACTGCAAACTAGGAGCCATAGTCAAGTCCCCAAATGATGTGGACATCCTACAGAAGGGCCTCACTGAGACAAATGCCTGGTGTCAGAGCCATGGCCTCAAGCTCAATGCCAAAAAGTGCAGTGTCATCCCCTTTGGTAAACTCTGTACCCAATAACTACCACATAGTCAGCAATCTACTTAACACTGAATGCGTGATAAGAGACCTTGGGACCCAGGTGGACAGTAGTCTCTCCTTTGATAGTCACATCACCACAGTTGTCAGGAAGTCCCTCTAAATGGCACACCTCATCATAAAAGGGTTCTCATCCAGGAAAAAAGAGGTCATTGTTCCACTCTACTCGTCACTCATTAGACCCATTATAGAGTACAGCGCCCCTTTTGGAATGTACCTCACAAGACATCTGCAGCAGCTGGAAAGGCCACAGAAGTACCTCACAAAGAGGATAACTGGCCTCAAACAAATGCCCTACACTGACCACCTCAAGAAACTCCAGCTTTACTCCGTAGCATATCCCCTACTCCGAGGTGATCTCTGCCTAACATATAAAACTATGTCAAACCCAGAGCTGTTGGACATGCTACACCTAAAGAAATCCCAATCCCTCCAAGCTGCACACTCTAGGGATCTAAACCTTGTTATCACAATAAACAGGACATGCTGGAGGGATAGATTCCTGTCCCAGAGACTTACTATACTCTGGAACAGGCTATCCATCTATGTCAAGCAAAGTTCTTAATTAGCACTCTTCAAGAAAAATCTTGATGATTGGATGGGAAATAGGAAATACACCCCGAGGATCACTTCTGTGTCTCTGCTCAACAGTGGCACAGGAAAATAACTTTCTTGGGTGGCGTAAGCTATGGTACCTTGCTGTCTAGGCTTACATAGGCCCTTGGGAAGATAGCCTAGTACCTACCTATGAACCTATGAAATCTGTGCTTGAGGCCTGCTGACCTTCTTACTGTGGAAAATGGGAATATTTTATGTGAAACGAATCATATTTTTTCCTTTCATCTTAGGATTTTGTTTGATTATGACTTGTCCTGTGGCAGCTTATTTTTGAATTTCCTGTTATACTTATGCCAAATGGAGATGAACTTCTCTGTCCAGTGGTTTAGATGGGCATAGACGTCTGAAGCATATAAAGCACTATAGTAACTGGGTCAGCACAGGAAGAAGAGGTTTTAAATGACTTTACATTGTTAGACAGGGATATTCGGTTGGCTTTAGAGTAATCCCTGAACATGGTGAAGTTACTAGTAGTAGTAGGTATGAGGGAGGAGGCAACAGTTTGGCGACCATGTTTGATAAGTGGCATCTGTAAACATGAAGTCAAGTATGCTGTCCCCTCTGATTGAACTATTTGATTTAGGTAATAACTACCACAAAATTACAGAACCTCTGGGCTTATTAATCTCTTGTTGTATAAGATTAACAGCTAACAATCAGCATTAAAGTCTGCCAGGATTAGCATATTGGCATAGCAGGCATATAATTAAACTTAAAGAGGTAGTTATGGTCATTAGTGGTGATCTATAGTTGTCAGTAGTGTGATATATGGTTTTATTTATTTATTTGCATTTGTTTACAGGGATGGTCCAGCTGGGCCAGAAGTGCCCATTTTCAGTGGAGTCCCGGGGAGAAAAGCTCCACATACAACACATTTCACATACAATACAGAATTTATATTAATAAAGACATTTAGTACATATTATTGGCAGCTTATACAACTGGTGAAAAAAACAGTACATAAGTAATCATTCTCAAAACCAAGACATTATACAAGCAATACAGCGTATATACATGAGAACATTCCATATGAGTAGTTTTCACCTAGCAAAATTTATATAGGACACGTCATGCAGTGGCTGCAAAGCAGATATAGGAATTAATTAGAGACTAGGTACTTAAACTGTAATAGCTGAGCGATAGGCTATATGAGTCCTGCTGCAGGAATCAGCAAAGTCAGTGGATACTGTTGCAGATACAAGTGGTGGTATGATATTAAGGTAGGCTGTGAGAGTACCTGAATGTCTCGCCTGGTTCAATGGTAGGTCTATAAGGGTTACAAAGAGAAGGAAATAGACAGGCAGGATCAGTGGTAGGACAATGAGGGTTAGTAGAAGAGGGAAGTGGACAGGAGAGATCAATGGTAGGACAATGAGGGTTAGTAGAAGAGAGAAGTGGACAGGAGGGATCAATGGTAGGACAATGAGGGTTAGTAGAAGAGGGAAGTGGACAGGAGGGATCAATGGTAGGACAATGAGGGTTAGTAGAAGAGGGAAGTGGACAGGAGGGATCAATGATAGGACAATGAGGGTTAGTAGAAGAGGGAAGTGGACAGGAGAGATCAATGGTAGGACAATGAGGGTTAGTAGAAGAGGGAAGTAGACAGGAGGGATCAATGGTAGGACAATGAGGGTTAGTAGAAGAGGGAAGTAGACAGGAGGGATCAATGGTAGGACAATGAGGGTTAGTAGAAGAGGGAAGTAGACAGGAGGGGTCAATGGTAGGACAATGAGGGTTAGTAGAAGAGGGAAGTAGACAGGAGGGGTCAATGGTAGGACAATGAGGGAAGTGGACAGGAGGGATCAATGGTAGGACAATGAGGGTTAGTAGAAGAGGGAAGTGGACAGGAGGGATCAATGGTAGGACAATGAGGGTTAGTAGAAGAGGGAAGTGGACAGGAGGGATCAATGGTAGGACAATGAGGGTTAGTAGAAGAGGGACGTGGACAGGAGGGATCAATGATAGGACAATGAGGGTTAGTAGAAGAGGGAAGTGGACAGGAGAGATCAATGGTAGGACAATGAGGGTTAGTAGAAGAGGGAAGTAGACAGGAGGGATCAATGGTAGGACAATGAGGGTTAGTAGAAGAGGGAAGTAGACAGGAGGGGTCAATGGTAGGACAATGAGGGTTAGTAGAAGAGGGAAGTAGACAGGAGGGGTCAATGGTAGGACAATGAGGGTTAGTAGAAGAGGGAAGTGGACAGGAGGGATCAATGGTAGGACAATGAGGGTTAGTAGAAGAGGGACATGGACAGGAGGGATCAGTGGAAGGACAATGAGGGTTAGTTAGTAGAAGAGGGGCGTGGACAGGAGGGATCAATGGTAGGACAATGAGGGTTAGTAGAAGAAGGAGGTGGACAGGAGGGCTCAATGTTAGGACAATGAGGGTTAGTAGAAGAGGGACATGGACAGGATGGGTCAATGGTAGGACAATGAGGGTTAGAAGAAGAGGAAAGTAGACAATGTTCCAGACACATAGTCATAACCGATGAAAACTCATTAATTTGCATACAGCATATCTCCTGTGTCTTGCTTTGAGCCAATCATTATTGTATCTCAAGGTATCAAATGTCTGGTATCCTAGTGGCAGAATTATCCAATAGCAACAAAGTTACTGATTTGTATACAGCATAAATCCTGCTTCTTGTTATAACAAATCATATTTATGCCTTCAAATACCCAATCTACAATTTTCTTGTCCTATAGCTATCCAATAGCATCGAAGGGACTGAATTCCTTTGGTTGCCAGAACATATTGTTATTCAGTTCATTCAACAATATGCAGTACTTCACAGAAGCAAGTAGCACATACGATACAGTTTTATGAGTGCATTAGCATTGGTGCTTTTGCATATAAATTCCTATTATATGCGTATTACACAGTATAGAGAATTAATACGTGTGTCCATGTGGTTTTCAGAGTAACATACTCTGTGCCTCCTGAAGTATTCTTAGCCATTTGCTCCTTGTTCTATAGAAAATATTGTCTGGTCACAGACTCAGCATAAAATAATGCACCACAAAGAGTGTTATCACTGCTACAGCATTCCTTGTTTTTATCAGTCTCTTCCTTAAATAATTAAACTGCAAATGATGCAAATATATTCGCAGAACAACTTGACGAAGCATAAAAATAATTTGTAGCTCTTGTATCCCATTGCCATAATAATAAGGTTGCACCACAAAGGGTATTGTAGATGATCACTGCTGCAGCTTTCCTTGTTTTTATCAGTCTCTGCCTCAGATAATTAAACTGCAAATGATGTAACTATATTCGCAGAACAACTTGGCAAAGCATAAAATAGATCACAGCTGTTATATTCCGGTGCCATAAATTATCCATTTATCCATTAATCTTCCTTTCTAGAAGCTACACTCATTTTTCTTGCTTTCAGCATAGGTTTCAATGGGGCAACGCTACTGAGACCTGGTGGGCGGTTGGCTCTCAAGTTGGTTATCCAGCTGGATTCATGTAGTTCAGTTCTGTTTTTAATATCCCCTTCTCGTAAACTCATGGGAATTACTTCCACTGCTCTGAATTTAAAGTGGTGGGTGGGATTGCCGGCAACATGTACTGCAAGAGCATTTGTGAGATCCAATTTCTTAATATCTCTAAGATGACGCAGGATCTGATTTTTAAAAAGCTGATCTGTTTTGCCTATGTAAAAAGCAGTACAATGTGTACAGCAAGCAAGATAAATTAGATGTGTATTGCAGCTTGCATATGTATTGAAACTGTAGATATGGTTCATGCCCAGATGTATAAACATATTGTCACTATCCAAGTGATTACATGCTTTACATCTGTGACACCTATAAGTACCCTTTCTATTTGACATTTCTTGTTCAGCAGTGCCATCCTTGTTACAAAGTAGTCTTTTTAGATTCTTTTTATTCTTGAAGGTGAATCGAGGTGACTCTCCAACAATATCTTGAAGTTTTTCATCAGCAGTGAGTATGGGCCAAAACCTTCTGATAATGCCACATTCTTGTTATCCACACTGTAAGTTAAATTGCAGGTGAGCTGATTTCTTCGAATCCTTGGTTTTGCATTCTTCTTATGTAAATCTGGTCCTTGGTTGGAGAAATATGGTTGGCCTCTTCCATTCCAAATGTCATCTTGTTCATTCACCTTTATTAGGTTTTTTGCACCATAACCCCTTGCTTCTAGGTTAGATTGCAAATCCAGAAATTCTGAATCAAACTCTTGGTCATTTGTGCAGAGCCTAGAGATCCTTATTGCTTTGTTTTCAAAAATATTATTAAAGACATGGCCAGGATACATGCTTGACCGATGTAAATAATGGTTTCTCCAGGTTGATTTTCTATATATACTGGTACTCAGACTCGAGTCGGCATGAATGCTGATCTTCACATCCAAGAAATCAATGGTCTCTCTCTTTCTCAAAGATTTAACTTTGAATTCCAAAAATCCCGTACTACGATTGAGATATTCAGTGAATTCATCCAGTTGGCTTTCATTACCCTCCCATAGGATAAAGATGTCATCCACGAAACGGCCATAATACTTCAGATGACTATACCAAATCATTAACTTTGTTGCTATTGGATAGTTCTGCTACTAGGATACCAGACATTTGATACCTTGAGATACAATAATGATTGGCTCACAGCAAGACACAGGAGACATGCTGTATGCAAATTAATGAGTTTTTATTGGTTATGACTACGTGTCAGGAACACTGATTGGTTTATTCTGTTGATTTATCCTGGTTTTAAATTCAGAGTGAGCACAGCTAAGACATATGATCTGATGAGGGCTAGTAAGCCGAAAGCGCTTATCAAGGAATTTTATTGTGCTCCTGTTTTTGTTGTTTTTACCAAGATTAACGTTTGTTTTTAACATTTTTATAGCTGTGGTGGAACCGAGAATGTTTTCCTACTACATGTCTTCATTACATCAGTCACCCTTTTAGAAGTAGATGAGAAATTGAAAATGTTTGAGGATCTGACATCCAAGGAAGGGGTGGGGGAACAGGAAAAACTCCAAGTTAATATTGGCCTATTAACCTAATAGCATTGTTGGATAAAGTCAGATTGGGGCTCCTGCGGGAAACCCTGGTTGATTTCTTATTGGAGAGCAGTTGACAATCTTAAAGATGTGACCAGCATGGAAGGATTCATGCCCAAGCATGAAGCAATTTTAAGATGGGCTTCGTACCATCATACACACACTTCAAAACATTACTAAAAGCGCACCTAAAAACATGCTGGCTTTGCCCTTGCAACTCCCCCACCCCCCTAATATCACTCACCCCATCCACCAACTACCTTTCTTTCCTTCCCACTAGCTACCTTGATTATAGCAAGCTCAGATGCTCATAAGCCTAACTACTTATTATACAGCAGGAACTTCTTCTTGTAAAAATTGTTAATGTCTATTATGTACTTCGCAGATGATAGATTCTAGTTGTCTACTGATGTACTATGTTCTTCATCTGTAACTGTTTGTAATTAAATGCTATGTTGATCAAATTGTTAATTGCTATGTAAATCCAATGTAACCACTGTCTGTATATTTTAACTGTGGAGCTTTTCTCCCCGGGCCTCCACTGAAAATGGACCTACATCCAGTCGGACACAAATGTAAATAAATAAAACTTGACAGAGGGAACAAGCAGGCACTCACTAAATACATTTCACCAAGGCTTTGAGGACCATATATAACAAAAAGAATGTGGACTGGACTGTTGTATGACTGAAGAGTAGGACACGAAAGATTGTGGTGAGTGGAACAATGTTGTGTAAACAAACTGAATACTGGTGTACTGCGTAGGTCAATCCTCAGTACAGTACTCTTTAGTGTGTTTGTTTCAGACATATTCAGGAACAGAGAATAGGCTCAGCCTCCTTTGCTGAAAACACAGATATAAGCACAGTAGTGAATGGTGGGAGGAGTCATGGAGGCAGCTGAAGTTTAATGTAGACAAATGTAAAGTACCGCATCTAACACACAACGACCACTTCTAGTGTATCAAGTATGACACATGAAATGAATGGTAAAGTACTGCATATAACACACAACGACCACTTCTAGTGTATCAAGTATGACACATGGAATGAATGGTAAAGTACTGCATATAACACACAATGACCACTTCTAGTGTATCAAGTATGACACATGGAATGAATGGTAAAGGGCTGCATATAACACACAACAACCACTTCGTGTATCAAGTATGACACATGGAATGAATGGTAAAGTACTGCATATAACACACAATGACCACTTCTAGTGTATCAAGTATGACGCATGGAATGAATGGCATACAGAAAGGATCTGATGGCACTGGTATACACTTGAGCTTGACCATTGGAGCATAAAGAACATTCAACACAAAGCCTGGTTCATTTCCCCTGGTTAGGCTTACCTATACATATAACTTAGCTACAGCACAACACCCAATCTAAAATTACCTGTGCACACATCATAGGTAATTTACTCTCTGCCCATGATAAGTGTCTCTTACAGTTATGTACCGCCTTCTACTCCCTACCATTAATACTTATATATCACACTACTTTTGTCCTGTAATCGCTCTCACCAAATAGTCTTAATCTATTTTTCCCTACTTCAATAGACAATTAAAATTAGGTCCTCTTCTCTTTCTAATCTCTACTCGGACCTTTTCCACTCATCTTTCCCAAGCACTTCCACCTTCTCTCCACACTCTTTTACCTTTAGATTTTAAACCCTCAAACTAGCTTCTTAGCAGTCCTAATGACCATTATCTGTCTACAAACCAACATCAGTCTATAAAAATACTATACTCCTAGCCAGTGCTGCATTGTACACCTACTGCTACCGCAAAACATAATGTACTTTTAAGTACTTAAATGATGTAAATGATGTAAAACATCTGTACCTCTGTCCCTTAAATGAAATTAATGGTGCTAATAGTACCAATATTGGTTCTTATATATAGCATAAATACGTTTTAATCCTATGTAAAAATATACATATCTTTCATGTGGAGCTTTTCTTTCTGTGCCTCTGTTTTTATTTAATACCTTTATTGAATTATCACTTGTGGCACAGGCAAATTATATAAAAGCAAGTTCAGGTTTACAAACATTATGCTTTACATATATTACTATATGTCATATGACCTAAGTAACATTACATAAAGTGTTCAATTCCCTGCAGGATTCACTGTCAGAGATGCTGGTTGTGCTGATTGGCGTGACAAGGCAGATGATTTTTCTGAGCTATGATACAGAATAGGAATTGCCTAGACATGGTAAGGCCATGCTATGTCTAATTATGGTGGCTGCCAAAAAAGCAGTTACTAGAAAATGGAAATCAAAATCTAAACGAAGTATACTACAAGCAGTGAATATAGTAACAGAGATAAAACTGCTGCCATTGGGATATTTAGAAAAAGAGTAGGAGCAAACTGCATAGGAAAAAAATGGGAATTGTGGGAACAATACATACGGGGAGGAATGAGGTTTAAAAGAAAGCAGGACTTCAACGAGCTACATAATGTTTGACTGACAATGATTGGGTCGATTATGTGATGTAGAACAATGAGCTACATAATGTTTGACTGACAATGATTGGGTCGATTATAAGTGATGTAGAACAACGAGCTACATAATGTTTGATTGACAATGATTGGGTAGATTATAAGTGATGTAGAACAATGAGCTACATAATGTTTGACTGACAATGATTGGGTCGATTATAAGTGATGTAGAACAATGAGCTACATAATGTTTGACTGACAATGATTGGGTCGATTATAAGTGATGTGCAACATTTACAGCCACAAGTGTGTCAGTATGATTTGTGATGTAAAATGCTTGCAATTAGGATTGTGTCGGTGTGGTTTGTTTTCATTTGTATAAATGTATGATTGCCTATGTCGTAAGTGATTGTTTAATAAAGATATTTCTTGTTTTTTTTGTGTCTGTGATGAAAATTAGGTCCGTCCTATCAGATTCTTCTGAGAAATAAAGACAAACAAATACATTATTCTCCATGGGGCAGACTCTAGAAGTAAAGAGGTGACTCTCCAACTATACAGAACACTGACAGTGCTGTTCTGGAGATCATACCAGGAGAGGGACCTCAGCATGCAACATAGTCTCCAGAAGAAAACAACCAGATGGGTGGGTGAGATGGAGAAGTTATATGATCATGGAGTATTACAGGTACATTCTTCAAAAACAGACCAGACAAGGTAGGCATATATGAAATGATCATAGCCATAATTAACAGCAAGTATAGCAGGTAAAGAGATGGGTACATAGCAGGCTGTAGTGATCAGCTACTTCATGATTTGCAAAGTCAATGGATTTGCTTCCTCCTGCTGCTGAAACAGCTTTCAAGTGAGCAGCATGTTCCCAAAACCCTATGTATGTAAAATTATGCAAAACGTATACCGTATAGAACTGGAGAGCATACAGCATTATAGAGAAACCCCAGGAGCTGCTGCATGATAAATAGGCTTCTCTCCTTGTTGTCTTACAGATGTAATGTTGAAAATAACTATTTTGCCCAAATATAGGAGTATATTGCACTACTTTATATATGACACTTACTTTTAAATATGACTTCCACACACAGTTTTTCTTTATGCCTTGCACCCGATCCATTCACCCTTGCTACACTCAGGCTCTCTTCTCTCCTCTACCCTACCCCCAATTCTCACCCACTTATTCTACATTTATAACACAGTAACCTCTCCTACTTTCCATTAATATCACACTGACTACTCCCACTCCTCTCCTCCCACTCTATATACCCCAGTTATCACTAACCCCACTCTATATACTCCAGTTATCACTAACCCCACTCTATATACTCCAGTTATCACTAACCCCACTCTATATACTCCAGTTATCACTAACCCCACTCTATATACTCCAGTTATCACTAACCCCACTCTATATACTCCAGTTATCACTAACCCCACTCTATATACTCCAGTTATCACTAACCCCACTCTATATACTCCAGTTATCACTAACCCCACTCTATATACTCCAGTTATCACTAACCCCACTCTATATACTCCAGTTATCACTAACCCCACTCTATATACTCCAGTTATCACTAACCCCACTCTATATACTCCAGTTATCACTAACCCCACTCTATATACTCCAGTTATCACTAACCCCACTCTATATACTCCAGTTATCACTAGCCCCACTCTATATACTCCAGTTATCACATAACCATAAAAGCTAGTAAAATTATAGTATCCCCCAAACAAACACTAACAAAACCTCATATTTCTACCAACTGTGACAATATGAGGTATTGCCATCTATGCCACAGAAAATGGGGCAGTGCATGTGTAATATATGCCAGCATAGTTAGCTGGAGTTTTTCTAAATAATTTTGTGTCATTTGCCTATCACACTGACTTGTACAGATGCTTGTGTTAAAAATGTATCAGCAGTGTTGTTATAACTGATTAAATGTTTATATTTAAACAAAGAATACTGGAAAAGAAGATTAGAAGTTTTTGAAATTGCTCTATAGTTTTCAGATACTGCAACAGATTTTAGCAAAACTCTGAATGTGTATTGTACCAGAGTCAGGCGATCAAATGTGACGTCATGCTAAAACCATCACACTGAAAGGATGGAGCTCTCACAGCAGCTTGTTTTTTTTTTCTTTGGAACCTAATATAAAGATCTATCTCAGTTATTATAGTTAGTTGTTGAGTTCAGTTCAGTTAGTAGGAAGCTCATCACCTTACCTTGTGGAAGTAAGCAGCTCAGCATCTAATCTTGCCTTGCTGTATTAATTAAGTTAGCTAGGGAACAGTTATTCTTTAGGCAGTCAGGAAATACAGTGAGATTAGTTAAGTGCTGTTTTTTTTCTGCATCTGTTTGAATCTATCCAACTGTGTTATTTTTATTTCTCCTGTGATTGAAACTGTGGAATTTATTGTACTTAGATATTTAGTATTCTCATGTTTTTGTATTTTATTATTCATTATTAAATATTTTTAGCCACTGGTCTTTTAGAGAATACTTTTAATATCTTGAGAGTGCTTGTGCTTATTTTATTTACACTGTGGCCAGTCTGAAAAACTTTGCTGCTTTGGTTACATGCTACCATTTATATTAGTATCGATTGTACTCCGTATAATTATATACCCTTGTAAGAGTCTGAGAATGGTTGACTGGTGGCAGCTTGGTTACCTTATAGTCTGGGTAGCAGGGCTATAACTAGTAAATTTGTACCAGCCTTTCCCAAGAGAGAGAGTGTATGTGTGTGTGTGTGTGTGTGTGTGTGTGTGTGTGTGTGTGTGTGTGTGTGTGTGTGTGTGCAAATCAAATACCCAGGTGTGTGTGTGTGTGTGTGTGTGTGTGTGTGTGTGTGTGTGTGTGTGTGTGTGTGTGTGTGTGTGTGTGTCAGCTACTTGGAACTGGGACACAGTGCACCAAAGTGAGTCTTGTTTGGGATCTGGAGAGATAGGGAGTCCAGACAAAGGTCTGAAGCATGTTCCATGTGTGCTCTTGAGGGGAAATTTTGCTTGATGCAGACAGCTGCATCATAAAATACTGTGTAAATCCATTCCTGTTTTGAGGGACTGTCTCTCACTGGTGTCAGTGGTAAGGATTTTGAGGCTCCTTGTTTACTGGCTGGGGTAAAGAGGCTGTCACACCAACAGAAACATTTCTCCTTATATTTTCTATTCACAGTTACCCCACTCAGTCCTACACCTGCCCGCTGGTACCTCACTCCTAGTACTGTCACAGTTACCCCCCTCAGTCCTACACCTGCTCGCTGGTACCTCACTCATAGTACTGTCACAGTTACCCCCCTCAGTCCTACACCTGCCCGCTGGTACCTCACTCATAGTACTGTCACAGTTACCCCCCCTCAGTCCTACACCTGCCCGCTGGTACCTCACTCATAGTACTGTCACAGTTACCCCCCTCAGTCCTACACCTGCCCGCTGGTACCTCACTCATAGTACTGTCACAGTTACCCCCCTCAGTACTACACCTGCCCGCTGGTACCTCACTCATAGTACTGTCACAGTTACCCCCCTCAGTCCTACACCTGCCCGCTGGTACCTCTCTCATAGTACTGTCTAATCACAGTACCATAGTGTGTCTTTCTGCTCTCCTCATCTTAACCTTTTTTTGTCAGTTTCTTACCACACTGAATCTAACACCAATCTCCCCTGTTACTTCACTCCCCGTTGTAATCACTACTCACAAATCCTTAAGTCAGCCACCTACTCTCATGTAATATCCCAAAATGTTTTTTTTAATTTCTCTGTTACACAACTCTTCAAAACCAACTATAAACACTGTAATCCTAACCTTTAAAAGTTAACCATAAAACAAAAATGCAAATATAAACTTCTCGATGCCTAAAAACCTTTTTAATATAACTCATTATTAGCAGGGACATTCACCCCAACCCTGGTCCAAATCACAAATCCTACATCGCACAGCAACAACACCCCAACCCACAACCCACCTTTCACAAAACAAACACAAACCTTCTCTTTCACAAAATACACATGAAGAAGTAGGACAAGTAGGACTAACAAGATTCCTGGCCTCCATGTACGTTTAGCCCACCACTCCCCTGAAATATTTGTAGCCACTGAAACCTGGTTAATTAAAGATGAAGAAATACAATCTCCAGAGTATAACATTCCAAGAAATGATCAGGAGCATAAAAAAGGTGGAGGAGTAGCAATTCTGTATCACCCAAGCTCCAAGTATCCCCACATCCACAAATGATTGCACAATTCAATACTTCACAACTTACCATCACCTACCTAACACAATTCAATACTTCACAACTTACCATCTCCTACCTAACACATTTAACAATTCACAACTTACCATCACCTACCTAACACAATTCAACTCTTCACAACTTACCATCTCCTACCTAACATGCTCTAGGGACCTAAACCTGGTCACCACAATAAACAGAACATGCTAGAATGATAGATTCCTGTCCCAGAGACTTCCCATACTCTGGAACAGACTTACCTATCTATGTCAAACAGAGCTCCTCATTAGCACTCTTCAAGAAAAATCTTGATGATTGGATGGGTAATAGGAAATTCACCCTGGGGATCACTTCTGTGGTTCTGCTTGACAGGGGCAAGGGAAAATAATTTTCTTAGGTGGCAAAAGCCAGGGTACCTTTTTGGCTAGGCTTGTATAGGCCCTAGGGCCAATAGCCTAGTACCTACCTATGAACCTATAACACAATTCAATACTTCACAACTTATCTCTTACCTAACACAATTCAACACTTCACAACTTACCATCACCTACCTAACACTACATGCTCAGAAAGGCATTCCCAATATATATATATATATATATATATATATATATATATATATATATATATATATATATATATATATATATATATATACACACATATATACCACCAGGTGATACTATTAGCACCTTAGAAGCTGCCCATATCTTGGATATCAGACAGTATACACCTAGAAACTATCATACTAGGTGATACAAGGTTTTCTCTTCCAACATCCCCATATACTCCATAAATCTGTATAACTTCTCCCAAATAATCATAACACCCACGAGAATTTACAAACATAAAGATAAATAAACAATCACTTCTAGACAGGATACTGACTACAGCCACTCACAACTTTAATTCATCTGCTGTCCTATTGATCCATTCAGTGACCATTTCCCAACTTTTGCTGTGAGGCACCACACAGTAATATCCCCAAAAAGCCATAATACAGCCAGGTCCAGAGCCTTGCAGTGCTCAACAAGGGCACATTTCTAAGCAAGCCAAGAATGTTTAACTGGAATATCCTAAAAGCCCTACCCTTATTTGATGCCCTTCCCCTATTTAACACCACTTTCCTACATATCCTTAACAACCTAGCTCCATTTCACACAAAACACATAACAGCAAACGAAGCACAGAGGTTAGCCAAATAGACTAAAGACTAATCAGCTTATGTCATTAAGGGACAAAGCTTGGAAAAATGGTTACATAACAGAACTAGTAGTAACCTCCAAATTACAAACATCTCAGGAACTGTGCAAAGTGCTGCATAAAACCAGATAAAATCCGACTTCTCCATATCATTCCAGATGAATTAAAATGACTCTAAGCAATTGTGGCCATCCAAAAAACACTCCTACAGCCTGGCCAAGGACCCCACCAGCACCCTCAACAAATAAAGCCCCCTATATTATTGCTAACCACTTCACCAACTTCTTCATTACTACAGTTCTTTTGCTAATTAAGAATAGCACCACACCTCTATTATTCCCACCCAGACAAACTCCCAGCTTCCAACTGCTGCCTACCTCAGTCATTAAAAGACACTTCCATAACCTAAAGCCTACTAATCTATATTTGCTGGCATTCTTCCTATAGAATACATCAAGATGGCAGAAGACATACTTGCCTACTCACTCTGCATTTTAATCTGATCCATTACTGAAAGCCGTGTCCTTGACTTTTGGAAAAAATCCTGCATTACACCCCTACACAAAGCAGGGAAATCCTCTGAACTATTTAACTATTACCCTTTATACTACCTCCATTATCAAAAATCATAGAAAAGTGCATATACACACAACTCCTCCAACACATCTTAGATAATAACCTCCTTATACAAAGCCAACATAGTTTCCTCCCTAACCATTGCACCAACACTGGTAACTCCAACAGAAACACAGGTAGCCTAGTCTCCTCTCTATTTCTGGATCTGTTAAATGCTTTTGACACTAACATCAAAAGCTGCTATGAACTATCCCTCATTTGTCTCTCCTACTCTTCACTCTCCTGGTTTTACAGCTGTAATCCTAGTAAAAAGCAAGCGGTAAACTGGCAGACAGAATTCTCATCCTTCATTTCCATCTCTGATGGAGGTACCAAAGGTTCAATGTTTGGTCCATTACTAATTAACATATTCATAAATAATATCCAAATTGCATCTAAACATATGCCTCCATAATCCAATATGCCCAAAACTCTACCCTCATCTACCATGTATTTACTCTAGAAAACTCCATGAAATAACCCAAAAATCCTCCTTTTCAACTAAATCCTGGCTTAACAAAGCAAAGCTGCTCCTATACCCAAAGAAAAGCAAGTTAATGCTTTTAACATTTTGTCAATTATCTGAAAAGAAAGTAGAATTTACAGTCATATCAGCTAGCAATGCCACAATTGAAACAGTACCTAATACAAAACTTCTTGGAGTCACTATAGAAAAGAATATAAAATCAATCAGCACTTACAACAGACCATCAGAAAGGCACATTGATAGCTGGATGCATTATACAGGGCAAAACCTTACCTTACAAATGATGCCAGGAAGGCCCTTACATCTTTATATCTCCTTGCAACTCTCTTATATGCCTCATCTAATATGAGTAAACATACAATTTACTCAAAAATTAAAGCTTGAAACATGCTAAAACAAAATTGCTAACTATGCATCAAACCACCCAAATAGAACCCACCACTGCAAATTTCTGAAACAGCTCAACTGGCTTGACCTACCGTAGTACCTCACTTGCTCTTAGCAACTCATAGCCCATAAGCAACCCACAAAATTGACCATCACTCAAGAAAATCCTTCTACATTGCTTCCCACCTAGGAACCTTAACGCAAGTTATAAAAACTACTATTTCTAAATCAAACAACAACATAGACAATTCCTTATACTCTTTGTATCCTAGCTATGGAATGATCTACCACTTTCCCTCAGACAAGCAAGCACTCTTTAAAACTAACAACTTTATTGTACATAACTTTCTACATCCTTTGTTTGATCAACCCTCCATAAAATTTCTGGACCCCATTGTTATTTCAAATTCCTCCCTAACCTTACTAAGCTTCCCAAACTCTAACCCCTGACCCCCTGCATTCCACTGACCACATTATTTACCCTCTGGTCCCCTTTGAAACAAGTCCTCACCTTTTTACTGCAGCCACCATTCATCCACTCTGCCTAAGCACACTAAAGGAAGCTCTGATATACTTATGTCCCCCCGCTCCCTGACATGCCTCTTTACATGTGTATATGTATCCCTCTCTCTGTTAAATGGCTCCCTTGCTCATCTTTTTCTGTTATCTCCCATCTTACTCACGTTGAACTGTCATTCTCTCACCTCGACCTCTGACCTGCCTTTATCATTGTCATATGTTTCCATATCCGATAACGCCCATCTTCTTCCTCTTCATCCTTTTCCTTGATATTGAACTTGTTTTGCCTCTCCATACAAACATCTCACATGAACTTTGCACTTCCCCAATGAGGTTTTCCCTCAGACTACCCCTATTTCCCTTTGTTGATACGGATACAGATACAGATACAGATACAGATACAGATACGGATACGGATACGGATACGGATACGGATACGGATACAGATACAGATACAGATACAGATACAGATACAGATACAGATACAGATACAGATACAGATACAGATACAGATACAGATACAGATACAGATACAGATACAGATACAGATACAGATATAGATACAGATACCTCATGCAGAAGAATGAAAGGCCTAACTGCATTTATTCTCTATTTCAGTATAATCACCCTCGTTGACCAACAATCCAGTAACTTCCTAATCTTCTGCTTTACCTCCTTCCAGGTCTTTTTCCTTATTTCTTCCACCATATTATATATCATAAGCCTTTCATAGTTACCTTCCCCCTCAGACCAAGGTAAGCCTACCACATTGTATCCTCTCCCACTCATACCTACAACAGAATATTCAAGATGAAATCTGAATCCCAACTTCATCCCAGATATACTAAAGGTCCCCAAGATAAGATGTAGTTGTCTACCTACAGCCTCTAATAAAACCATAGAGTTAGCAATAAAATGCTGCACACTACTACTGCTATGTACAGCCTGCATAAAACCATAGTCGTCAGTAAAACAATGCACTACTTTTTATCGCAGTCTCTAATGAACCCCATAGCGTTATCAGTAAAACAATGCACACTACTGCTATGTACAGCCTGTATAAAACCATAGTCGTCAGTAAAACAATGCACACTACTGCTATGTACAGCCTGTATAAAACCATAGAGTCGTCAGTAAAACAATGCACACTTTGCAGTCTCTAGTCTAGGAACCCATAGCGTTATCAGTAAAACAATGCACACTACTGCTATGTACAGCCTGTATAAAACCATAGTCGTCAGTAAAACAATGCACACTACTGCTATGTACAGCCTGTATAAAACCATAGTCGTCAGTAAAACAATGCACACTACTTTTATCTGCAGTCTCTAATGAACCCATAGCGTTATCAGTAAAACAATGCACACTACTGCTATGTACAGCCTGTATAAAACCATAGAGTCGTCAGTAAAACAATGCACACTACTTTTATCTGCAGTCTCTAATGAACCCATAGCGTTATCAGTAAAACAATGCACACTACTTCTATGTACAGCCTGTATAAAACCATAGAGTCGTCAGTAAAACAATGCACACTACTTTTATCTGCAGTCTCTAATGAACCCATAGCGTTATCAGTAAAACAATGCACACTACTGCTATGTACAGCCTGTATAAAACCATAGAGTCGTCAGTAAAACAATGTACACTACTTTTATCTGCAGTCTCTAATGAACCCATAGCGTTATCAGTAAAACAATGCACACTACTTCTATGTACAGCCTGTATAAAACCATAGAGTCGTCAGTAAAACAATGCACACTACTTTTATCTGCAGTCTCTAATGAACCCATAGCGTTATCAGTAAAACAATGCAACTACTTCTATGTACAGCCTGTATAAAACCATAGAGTCGTCAGTAAAACAATGCACACTACTTTTATCTGCAGTCTCTAATGAAACCATAGAGTTATCAGTAAAACAATGCACACTACTTCTATGTAAAGCCTCTATAAAACCATAGAGTCATCAGTAAAACAATGCACACTACTTCTACCTATAGCCTCTAATAAAATCACAGAGTTATCAGTAAAACAATTCACACTACTTCTACCTATAGCCTCTAATAAAATCAGAGTATCAGTAAAACAATGCACACTACTTCTACCTATAGCCGCTAATAAAACCATAGAGTTATCAGTAAAACAATGCACACTACTTCTATCTAAAGCCTCTAATAAAATCACAGTCATCAGTAAGACAATGCACACTACTTCTACCTGCAGTCTCTAATAAAACCATAGAGTCTTCAATAAAACAGTGCATTGATTCCCGACTGCTTCTGGTTGGGGGAGTGTCTGTGATTGACATTCTTTGTCTGGTTGCTATTCAGGACATCTACCATGCAAAAGCTACAACAAGCCTACAGATCCTTGCATAATATGGGACAGGACTGTGGATCACCAAGCAGGCTGTGGCCTGCTTCTTATCTTTGGATTGGTGCTATTGTTTTACTTCTGGTGAGAGAAGAAGCAAAGGAGCACTGTATCCCAGCAGAGTGAATCCGTGGTGAGACCAGCACTAGAAGGAGCCAGGCCATAGCCATTCACGCGACTCCCCTCTTTTTATCATTCTTGACAAGCGAATTCTTTTTTTTTCAGTAAGTACTGTTTGATCTGTTTCTAACTTCAGAATATCTGCCTAAATACTTCATCCTTAAATTTTCAGAGTCCACTTATTATTTTCCCCTCAAGTGTTTGGCAGTGCCCTGTATAGACAGACACCTTCAGTGACATTCTTCCTTAAAAGCACCATTGAAATTTCATCAATACCTAGTTGTACCAGGACAACTAGTTTGCAGTGAGAAGCACTGCCCCTAGATTTGCAAACCGGATACTCCTGACATTCCTTTATATTCTCACTCCAACGGTCTAATCAGTTAAAAGGGGTCTGTTGCCATGGATATGACCTTTCCCACTATCTCCGTTACCAGCTTGGTGGATATGGGCATCCTGCTGCAGTGTATAAATTGCCTCATATATATTGGCAACCAGTTAATTCTCAAACAAACTGATGTGGTATGTGAGAGATGTATTTACACAATGTCAATGGAGGCAAAGCTTTCACATAAAAGTACTCCTAATGTCAATAAGGTTGTCGGTAGTACACATGCTGCACCTGTCACACACAACCTGGAAACATCAAAAATCTGGACAAAGGCCCATGAAAAATAGGTAGAAATCTGTATGCTGATTAACATAAAACTTACATACATAATTACATAACCCACGCCCACTCCAATGGAGTTGTTGGATACCAACTTTCAAACACAAACTGAAGAACAGACAACAAAAATATGGCCCCAGGGTCCCCTGAAGCAATTCCAATGTCCCATTACCTGGCTATTTTGCCCCATATACCATAAACAATAATGTACATATTGCTTTATTTCTACAGTGATGATTTGGATTTTATTTTACATTTTATAGCACAATGCACAAACACCACCAGACATCTGCTAAACAAAGCAATACTGTTTCACAATGAAAATAGACTTAGCATTAAAACTTCTCTACCCCTGAAACTCACATTCATTGAAACAGCATTGAAACCCACCACACCACAGCCAAAGAAAATGCATCCGGCGAGTGGTGTATAAAGATTACCTTTGAGCTGTTTTCAAATCATAGGCCCCTTGCACATGAAACAAGAAACATACATGTGTTCTTTGATACACCTTCTTGACTTTATTAAATTCCTTGTATAATACAGCACACTTGTTAGACTTAGAGCACATTTTAAATTTATTGTTTGAACATTTTCCAGTAAGCAATGAAACAATGTATGAACCAATAATACAAATCAGATTCAGAACATTTCCATCATAAAAGTCTATTCAAACTTTTACAATCCACCAGTATCAGTAAATATGCGCAATCTCTGCAGAAGTAAAAGTCATCAAAATAATTCCACATTAAAGAGATCTAAAACAATGAGTGCGAAGGTCACTGAAAAAACAGTCAGTGAAAACAAAATGAAATCTCCAGCAAAGCTAGAACTTCCACTGAGTGACTTCCCAAACCTCATGTAACAGAGGCACATGGGATATATGCAAATGATCTTTATGAACATCAGGTGTTTCAGCTAATTGCCAATTCTGAATGCCCATGACTAGCTTTGCTACATTAAAGAGATCTGTAACTAATGAAGAGGTTGTTGCTAGCAAAGAACTTGAAATTTCATTGTTTCATCTACAAATAAACTGCCTGTTGCCCTTGAGGAATACATTTCCTGTTACATTAAAAAAATAAGCTAGTAATATTGCAACAGGGAATGGATGTCAAATTGATAACAGGTTCATGGTTACTAGGTATCTCTGTCAAAGAGGACATTCTCAGGACTCTGCATCCACCCCCTTTAAAAGTACAACACAGCACAGTATCAGTAATGCATGTTAGATAGTGTGGGAGTAGAACCCACAGTTTTTATTTATTTTATATTTGTTTACCGGGCTGGTCCAACTGGATATATGTCCATTTTCAGTGGAGGCCCGGGGAGAAAAGCTCCTCACTTCAGAATAGTATATACAAGACATAGTTACATTGTAAATTTTTGTCTATTATACAGTTACTTTCCTTTTGGCATATGAGTATCATGACTCCTATTAAAAGAGAGCTAAGGATGTAGGTACAAAGATGAATAAAAATGTAGGACAATACTAATAGTACAGTAAACAGTAAATGTTTAAAACAATATAAGCAAAAAGCACACTAATTCAGCAATAAAGTCATACACACATTATTAGCTAGTAAATTATGTAAGCTAAAAGTACACTATTGAGCAATAACGTCACAAATATGTTGTTTGCTAGTATACGATAGTTATTTAAAATAGAACACTATTAGTAAGTATAGTGACATGCACAGTATTGTTAGTATAGGATTAACTAGTTATGCTGGTATGTAGAGAAATGTCATGATGCAAATATACTAGTTAGTCTGGATTAGCACAGGGGCATAACCAGTAAGATTTAAGATATGTTTTAAGTTTAGTTTTAAATAAGAGAGCTGAGGATATGGAGGTAAGGTGATCAGGGAGGGTGTTCCAGGTTTTTCCTACTATGTTAGAGAACAGAGAGTCGCCGGCCAGATTGTTGGTTTTATTTATTTGAACTAGTAATTTGTTTGATGAGCGCAGGGACTTTAGGTTATTGTAGGGGGAGATTAGGTTAGTGAGTATTGGAGTATTTGAAGGTTGGTACAGTATATTTTGGGCCACTGTGAGTTGGTTCAGTAAAATTAGATTTGACAGTTCTAACCAGCCTAGTTGTTTAAGATTGTTGCAGTGATGGGTTCTGTAGACTGACCCAGTTGCAAATCTTGCAATATTACTGTAGGAGATGGAAAGCTTGTCCATATTGCTTTTACATAGTTTAGTATAGATAGAGGATGCATATGTAAGGGTTGAGATTAAATGGGTACGGGCAATAGTGGTCCTGGCTATAGGGGTCAGAAAGATTCTATAGAGGGATCCTAGTTTTTTGTTAACTGTTTTTATAGTTTTGTTAATATGGGGCTCAAAGGAGAGGTTATTATCAATTAGTACCCCAAGAGGTTTTGTGGTAGGATCAGGAGATATAATAGTACCATTAGTTGATGTAACATTAAAGTTAAGTGGGGAGGTTCTACGTATGGGTGTGAATAATGGCATTTTTGTTTTTTTTTGGATTCAGAATGAGACATCGATCAAGGAGCCATTTCTCAACTATGCTAAACACGTTTTGGGTAAGAGACTATAATTGGGATGGTGACGTGGCTGAGCATATTAATGTGGAATCATCTGCGTATTGAATACAAGTGGCTTGAGGTATTACAGACAGTAGGTAGTTTGTGAAGATAGAGAAGAGGAGAGGACCAAGTATGGAGCCTTGAGGGACTCCGAGGGTAAATGGAAGCTGGGAAGACAGGCTATTCTTTCATAGTACGGCTTGTTGCCTGTTTTTTAGTTAGGATTGAAACCACTGTATAGCAGGAGGAGCTAGTGACAAGTTTTTGAGTAAGTTTATGAGTAGCTGGTGGTTGGCTATGTCAAAAGCTTTTGACAGATCAATAAAGAGAGTTGAGGATAGTGTATCATTATTACGATATTTATTGATGCAGTCGGTGAAGGATAAGAGAGCAGAGGTGGTGCTGTGAAATGGTCTGAAGCCATGTTGACAGATAGCTAGCAAGTTGTTATCTAGTAAGTGGTTTAACAGCTGCTTATGAATATGCTTATGAATATGGCTATGGGCCTGTAGTTAGATAAATCAATGGAGTTACCACCTTTGTGCAGGGGGATAATATGTGATATTTTCCAGAGTGATGGGATGGTTCCCTCAGAGATAGTTCTGTTGATAAGTATAGCTATGGGGTAGGCTATGGCTTTAGCAGCTTTTTGTAGATATTCTGCAGGTAGGAGGTCTGCAGTGAGATTGGTGGGTTTAAGTTTTTGTATTAGGGTGCGGACAAGGGATGTAGGAACAGGTTGAAATTGAAATAGTGGTGGATCGTTAGTGTTATGGGAGGAAGAAGATGTTGAGTCAGGGGATAGCTGATTGGCCAGAGACTGAATGGTCTCTATAAAAAAAGTATTGAAAGAATTGGCAATTTGGTTGGGGCTATTGTGTTCAGAGCCTGAGGGGTTGGGTGTGACTGAGCGACCTGGGTGTATCAGTTTTTTGATGCCAGGCCAGAATTTTTGAGGTTTATATTCTGCATCAAAAGCAAGCATCCTACCCATTGTGCTACTAACACAAACCACCTTAGCATAAGCAGTACTAAACTTCTCTCCTGCTGAAGAACAAGTAATCTGCAAAAAGCCAAACATTTATTTGGGGGGGGGGGCCAGGGACACAGTTTAAACATTGCTTGTATAACCTTAGAAAAGTTGCTAGAATAAAATGATTTGTGTTACCAATGTGCGTTTCCTGAAAGATAGGAAGACTGAAACTTAAATGGCTATTATTTATTTAGTGAATTCAGTTGTCACTAATTTGCTAGAAAAACACAAATTTTAAGAGGAACAGACCAAATAATTGAACACAAGTGGTGGAGTGGCTAGGGAATTCAGGCTGACACACACAACACACAAGATATCTAAATACGGAAGACAGACACCCCTCTCCCAAACACTGAACTGCTGGGACAGATGAACTGCAGTTTGGCCAGCAGATAATACATAATACTGCACTGATAAATCCACAACTTATCACCCAAATACTTCGATAGAATATAATGCTGTATATTGCCGTGTGTATGTAAACAAATCCAAGCCACCTTACTTTTTTGTGAAACTATTCCTGCTGCAATGAACACAAAAATGCCCTACTTCATTGTTGCCATACTGTTTATTCAAAACAAAACTGTTTTGACTGTATGGAACTGCACACACAATTCTCTATTTCATTGTCTTCAGACTTCATTTAAATCTATAAGTCTAACATAGAAAAGAAAGAACTATATGCAGACAATTTGCCTGTAATACCTATTTCTTTTTTCCAGACAGACTATAAACCTTCCACCGTTCCACGTAATCTACTTGTAGTAGCGGTAAAGCAGTGGGACAGATAAATTGCAATGAAATACTGAAAAGCATTTGGCAATTGGCAGATAACGTTGGCCAGAATTACTGAAAAGTGATCAGCAGATAACTATGGCCAGTAAATGCACAACAATGGTTGATTAGCAGCAGAATAATAAATGCACAACAAAGTTCTTGACACAAGGCTGGGAGAGAGAAATTGCAGGGAGAGCATATCTAATTAGAGGAAAGCATATTACAAAACAAATGTGCGGGAGAGAAAGCATATTACAAAACGAACAATGCAGGAAGGAAAGCATATTACAAAACGAACGTTGCAGGAAGGAAAGCATATTACAAAACGAACGTTGCAGCAGATAACTAAATACTGAAAAGCATATTACAAAACGAACAATGCAGGAAGGAAAGCATATTACAAAACAAACAATGCAGGAAGGAAAGCATATTACAAAATGAATGTGCGGGAGAGAAAGCACATTACAAAATGAACATTGCAGGATGGAAAGCATATTACAAAATGAACAATGCAGGAAGGAAAGCATATTACAAAACGAATGTGGGGGAGAAAAAGCACATTACAAATCGAACACTGCAGGATGGAAAGCATATTACAAAACGAACAATGCAGGAAGGAAAGCATATTACAAAATGAATGTGCGGGAGAGAAAGCACATTACAAAACGAACATTGCAGGATGGAAAGCATATTACAAAATGAATGTGGGGAGAGAAAGCACATTACAAAATGAACATTGCAGGAAGGAAAGCATATTACAAAACGAACATTGCAGGAAGTAAAGCATATTACAAAACAAATGTGCGTGAGGGAAAGCATATTACAAAACAAACGTTGCAGCAGATAACTAAATACTGAAAAGCATATTACAAAACGAACAATGCAGGATGGAAAGCATATTACAAAACGAACAATGCAGGAAGGAAAGCATATTACAAAACGAATGTTGCAGGAAGTAAAGCATATTACAAAACAAATGTGCGTGAGGAAAAGCATATTACAAAATGAACGTTGCAGCAGATAACTAAATACTGAAAAGCATATTACAAAAGTTCAGCCAGCAGATAAATTACCCACAGTTAATACAATGGTTGATTAGATCGGCAGATAACTACAGCCAGAACCAGAGCGGTTGATAAATGTACTACAACGGTTGATTAGCAGTCAATAATATATGCACAGCAAAGTTTTCGTGGCCGGCCAGCAGATAAATAATGCAGAACATCCACCCAGATGGACTTTTGCACACAGTTAAGCAGCAGAATTAGCAGATAGATATTAATGCACAACAACAAAACAGTCCAGAGACTTACTACTACACAGTTAAACAGTTATGACCCTATAGATAACAGCTGTTTTTTTTACCTGAAGGCTGGGACATGTGGGCAGACTCGGCAAAATGTAAGTTCTGTCTCCCGCCATAGCTGTTATATTCCCTATTTCTCTCTGAGAGTCTGAGTCCAACACAGGCAATAGCTGATGTCATCACACACACCCCTGTAGGCTGGTGATGTATGGTGACACCCAAAAATTAAGCGGTAATACAAAAAAAAAAGACAGGGAAATTCAGAAATTTAAGGGGGCCACTCAGGAATTTGTGGCACCCCCAATATTTTGCCCTCAAAACTGGTAAATACCGAGGAATTCAGTATGGTTGAAATGTATGCACACAACTTGAAGCAGATATATAGACCCACATATGCAGAGGCACTTAAATGTAACTTTCCTAAACCCTAAGGACCTCCTAGGTGAAGTATACATAACAAATACCCTCAGCAGCCCCAAATGCACTTTTTCAAAACAACACTAAACTAGGTATAAATCCCTATGTCACAAGATGGGTTGCCAACTGGCTCACTG
This sequence comes from Protopterus annectens, assembly GCF_019279795.1. Lineage (NCBI taxonomy): Eukaryota > Metazoa > Chordata > Ceratodontiformes > Protopteridae > Protopterus > Protopterus annectens. The sequence continues at coordinate 344,817,455 of NC_056743.1, forward strand.
ACAGAACCTACACTGTAAAAGTAGCAGACTCCAAATCCGACTTCAAACCAGTGACAGTGGAGTACAACAGGGTTCATCTGAAGCACATGCTAACACAGAAGGTCTTTGACTAACGAAGTTCGCAGATGACTGCAAACTAGGAGCCATAATTGAAACTCCTAATGATGTTGACATCCTACAAAAGGGCCTCACTGTTACAGATGCCTGGTGTCAAAGTCATGGCCTCAAGCTCAATGCCAAAAAGTTCATTGTCATCCCCTTTGGCAAAAACTTTGTACCCATGACCTACCTCATAGGTGGTAGTCTACTTATCACCGAAAGTGTGATAAGAGACCTTGGGACACAGGAGGACAGTAGTCTCTCCTTTGATAATCACATTGCCACAGTAGTCAGAAAATCCTTCTACGTGGCACACCTCATCATAAAAGGTTTCTCATCCAGGAAAAATGAGGTCATTGTTCGCCTCTACCCATCACTCATTAGACCCATTAGAGTGTACAACGCCCCTTTTGGTATGTACCCCACAAGACATCTACAAGAACTGGAAAGGCCACAGAAATACCGCACAAAGAAGATTACCAGCTTCAAACAGATGCCCTACACAGACTGTCTAAAAAAACTCCAGCTTTACTCCGTCACATATTGCCTACTCAGAGCCGATCTCTGTTTAACATACAAAGCTATGTCAAACCCAGAGCTGTTGGACATGCTGCACATAAAGAAATCCTAATCCCTCTGAGCTACATGCTCTAGGGACCTAAACCTTGTCACCACAATAAACAGAGCATGCAGGAGGGATAGATTTCTGTCCCAGAGACTTCCCATACTCTGTGACAAACTACCTATCTATATCAAACAAAGCTCTTCATTAGCGCTCTTCAAGAAAAATCTTGATGATTGGATGGGAAATAGGAAATTCACCCCGGGGATCACCTTGACAGGGGCACAGGAAAATAATTTTCTTAGATGTCGAAAGCCAGGGTAACTTTTTGGCTAGGCTTATATAGGCCCTAGGGCCAATAGCCTAGTACCAACCTATGAACACCCACATCCACATATACAGCCGCATCTCATGCACCCTCTACTTCTAAGCTCATAAGGCAAGCCACCACATAATCCAACATTCTGGTCATTGGAAAGTCCATCTGAGACAAACTGATGTCCTTCATACCAAGATGAGTAAGGAGAAAGTCATGGTCAGTTGCTTATCAGGGGCTAGGATCCTCCACATTATGTATACACTTAGGTCACTGGACCACAAGTACCAGTATCAGTCATAGCCTGCATGGGTGTAAATGACCTGAGACGTACCTCCCTAGATGATATGAAGACATCATGGAGCTGTCAGAATGTGTCCCAGGCTGTTATATTGAGCATTATGTTCTCTTCTCCAAGGATGATATCACAGTATGAACAAAAGATGATTGACTTTAATAATTAGCTTAGTTTCTGGTGTTATTCTAACGGGATGCAATATTTGTCAGCATAAAAGGAGATAGTCAACAGACGATGCTGCTTTGCCAGGGATGGTCTGAACATCTCCCCTCTAGGCTTTCAAATATTAACAGAAACATTGTCCTTCCCTATAGTGTCTTCTTTAGACAATGCCAAACTGAAAGTACTTCTGAAATAGCAAATCAAAACAAAACAATCTAAAGGTATTACTGTTCAATGCAAGGAGTCTAAACAAAAAACTCCACACTCTCTAGAAGCTCTCGTCACCCCAGAGATTGCTGACATAAATGTCATCACTGAGACATGGTTTAAAGCCATGGAGACCATACCAACAGTGCAAGGTTATAATGCTTTCCACACATTTAGACCAGCTACTACACAGACAGGGATTAAATGTGGAGGTGTCTCTATTTACAACAAAATAAATGTACAAACAGGACAATGCACTTGAGCTACTCTGTGTTCAAATCAACATAGGTAAAATCCCATACCACTTCTTTGCAAGCTATAGGTCTTACTCTATGACCCAGGAAACCCAAACCATTTATTTAAACTTATTAGAAGCACTCACCATCCAACCCAATACCATATTCATGGATGACTTTAATTACCCCATTTTTAACTAGGAATCCTATATGACATCAAACATACAGGCACAGAGATTCCTGGATTTTGTAAACACAAACTACCTGGACCAGACTGTCAGTACACCAACCAGGGGTGTAACTATACTGGATCTGGTCCTCACTAATATGGGAGAGCGCTGCACATTCCCTAGTGTAGTGTCTTCTCTGGTAAGGTCAGACCACAAAATGTTCTCTTTCAAACTAAAAATAAAACATGGATGCTCAGCTAACCCTGGAATATTCAGGAACTACTCTAAGGCTAACTTTCTGCTTTTAAGTGATAACATGGCAAAATGTCAAGCCCCCATAAACCCTTAGAACACTGCTGCCTATGCAGAACTGTTCACAGAAACCCTGTACAGGCATATTAATAGCTGCATAGCAGCAGCTATACACACCAGGAGGAAGTACAGAACTAACTCAAAAAACAAGCCACCCTGGTGGATTCACAAAACCAGTAGGCAGTATAACAGGAGGAAGAAAATCCTGGCAAAAATTAGGAGGTGCAACACCCAGCAAGATAAAAGCACCCTCTTCAAACTAAACAAACAACTCAGAGGACAAATAGTTTATGAAAGCTAAATTTGGGGTACATTTGATCTCACATGCCAAAGAAAACCACAAGGCATTCTTTAGCTATGTCCACAACCTCAGACAATACACAATTGTGTGCAGAGCTCATTGTAAATGGAGCCACCTATACTGAGTCAAAAGATATAGCAAACCTACTTGCTGACAAATTCAACTCCAGCTTTATATCTCTCTCCCCCTCAACCTTCTCTCAGGAAATACCATAAAATATAACTCCCCTGCTATCACTAGAGAACAAGTCCTTAATACTCTCTCTAAGGTCAAGAACACTGTGTCAATGGGCCTAGACAATATCCCAGGATGCCGTCTAAATAACATGAAACATAACCTATCAGGGACTCTGGAATTGCTATTTAACTGTAGCTTCCAAAAAGGCTTCCTGCCTCATAAATGAAAAAAGGCAACAGTCATCCCTCTGCACAAAGGTGGGTTATCTACAGACACTGGAAACTACAGACCCATAAGTCTCACTAGTCTTGTATGCAAAGCCATGGAAAGAATTATCATGGAAATATTCATTAATGATATAGTAAACTTCCAGACACTGGACACAAACCTATTTGGTTTCATCAAGGGCAGGTCATGCCTACACAGCCTGATGGACTTCTTTGAGAAGGTCACCAAAACAATGGATGAAGGCAAAATGGTTCGCACCACATACCTTGACCTGGCCAAGGCATTTGACACAATACCCCACTCTGGCATTGTTGACACACTCAAGAGGTTAGGTACAAACCCATATGTCACCTGGTAGATAGCCAAATGGCTCACAGACAGGACACAAGAAGTTAGAACTGGAGAGGCTAACTCTACAAAGAGACCAGTCACAAGTGAAGTCCCTCAGGGATTAGTCCTTGGACCTCTCCTTTTTGATAGTTACTCCTCTGAAGTCAAGGCCATTGTCAGTGGACTCTGGCTAATTAAATTTGCAGATGATTGCAAATTAGGAGCTGTCATTGAATCCCATACTGACACAGATGTTCCCCAGGAGGGGCTGGCACAAACAACTCGAGTATGAGCCAGGAAATGCATAATAGTAGACTTCAGGAAGTCAACCACCCCTGGTGACTATCATATTGACAACACACTTCTTAGAGTTGAACCAGTAGTCAGGGACTTAGATACACATATAGACAGTACTCTGTCATTTGACCATCATGTGTCTACAGCAGAGAAGAAATCATTCTATGTTGCACAACTTATAAACAAAGGTATGGAATCTAGGACCAAGGAGGTCATTGTTCTGCTATATTCAGCATTCATCAGACTTATAATTGAGTACAATGCCCCCTTTGGTATGTACCTAACCAGGCATATCCAACAAATGGAACATCCACAGAGGTTCCTCACTAAAAGAGTACAGAGAGTAAGTAAAGTGTCCTATGCAGACCACCTCAAGGCCCTATTCCTGTATTCTGCATCTTACAGGCTGTTGAGGGGTGTTCTATGCCTGGAATACAGGGCATTTTCAGAACCCACTCTGATGAACCTCCTGTATATCCACAAAACAAGCAGCACCCATTCTAAAGAATTAAACCTTGCCTAGGATATAAATAGGACCTGCTGGACAGGCAGGTATATATATCCCAGAGACTACCCCATCCTCATCCATGTGAAGCAGAGTTCCTCCTTAACCCAATTCAAGTCTAACTTGGACAATTGAATGGGGCACAGGAAATTCCCCCCTGGCTTGGCACCTATGTCGATAATGGATTCACGCAACCTTTAAAGGTTTCATCTCCCAAGCCCGTGCTTACACATATCAAGGGTAAATAACTTGTCAGAGATTTGGGATGCATGGTTAGGCTTAAAAAGGTCCTTGTGGTTGTTAGCCTACTGACTGAACCTATACTGTTTCTTCCACCTACAGCCTCTACTAAAAATACAGTCATCGGAAAACAATGCACACTACTTCTACCTACAGCCTCTAATAAAACCATAGAGTCTTCAGTAAACCAATTAAAAGAATTATAGTTTAGCTTCTCAAAAAACATAAGTTGTCTGTTTCTTTGCTTGTTTATACTATTTTACTGCAATTTATTGTCTGCCACTTACTTTAATACTGTATTTAAATAGTATGTACTAAACTGCACTGTTGTACTACAATTGTCTGCCTTACTGTGCCTGTTAAATCATATTGTATTGTGTTTTCACTGTTTGCAAAATTTGTTTTGCTATTTTCACAGGTTAAGTACCTTTCACTGTTGCAAAGCAATCTGTTCTTCTTTTTCTGATTTTCCCACCAAGCAGTGTTAACATAACTGATTTTTTTGTTTAGAACATTCTTTAGAGATTCCTTGCTATTTTTCTGCTGTTTAAAATGTTTTTTTTGTGTGTCTCACTGTTATTTTTCTGCTGTATTAAACATTGCTAGTGTTTCCCATCAAAACGAAGGTAGCTAGTAGCTGCAGCATAGTTCAGATACAAGTTCATAGGTTGGTACTAGGCTATCGGCCCTAGGGCCTATACAAGCCTAGCCATAACAATTACCTGGCTATTTTTTCCCACAGTATTTACTTCAAAGGTTTGCTCATCTGGGTCTGTTTGTAGTGGCTGTTTGTTCTGAGCACATTTTCCAGGCCATCTTGGATTGTAAGGGGCCCTTCTGCACTCCAATGAGAGGATTGTGCTGACTGGAACCCTGTCTGGTGAAGGGTGGTTGGTCTAGGACTTGCAGTAAGAATCCTCATTGGTCCTTTTGAACCTTTTTAAAATTTTTTTCAAGTTTGTAGCTTCTGGTATTTAAGCCCTGCATTTGAGCAGGTTTCTGCTTGTTTGTGTGTCATGCAGCACCGCACCATAGCTGGACAGATATATTTGACCATTTTGCCTTTAGATACAGTTGTAGCACATTAGTGTAGTCCTCATCCTTAGTGCTTCTCTGGTCAAAGAAATACTGCTAGTGAGCCGTGACCTATTAAACCACCAAGAAAAAAAAATAAAAAAACAGGCAGAAATATCCATCCACTGATCAGTCCTGAAAAGCTCCCCTTTGTGATAACAGTTCTTCAACATAGTCTTATGGACAGTTGAACCACCCCTGTTTCTCCTGCCAGCCTTGTTGACTTGGGTCTCCTGAGGCAGTGTAGCAATTGCTTCATGTACACTGACAACCATCTACTAATATCTCACTCTAGTACAGAGTATGAGAGATGTAGCTACACCAAGAATCTTATATCCCTGCTCTCTGTCACTCAAAACAGTAACACTGAAGAGGTTGTCAAACCACCCACCACTACTAATGTACATAATTCATACACATAGTACACATCAAACACAAAAATTAACATACACTGAGGTTTTCACAGAAAACGTACTGAAACACCAGAGACCTCCAAAGCACAAGACTGCTACAACTAACACAGTCCCCACAGCACCCATGGCACATAGCAACACCAGTGTCTTACCCACCAAGCCAGTAAGGCTTAACACTCAAAAAAACAAAATTTCTTGTCATTGGAGACTCCATAGTAAGACACATGGATGTCCCACTCACCAGGTTGGGCGAGGAGAAAGTCATGGTCAGCTGCCTGCCCGGTGCCAGGATTCATCAGATCACTCATGCACTCAAGTCTCTCTGCAGCAAGTCATGTTGGTGTGAATGACCTGAGATGTACCTCACTGGACCATATGAAGAGAGACATGGTTGAGCTCTCCTAGTATGTGTCCCAGGCAGGTATGTCCCTAGCCTTGAGCAGCATATTGCCCTCACCTCGAATGATGTCACAGTATTAACAAAAAATGATTGATTTCAATAATTGGCTTAGTTTTTAGTGTCATTCAAAGGGGATCCAGTTTCTTTCACCCTGGGAAGTCATGGTCGACAAACCTTGCTGCTTTGCCAGAGATGGTTTGCACCTGGCACCACTAGGCTTTCAGTTGCTGGCAAAGGCTCTTGCCTCCCACATAGTGCTTTCTTTAGGAAAGGTCTTTAAAACAAACTTACCAAAGTGAAATTTGTCAATCATAACAAAATAAGGGTCATGCTGCTAAACAGTAGGAGTTTAAACCAAAAACTGCACACCCTGGAAGCACTTCTATCACTGGAAGATGTCTGTGCAGTCACAGAAAACTAGTTCAAGTCCTCAGACAGTACCCTGGCCTAGCAAGGCTACAATGCCTTCCACGCCTTCAGACTGCAAAATGAACATGTGAGAACCAAAGGAGACAGTGTATCTATCTATATTAGAAATAAATTCACCTCCCATCTAGTTAGACTGGGCAACTCCATATTATTTATTTATTTTATTTTATTTTATTTTACATTTGTTAACCGGGAGAGTCCGACTGGATAGAAGTCCATTTTCAGCAGAGGTACTGGAAGAAAAGCTCCAAGAGATACAATTTTATAGTTAACAAACAATACAGGCAGTACATTAAATGCTAGTAAAAGGCAGGTTACAGAAATGTTAGCATATGACAATCATATGGTACTTATTTTGAGACATAGAGCAAAATGGAAGGGAGTACATTGGACAACATTCATGAAATACATTTCTTTCACCTCTAGGGAAGCTGTAAGTACAATTAGTACTACAGTCTAAATATAAGGCATTAGTACTTGTTTATAAACATTATAGGTCTGTAGCTAAACTATGAATCTGGTTGATAATAGCAAGATAGTGTGTACTAGCCAGGGGTGAGACAGGAGCATAGTCTGTTATTCATGGAGTGATTTTTAAGTAGTTTCTTGAATTGGGTTGAGTAGTTGTTGCCTGTTATATGGGCAGAAGGGAGTTCCAGATTTTAGAAATAGTGTCTGTAGATGGATTTTCCTGCCTCATTGTTAAATATGGTATGGGTGCTAGATCTTAGGGTTCTGGTGGTGGTGTAGGGTTGAAGTAGTTGTACAGCTGGGGTGTTGTCTGAGTGATGTAATAATTTGTGTGCAAGTGATAGTTGATTGAATTGAAGTATTAGTGGGAGTTTCTAACCAACTGAGTTTCTTGAGGCATTCACAGTGATGTGTTCTAAAGGAAGAACCTGTAGCAAATCTAGCTTATCTTGTTATAACAGCTGTCAAGTTTGTTTAGGTCAGTTTTGCGGAGATTGGTAAGCACAGGGGAGGCATAGAGTAAGGTGGATAATAGGTGTGTCCTGGCTATTAGTTTGGAGTGGTTGGACAAATTGTTTGTTTTGATAGAGTACACCAAGTATTTATGATTTCTTTATGGTTAGGGAAATATGTAGGTTCAATCTAAGGAGATTGTCTATTTCCATGCCTTGCAGTTTGGTGTGACTGGTGGGGGTAATGGTGGTATTGTTATTTGAGGAGATTATAAAGCTATCTGAATGGGGGCATGGATCTGTGGGAGCTAAAGAGGAGTAATTTTGTTTTAGCTGGGTTAAGAATGAGGTTTTGATTGGTGATCTAAGTTTCGGCTAGGGAAAAGCATTCTTGTGTTTGGGAGTGGAGGATGTCTAGTGACTTGGCAGCGCATATTATGGTGGTATCATCTGCATATTGTACTATTGAGGCTTTAGGAATGTTGGCTGGGAGTTGATTTGTAAATAGTAAATAAACTGAAGAGCAGTGGACCCAAGATGGAGCCTTGGGGAACTCCGAGGAAGACAGGCAATAAGGGAGAGAGTTGATTATGCCATATTACAGCTTGCTGTCTACCATCTAGATAGCTCTTAAACCAAGAAATAGCAGAGATACTAAGGTTTATGGTGGATAGTGAGTGAAGGAGCTTTGCATGGCTGACATGTCAAAAGCTTTGGATAAATCTAAGAATGTAGCTAATACAAGCAGTCCGTTATTTCTGTAATCATTGATGGTATTAGTAAATGCGTTAAGTGCAGTGGAGGTGCTGTGGAAGGGTCTGAAGCTGTGCTGCTGTGTGGATAGTAGTTTATTTTCTAGGAGGTACTACAATTGCATATGTACTACTCTCTCAAGAAGTTTTGATAAGGGGGGTAGTATCGCTATAGGGCGATAGTCATTGAGTTCAAGAAAGCTACCACCTTTGTGCAGTGCAATTATATGAGATATTTTCCAAAGCTGGGGTACTTTACACTCGGAGATGGATCTGTTTATTAGGATGGAGGCAGGATAGGCTATAGCTTCTGTGGCTAGTTGAAGGTATTCAGTGGGTAGCTTATCAGTGGCTAGGGTGGTCGGTTTGAGTTTTAGGAGTAGTTTTTGTATGGTCTTGGTAGGTACTGGGTTGAAGCTAAAGTTGAGGCCATCGATTAATATTTCTGGTATAGAGGGTGTTGTTGTTGAAGCGGGGTTGTTGGAGCTAGGTTGGTTATTTGCAAGGGCTTGGATCGTTTCTGTAAAGAATTTGTTGAACTGTGTGGGGATATTGTAATGGTTATTTACTGTTTTTGTAGTGGGGGTGGATGTTTTCTCTGGTTGTAATATAGAGTTGACTGCTGCCCAGAACTTTTTTGGGTTGTTCATATGTTTATTCTTTATATTTTGGTAGTAGGAGATTTTGTCTGTTTTGATACTTTTTTTTGGCTTTGTTGCTTAGTTTAAGGTATTTTTGTTTATCTAATTGGGATTTGCTTTTATGAAAGTTTGTCCAGGCTTTGTTTCTATTTTTGAGGAATGTTTTAGTATCTAGAATTAGCCAGGGGGCATGTTTGTTTTTAATTCTAGTGGTTCTGGGGGGGTTGGGGGTGGTGATGGTTAAGTATATTTGTGAAGGTTGTACTGAAGTATAGTACTGCTTCATCGAGGTCAACGTTTTTTAGGGGGGACCAGTTACACCTTTTTAGGTCATTGTTAAAGTTGGATAGGTTAAAATGTCTCTTGTTTCTAATTTCTTGCACAGTTACTTGGGTCGGTTGGGGTGTTTTACTTCTTAGTATAAATGTAGCTTGGTGGTCACTGAGGGTGTCTGGTACACACCTGCTAGGGATATTAGGGAAGGATGGGATACAGGTATCCAGTCCAGTATGGATTGATGTTTGATTCTTTTGTCTGTTCTAGTGGGGGAAGTTATACGTTGGGTTAGTCCATGTAGGTTGATGTGGGACCTTGGGTTTTGACTGGGGCAGTTGTTCCAGTCAATGTTAAGGTCACCTAATAGGATGTTTTCTTGGGGGAGGGAGTCAGGTATCCATTCTAGCAGAATTTCTGTAATGGAAATATTGTTGCATGGAAGGATATAGCACCCTATAATACTAATATATTTATTCGGGTTAAGTTTTAGTTTAGTGAGGGTCAGTTCAACGTTTTCTAGGTCTGGGGTTGTAATGTCTAGTTTTTCTGGGCCGAGGTGATTTTTAGTATGGCTACTCACCCACCCCTTTTTCCTAATCTGAATTCTATTGGAGCCTGGTGCTGTAATTTCATTATCATGGATTTCTGGTTTAAACCAGGTCTCAGTTAGTATGACAATATCTGTATAATAAAGGCAGAGTAAGGTATGGAGGTCATGAACTTTGTTCAGGATACTGCTAACATTTAGATTTATAATGAGGAGCAAGTTTTTGGTTCTGTGGAGTAGGGTATTGTTCAGGTCGAGGTTTGGTCTGAATGGATTTAGCGGACCTGGGTTGGGATGTATCTCACCACAGTTTATAAGTTTTATTTTTAGGTGTAAATAGCATCTGATTAGTTTATTGAAGGTTTTTATGTGTTTTAAAGTAGTGTGGGCTTGCCTGTTTGTTGGGAGTATTTTGTGTGCTAGGAAGTGGATAATGGAGGTTTGGGAGAGGTGTGGGGCTAACTGAGTGTAAGGTATGGGGTTTGGATTGTTAAGGGATGTGCATTTGTTTGGGATGATTAGGGTGAATTAACTTGAGTTTGATAGCTGGTAATGGAGGACAGCACTAGTAGTATAGAGATACATATGGTGTATAGTAGGAGCTGTGGATGTGAGGGTTTTGATAGTGGAATTATGATTTAATGTAGGTGGGTTAGTAAGAGGTGTTGAAGGGAAGGGGTGGTGAATATTGGTTCCTAAGGTGAACTGAGGGTTAATTGGATGGTAGATTTGATAGGTTGGAGTGGTGTGAGGGATGTGGGAGTTGTTTTTTGATGGGTGTGGTGTATAGGTATAAAGGTAATTGATGTGGGGGCGGGTGGGAATGGGGGTAGGGGAGTGGAGTGAGCCCGAGCACAGTGAGGGCAAACAGAATGGGGACCAGCCGAGCTGCAAGATACTTGTGCTTACTAAAAAAAAAAAAAAAACAGTCAGGATCAGCTCGTTCTATCACCCTTTGTGAGTTCTGGTGTCACAGCTCATTCTATTTACCAGGCAGGTCATATAGTTACTCAAGTTCAGGTTACTGTGCGTAAGACCCCTATTCAAGTCATAGGCCATTATAAATTCCCTTCCATGGGTCATGACAAGCACAAAGCCTATTTGACCAAACTGGAGTCAATCCAAATATTCCCAAACACTCTAGTTATGGGAGATTTCATTTATCCCACCATCAACTGTAAAACCTAATCTAGCGCTAACTCACTAGTGCAAACGTTCCTTAACTTTGTTAATTCAAATGCCATGGAACAAATTGTCCATACCCTGACAAGTGGAACAAACATTCTAGATCTGGTCCTCCCCAACATGTCAAACAAATGCACTGCTGCAACTCTCCGACCTTCATTAGTTAAAACTGCCTACAAATCAGTCGCCTTCGAGCTGGCACTAACACCAGAACTCACAAAGGGTGAAATCAGACTAAGAACTTCACCAAGGCAAACTACACACTCCTAGGGGAAGGTATAAATGCATTCCAAGTGCCACCCCAAGCTGAAAGTGGTAACTTCACTGACACATACAAACCCTGTACAATAGCTTGCATAAGTGTATAAACTTGACTGTACCACAAAGAATCAAAGCTAGAGCCGAAAGTAAAAACAAGCCCCCATAGTGGACATCCAGCATCAACAAAATTTACAACAAATGCAAAAAGTTGCTGTCCATGAAAACAAAGGCGAGGCCCCAGCTATGGAAAAGCACACTCCTCAACCTTAACAGACAAATAAGACAACATGTCAAATCCTCTAAGGGCATCTTTGAGAAAACAACTTAGCAAGCACAGCCATAAATAACCATAAAGCCTTTCACAGCTATGTACATAACATAAAAAGTAGGATCCAAGCATGTGGTGAACTAGTGACTAACAATATCCTATACACTGACCCCAAAGAGATACCAAACCTGCTAGAAGATAGGTTGGGCAAAAGTTTATTCCCTTAGCTCTTCCAAACGTATCACAAATCTTGACCCAAACTCCCCCGCCCCACCATACATATCTAAAGAGCAAGTCATTAAAGCCTTGTCAAACACAAAAAACACAGCCTCTATGGGACCAGACGGTATCCCAGGCTATCTTCTAAACAGGCTGAAACATGAATTAGTATCACCATTAAGTACACCTTTCAATCACAGCCTAACCATAGGCTTTATTCCTGTAGAATGGAGAACAGCAACAGTTATTCTCCTCCACAACAGTGGCCCTACCAACATACTCAGGGAATTACAGACCCATACACCTGACCAATCTCATGTGTAAGGCCATGGAACATATCATTATGGACCTCATTATGGACCTCATAAATAAAATCATAGTTGACCTCCAAACACTGGATTCTACCCAATTTGACTTCATGAATGGCAGATCCTTCCTGTTAAATCTGGTAGATTTCTTTAAAAATGTGACCAGAGCCTTTGACGAGGGCAAATCTGTGCAAACTGCATACCTTGACTTGGCAAAGGCTTTTGATGCAATTCCACACTGAGGCACTACCAATAAATTCGCAAACTGAATGTAGACCCCTTTGTTGCCAACTGGCTCACAAACCAGACACATGCTATCAAAGTGGGTGACTCCACATCAACCAGCACACTTGTCACCAGCAAGGTGGGTGCCACAAGGATCATTGCTGGGCCCCCCACTGTTTGGTATATACTTCTCAGAAGTTCAGGCCAAAACGTAGGGGATGTGGCTGACCAAGTTTTTTGATGACTGCAAACCAGGTGCAATTATTGAATCCCCAAATGATGTCAGTATATTGCAGGAGGGTCTTACATAGACCAACAATTGGTGTCTTAGTCATGGTCTCAAAATGAATGCAAAGAAATACATCATCATTCCCTTTGGCAAAAGTAATGTCTCTTCACACTATCAAATAAACAAAAAAACATAAGTACCCAAGAAATGGTAAGGGATCTGAGATCACAAGTTAACTGAGACCTTAACTTTGACCACCATGTGTCTACTGTAGTAAGAAAGACTTTCTATGTAACACACTTGATTTGTAAAGGTACCACCTCGAGAGCAAAGGAGGTTATAACCCCTCTATACTATGCACTAATCAGGCCCATAATTGAGCATAACACCCCATTCGGCATGTACTGTACAAAGCACCTGCAGCAATTGGAGAGACCTCAGTGGTTTCTAACAAAGATCATCAAGGGATTCCAGCATGTGGCTTACACAGACTGACTAATGTCCCTGTCACTATACTCTGTATCATATGGACTTCTTAGAGGAGACTTGCGCCTGGCTTACAGAGCAATCTGAGACCCAAACCTAATGAATTGCTGCACATCCATAAATCAAACTGGACTAGAGCTACCCACTCCAGGGACCTAAATATGGCCTGCAACTTAAATAGGACATGTTGGAAGGACAGATTTATCTCCCAGTGACTGCCATGCCTTTGGAATAGGCTACCAATTCATGTGAAGCAGAGCACCTCTATGACACTGTTCAAAAGTCACAACCCTCCTGAACACGGGTAGTCATTACTAAATGCAATCCTGGGTCTTGACTAGTGTCTGTATGGTATTACATAGGGATGCAATGGTTAGGCTTGAAATGACATTCAGATTGATAGCCTAGTAAACTCTTATGATCCTATGATCAATAAAACCTGAGGTAATTCCTGGATTGGCCTTACCTCGGTCTCTAACTAAATATTGCTCATTGAGTGTGATCTTGCATCAATATTTGGCCTCAACTGTATGGAAACTAATTATCTTTCTCATTTAAACTGTAAATATTCATATATGATGTATGATGTAAATGTTTACTACTAAATTATTATATTGTCCATCATTATGTAACTACTGTTTGTAAATACTATTGTAATTCTTCACGTTTGTCAACTTCTGCAATGTTTGTATTTCTTATAAGAGAAACTTTTTTCCCTGGGCTCCACTGAAAAAGGACCTGTGCCCAGTCGGACTTTCCTAGTAAACAAATGTAAAATAAATAAAATAAATTAAAAAAATGCACACTACTACTTCTACCTACATCCTCTCATAAAAAAGCATAGAGTCATCGAGAAACAAGGCACACTATTCCTTCCCCAAATTCCATCCTATTACTCACTGTATTCCTTGGCAGCTGTATAAGAATCTCTATAACTATGAAAAATCAACTCATAAAGAGTGGACACTCCTACCTTCCCATTTACAATACCCTTGTCAGTTGCATCCTGGACATTGCATTCTCCACACTAAGCACCTTCCCCTTTCGTACCACCTGCTACAAATTATAAAATACAAATTCCCATCCTGGACTATGAAATCGTTTCTATATTTCCAGCAGAACAGTTTGAGCCCTTACAACCCTAGCCAATATAACCTGATTTTACCCTATATATATATATATATATATATATATATATACATATATGGTCCGTGAAGGCAAGAGGATGGCAACCTAGTATATTGTCAGGCCATCTCCCTTTAAGAAAATCCACTCATTAGCTCCCAGTCACACCTAGAAATCACTTTTTTCAAAATGTTCATACATTTGGTAGCAAATTTTTCTGTGTCTCTGTTACATAAAGGAATTGGGCTATAATTCCTTGGATCACTCCTCCTTCACCTTACATAAAACCATAACATTTGGCAGGTATTTCAGCTCTGGCAGTTTCTTCTTGCCTATAATTTTATTAACCATAACTGATTTAATGATTTAAAGCACGATTAACAGCACTTTCAACTGCAGCTTAACTTGGGTGCCTTCTTTTTTATAAACATATATTGGGTATTCCATCTAACTCTTCAGCCGTCCCCCTCACTATATACCTAATACTCTATACCACCTTCCTCACCCCTGTTAACCTGTTTAGCGCCTTTCTTTTCTCTTCTTAGACCCCTAAGTGCCACTGTTCCTAATATAATTCCTAAGACAACAGCCAGACTTCTTCCATAATTTCCCCATTCCTAAATATCTTTTTCTCTCCCATTGATTCTGAACTGTATGTGACAGGTCACCTAAACTTTTTCTGTGTAACTAAATTAATCTCAGGAAGTGGACCAGAAAAAACAAGTTATAGAGCTGAAAACACCACTATATTTGAAGGTCTTTGTGCTTGGAGTTGGCAGAGATCTTTGTCTCAGAAAAGTACATCAGAGGGTAGGATCTTTTTCTATGTTTATGTTAATAAATGAATTGTTAAATATTTACCCAGCACTATGCCAAGCAAGCCCAGAAAGAACAATTGCTCTTGATGGAGTAGGATGCTTGATAAACTGAAAAGCAGGAAGAAACACAAATGAAATGTCTGAGATCTCCCAGTCTGACAAATTAAATTAGGTATTAGGAAGTTAAGGCTAGTCTAACAAAACTAGAAGCATAAAACCATAAACAGCTATGAGTTTAAGTTTATTTGTACCACTTCATATAAGCTAAGAGCCCAAACAAACACCACAAAAACTCGAGCTACACGTGACAAGAGCA
This sequence comes from Protopterus annectens, assembly GCF_019279795.1. NCBI lineage: Eukaryota > Metazoa > Chordata > Ceratodontiformes > Protopteridae > Protopterus > Protopterus annectens. Next base: position 344,832,790 of record NC_056743.1, read on the forward strand.
AAAATGGAACCAGGAGAATAAAATCATAACTTTGTAATGGTAAATAAAACATGATTATGCGCTTTCATCTATAATAATGCAGACTGCATCAGAATTGATTTTTACCACTTCAAATAACACAGCCTTATTTAAGCAGTTGAGGGAGGGGGTACAGAAAGCACAGCCTGCCATGTATTAGCATTACTATAAACGAGATGGTAATATTCCGCAACTAATAAATTTGCTGACAGGTTTACAGAGCTGTCTGACAGAATTAATACTTTATGTCCCCATGTGACTGTAGCCACCTCAGCAGTTTGTCCAAGTGTCCCTGAAGAAGCTAAGAATGCAGCTTTTAAATCAGTTAGCTGCACTCTGCAGCACTCCTAACAAACTAAACAGTTTCCTTTTTACTAATATTGTTGTCTCCAGTTTCCCATGACAACAATCACTTAGGACAGGATTTTTCAGAGGACTTTGTAAGTAAGTTGTGATTATTCCTTTTACTAATGAGAAACATCTAAAACTGCAAACATTTATTATCCGATTAGTTAAACCTGCGTTCTAGGTAAATGGCTTGAAACTGTATTCTGTGTGCAGATGTCCAACAAATTGAAATCGGGTATGGACATTTAGCAGCATGGTTTTAACAAATAACCTTCCTGTCTATCCCACTTGATATAGCTCTTTCAGAGGTTATGATAGCCTCATCCAGAGATAATTAGGGGTGCAGAAAATATGAATGCCAACAGGTATATCAGGAGGTGGATTGGAAAATGGCTACATGGAAATTACCCTTCGGGTAAAAACTGGTGAAGCCATTTCAGAGCTTCAAACCATTAAACATGATTTTACATGTTTGAAGTGCTCAGACTGGCCCATTAAACATGATTTTACATGTTTGAAGTGCTCAGACTGGCCCATTAAACATGATTTTACATGTTTGAAGTGCTCAGACTTGCCCATTAAACATGATTTTACATGTTTGAAGTACTCAGACTGGCCCATTAAACATGATTTTACATGTTTGAAGTGCTCAGACTGGCCCATTAAACATGATTTTACATGTTTGAAGTGCTCAGACTGGCCCATTAAACATGATTTTACATGTTTGAAGTGCTCAGACTGGCCCATTAAACATGATTTTACATGTTTGAAGTGCTCAGACTGGCCCATTAAACATGATTTTACATGTTTGAAGTACTCAGACCGGTCACTCTTATGCTCTCAGTAATGTCATTCTAGCTGAAACAGATACTGTGAGGAACTTGGACTTAATCATTGATAAATATCTTGAATTGGATGTCAGTGTGTTTAAATAGTCATCAGAAAATGCTATTCAGCTGTGAGCAACATACTATATTGTGTTTGTAGCAAGGATGAAATGATATTTTTGCCTTTGTATAAAACTGCAGTTAACAAACCAAAAACAATATCCAAACTAAAATAACTTGACTGAAAAGAAATAAATGTTAAAAGGACTCCAGTCACAACTTAACAGCTTCAAGAATTTATTAAAATATAAAAAAACAGTAAAATAACATGAGCGCTTTTGTCTCACCACAGAGACTTCATCAGACAAATAATGCCTTCCACATCACTTCCTTAAATACCCTCCATAATTAACCCTTGCAGTGCATTTCATATAAAATAGTCTTTCACATTATATAGTGTTCACCAAACTTAGGTGTCATAACCTTTTCCACAAATTTAAAAAGTTAAAATAATAAATGCATTTTTCATTTATGCATACAGTACTTACAATTACAGAACTAAAACATATTATTTAAGTCTCTATTCGTCCTATAATAGCTTCCCTTTCCCTTAAGATGGGTTAAGCAGGTGACATTTAACCTAAGTTGCCATAACAACTCCTTTTTTATTAATTTTAATTTCCAGTCACCTACTCTTGGGTTCTTTTTCACTCCATCCAAGATACCAAACTTGAAGCTCCCAAATTTGACACACTCACATAAGCGTTTATTTAAGACACTAGTTTCTTTTCTTGTTTTATGTCATAAAGGTGCTCATAAATTATATTTTTGAGCGCCCTCTCAGTTTTGCCTGTGTAAAAACTTGGACAGCCCTCACATGTTGCTAAATATACCAGTTTTGAGGTTGCACATTTACCTTTTTTGAAATAGATTTTACTCTGCAGTCCATTTTCTAAGGTTAGATTTTGTGTACCAGTGATGTAGGAACAAAAGTTGCATGCTCCACAAGGTGTTGTCCTCCTCCTCACTTCCCCATTTTTGAGTTGATCACCATCAAGAAGTTCCTTAACATTCATTCCTATCCTGTAGATGAACCTTGGCTTGTCGCCCACTATTTCACTTAGATCTTTACTGATTTTAAAAAATGCTCCAGTTAGCTTGTAGTATATCACTCAAATGTTTGGTGAAATGGATAAATTCTGTATTAAATGCTTTATCAAACTCTCTGAATCCTGAGTGTTTTCTGTATCAAGCCCTACTCCAAAAAGGGGGGTGTATTTAGTACCCCATTCTTTGAGAATGTCCTCCAAAATTTTGGTGACCAGTTCACTAGGGTATCCCCTTTTAGTGAACATTTCTTTAAGCTTATTTAATTCTGTCCCCAGTTCATTCCAGTCAAATGTAATCCTAGCTATCCTAATAGCTTGAACCTTTGGGTTGGCAACTGTCATAGTGCAAGTAGCTGTTACACCAGGTATGCTTCCTATGAATGTTAGATTTAAATCTTCCAATGAAGATGACAAGTACACACACAGTAAAGTGCAATTTCCCCTCTTTCTCCAGATCCCCAATAAGATTCCCCATTGGCACAGCTATAGAGTTGAGATCTCAGCTGAGTGGCCAAGCCAAGACCTCCAACACCCTCTCTGTCCAACAAGTGCTTCATGCTCTTGCCCAAGTAGCTGACACACACACACTCTGAGATTTAATTTATACACACACACACACACACACACACACACACACACCTGGTAAAGGCTGGTGCAGGTTTATTAGCTATGCCCCCTTCTGCCCAGACTATAAGGTAGTTTTCACTGTCACCAGACACTACTTATCAGCTAAGTTAAGGCCCTTAGCAACGGGTGTCCAATTTTGCTGTGAAATTTTGCTATTAATCCAAATGGTAGTTTCACCAAGAGCAAAGCTATTAGGAGTGACCTGCACAGTGTCACCAAGTAGATACGCAAGTACTCTAAGAGCTTAAATATGTATTACAAATATCTGGGATAGGTTTAAATATATTTAATAATAATTCATAAAACAACAAGAGACTACTCCATAAATTACCACAGTAACTTCAGAGTTCAGAATCATTTAAAACAACATTGCAGGACAGTCTCAAATAAATACAGAAAACATCTAAACTAATCTTTAATATATTCCTTACTGAATCTAAAAGAAATTAATGTACCCTAGTTAACTTACTTACAGAGCCAGGCAAGACAGATGTGGTGAGTAGGTTTCCAGCTGATGCTGTCAGGTCAAAAGACAAAATGCAGAATACTCCGTCTGTCTCAGAGAGTTCTTAAACTAATATCTCAAATACTGCTGCTGGGATACTTGCAGCATGACTTCTCTTCTTGTCATCTGACTATCCCAGGTGAAACCCCCATTGCTAGAAACTACCAGCATTTAGCATATCCCTGTGAAAACACATAAACAAGGACTTCTCTTGCATCTAAGGCAAATGGTGGAAGTCATAAAATAATTTATGTTCCTCCACATGTAAAGACAATAAAAAAGACTTGTAGTTCTAGACATTGTGTATGTTACTGCACTGAAACTGAGAGATAACATCTTTTGTTTATGGCCCAGCTAAAAAGTAACTTAACCTCAGACATTCTTCTGAAGTTTTGCAAGTTAATCCTCTATGTGCAAGTTCCCACTGTTAAAATATATACATTTACACAATTAAAATAGTTTATATACATTTATGTTCTTTTCCAGTAGGGTACACTGTGGATACATCTTTAAGATCAGTACTGTGGTCGCGTGGGTTTCCTCCAGGTGCTCCGGTTTCCTCCCACATCCCAAAGACATGCAGTAGGTGGATTGGACACTCTAAATTGGCCCTAGGTGTGAGTGTGTGCCTTCTGTGGAAGGTTGAGCGCCAGGCTGGCAAATCAACACCGTAAAACTACACTGCCAATCATGAGAGGACAGATGATCCACTGTGGCGACCCCTAACCAGGAACAAGCCGAAAGAAGAAGAAGACTGTACACCCCCTTTTCGCACACACGTCTGTACCAGCAGTTTGATGTACACTTAACATACAGTTCTAATACATTTGTAACACATGTTGAATGTTGGCATTCACAAAATACCCATAATCATGTACAAAATTCAATACAGCTATGCTGGCAGTAGCTCCCTCTGTCAGACTTCTATATACATTCAATTAATATTCACAAATGACATATAATTATTTACAAAATTCCAGATAGCTAGGCTGGTGACAATCTCTGTTAAGTTATCTTGGGCAGCTTTATCACCAAATTAAAGTCCCCACGGCAATTCCACCCTCTCAATATTTTTTATATTGCCTATACTCCTGAATTATCTCTTTCCTGGCCTCATTTGGCCTATAAAGTACTAGTAATACTATTCTCTCCCTAAATGTTTTATGCCATTTAGAAATTCTGAATACCAAGAGCCCAACTCTTTCTCTTCTCCCTTTTACGCACATTCCACTCTAACTACTTAAAACCCAATATTTGCATTCTCAACATCTCTTTTTCTATTTAGCTTTGATTTCTGTAAGAATGCTGCTTCCACCTTCTCTTTAATTAATCGACTAAATGTAATTTCTTTCTTGCTTGGATTCCCTTCATGCATTGCAAGTGGCTGAGCTAAAAATTCCACCTAACTTTGCATCTCTCTTTGCCCCACAGAGGCCAGGTCCTGTGAACCATTTGGTGGATATCCATGTCTGCCTAAGCCCCATACCACTAGAGGTAGCATGCACAGCCCCAGTGGCCACTGATGGAGATGGATTGCCCTAGTACCCATAATTTGTGCTTAATGACCTGCCCCATTAATTCACAGCTTCCTTGTCCACTCATCTGTTTTTAAAAACACATGGTATAATAACTCTTTACCCTCTGAGTAGCTATTAATTATTCATTGCATGGAAATTTACCTACAACATTTTCAAAAAGTATTTTTAACTTTTACTCCACATCCCAAACAATCTTTGCTCCTTAATTGTTTCATTTCCTCACCTAGCCTTATCTGTGACATTTTTGCTATCTTTTTTCTATGATACTGTCCTAATTAACAGAGGACAACCCCCTATCATGTGTTCCCTATGGCTTAAGTAGTATTCT
>NC_056743.1:344841173-344851173 GCF_019279795.1 Protopterus annectens
AAATAATGTCTTAACTAAAGTAACAAAAGTTCTTTAAAATACTTTTCTTACTAAAGGGAACTGTATGTCTAATTTCTGAAAATTTAAGTAAATTTTTCTTTAAAATATTTTTCTTACTAAAGGGAACTGTATGTCTAATGTCTTAACTAAAGTAACTGTAAATTTTATTAAAAATTTTTTTCTTACTAAAGGGAACTGTATGTCTAATTTTCTGAAAATTTAAGTAAATTTTTCTTTAAAATATTTTTCTTACTAAAGGGAACTGTATGTCTAATTCTTCTGAAAATTTAAGTAAATTTTTCTTTAAAATATTTTTCTTACTAAAGGGAACTGTATGTCTAATTTTCTGAAAATTTAAGTAAATTTTTCTTTAAAATTTGTCTTACTAAAGGGAACTGTATGTCTAATTCTTCTGAAAATTTAAGTAAATTTTTCTTTAAAATTTGTCTTACTAAAAAATTTTACCCAAAATACCCCTTCTAACTGAAATGAATGTAAATTTTTATTTAATATTTCTGTTCTAAATAAAGTACCAAGAACTAACCCCCTCTCTAAATGAATGTAAATTTTTATTAATAATACTGTTCTAAAAAAGTACCAAAAAACCCCTTTAAAAAATTCTTAAATTTTTTTTTAATTTTTTATTGGAAAATTTTAAAAAATTTCCCTTTAAAAAATTCTTAAATTTTTTTTTAAATTTTTTATTGGAAAAAAAACCCCCTTTAAAAAATTCTTAAATTTTTTTTTAAATTTTATTAAAAAAAAAAAAACCCTTTTAAAAAAAAACTTAAATTTTTTAATAATATTTTTTTTTTAAAAAATGTCCTAAAATTTCCCTCTTAACAAAAAAAACTTAAATTTTTTTAAAAATTGTTTTATTAAAAAATTTTACCCAAAATTACATCCTTAACAAAAAAAACTTAAATTTTATTAAAATTTTTTTTTTAAATAAAACCCCCCAAAAAACCCCTTTTTTAAAAAAAAAACTTAAATTTTTTAAAAATTTTTTTTAAAGAAATTACCTAAGAATCTACACCTGCTCTCTAACATGAAATGTAACTGTAAATTGTTCATTAATAATATTGTGTCTGTATCTAAAGGTAACATGTACCTAAGAATCTACACCTGCTCTCTAACATGAAATGTAACTGTAAATTGTTCATTAATAATACTGTGTCTGTATCTAAAGGTAACATGTACCTAAGAATCTACACCTGCTCTCTAACATGAAATGTAACTGTAAATTGTTCATTAATAATATTGTGTCTGTATCTAAAGGTAACATGTACCTAAGAATCTACACCTGCTCTCTAACATGAAATGTAACTGTAAATTGTTCATTAATAATATTGTGTCTGTATCTAAAGGTAACATGTACCTAAGAATCTACACCTGCTCTCTAACATGAAATGTAACTGTAAATTGTTCATTAATAATATTGTGTCTGTATCTAAAGGTAACATGTACCTAAGAATCTACACCTGCTCTCTAACATGAAATGTAACTGTAAATTGTTCATTAATAATATTGTGTCTGTATCTAAAGGTAACATGTACCCAAGAATCTACACCTGCTCTCTAACATGAAATGTAACTGTAAATTGTTCATTAATAATACTGTGTCTGTATCTAAAGGTAACATGTACCTAAGAATCTACACCTGCTCTCTAACATGAAATGTAACTGTAAATTGTTCATTAATAATATTGTGTCTGTATCTAAAGGTAACATGTACCTAAGAATCTACACCTGCTCTCTAACATGAAATGTAACTGTAAATTGTTCATTAATAATACTGTGTCTGTATCTAAAGGTAACATGTACCTAAGAATCTACACCTGCTCTCTAACATGAAATGTAACTGTAAATTGTTCATTAATAATACTGTGTCTGTATCTAAAGGTAACATGTACCTAAGAATCTACACCTGCTCTCTAACATGAAATGTAACTGTAAATTGTTCATTAATAATATTGTGTCTGTATCTAAAGGTAACATGTACCTAAGAATCTACACCTGCTCTCTAACATGAAATGTAACTGTAAATTGTTCATTAATAATACTGTGTCTGTATCTAAAGGTAACATGTACCTAAGAATCTACACCTGCTCTCTAACATGAAATGTAACTGTAAATTGTTCATTAATAATACTGTGTCTGTATCTAAAGGTAACATGTACCTAAGAATCTACACCTGCTCTCTAACATGAAATGTAACTGTAAATTGTTCATTAATAATATTGTGTCTGTATCTAAAGGTAACATGTACCTAAGAATCTACACCTGCTCTCTAACATGAAATGTAACTGTAAATTGTTCATTAATAATACTGTGTCTGTATCTAAAGGTAACATGTACCTAAGAATCTACACCTGCTCTCTAACATGAAATGTAACTGTAAATTGTTCATTAATAATACTGTGTCTGTATCTAAAGGTAACATGTACCTAAGAATCTACACCTGCTCTCTAACATGAAATGTAACTGTAAATTGTTCATTAATAATACTGTGTCTGTATCTAAAGGTAACATGTACCTAAGAATCTACACCTGCTCTCTAACATGAAATGTAACTGTAAATTGTTCATTAATAATACTGTGTCTGTATCTAAAGGTAACATGTACCTAAGAATCTACACCTGCTCTCTAACATGAAATGTAACTGTAAATTGTTCATTAATAATACTGTGTCTGTATCTAAAGGTAACATGTACCTAAGAATCTACACCTGCTCTCTAACATGAAATGTAACTGTAAATTGTTCATTAATAATATTGTGTCTGTATCTAAAGGTAACATGTACCTAAGAATCTACACCTGCTCTCTAACATGAAATGTAACTGTAAATTGTTCATTAATAATACTGTGTCTGTATCTAAAGGTAACATGTACCTAAGAATCTACACCTGCTCTCTAACATGAAATGTAACTGTAAATTGTTCATTAATAATACTGTGTCTGTATCTAAAGGTAACATGTACCTAAGAATCTACACCTGCTCTCTAACATGAAATGTAACTGTAAATTGTTCATTAATAATACTGTGTCTGTATCTAAAGGTAACATGTACCTAAGAATCTACACCTGCTCTCTAACATGAAATGTAACTGTAAATTGTTCATTAATAATATTGTGTCTGTATCTAAAGGTAACATGTACCTAAGAATCTACACCTGCTCTCTAACATGAAATGTAACTGTAAATTGTTCATTAATAATATTGTGTCTGTATCTAAAGGTAACATGTACCTAAGAATCTACACCTGCTCTCTAACATGAAATGTAACTGTAAATTGTTCATTAATAATATTGTGTCTGTATCTAAAGGTAACATGTACCTAAGAATCTACACCTGCTCTCTAACATGAAATGTAACTGTAAATTGTTCATTAATAATATTGTGTCTGTATCTAAAGGTAACATGTACCTAAGAATCTACACCTGCTCTCTAACATGAAATGTAACTGTAAATTGTTCATTAATAATACTGTGTCTGTATCTAAAGGTAACATGTACCTAAGAATCTACACCTGCTCTCTAACATGAAATGTAACTGTAAATTGTTCATTAATAATATTGTGTCTGTATCTAAAGGTAACATGTACCTAAGAATCTACACCTGCTCTCTAACATGAAATGTAACTGTAAATTGTTCATTAATAATACTGTGTCTGTATCTAAAGGTAACATGTACCTAAGAATCTACACCTGCTCTCTAACATGAAATGTAACTGTAAATTGTTCATTAATAATATTGTCTGTATCTAAAGGTAACATGTACCTAAGAATCTACACCTGCTCTCTAACATGAAATGTAACTGTAAATTGTTCATTAATAATATTGTGTCTGTATCTAAAGGTAACATGTACCTAAGAATCTACACCTGCTCTCTAACATGAAATGTAACTGTAAATTGTTCATTAATAATACTGTGTCTGTATCTAAAGGTAACATGTACCTAAGAATCTACACCTGCTCTCTAACATGAAATGTAACTGTAAATTGTTCATTAATAATACTGTGTCTGTATCTAAAGGTAACATGTACCTAAGAATCTACACCTGCTCTCTAACATGAAATGTAACTGTAAATTGTTCATTAATAATACTGTGTCTGTATCTAAAGGTAACATGTACCTAAGAATCTACACCTGCTCTCTAACATGAAATGTAACTGTAAATTGTTCATTAATAATATTGTGTCTGTATCTAAAGGTAACATGTACCTAAGAATCTACACCTGCTCTCTAACATGAAATGTAACTGTAAATTGTTCATTAATAATATTGTGTCTGTATCTAAAGGTAACATGTACCTAAGAATCTACACCTGCTCTCTAACATGAAATGTAACTGTAAATTGTTCATTAATAATATTGTGTCTGTATCTAAAGGTAACATGTACCTAAGAATCTACACCTGCTCTCTAACATGAAATGTAACTGTAAATTGTTCATTAATAATACTGTGTCTGTATCTAAAGGTAACATGTACCTAAGAATCTACACCTGCTCTCTAACATGAAATGTAACTGTAAATTGTTCATTAATAATATTGTGTCTGTATCTAAAGGTAACATGTACCTAAGAATCTACACCTGCTCTCTAACATGAAATGTAACTGTAAATTGTTCATTAATAATACTGTGTCTGTATCTAAAGGTAACATGTACCTAAGAATCTACACCTGCTCTCTAACATGAAATGTAACTGTAAATTGTTCATTAATAATATTGTGTCTGTATCTAAAGGTAACATGTACCTAAGAATCTACACCTGCTCTCTAACATGAAATGTAACTGTAAATTGTTCATTAATAATATTGTGTCTGTATCTAAAGGTAACATGTACCTAAGAATCTACACCTGCTCTCTAACATGAAATGTAACTGTAAATTGTTCATTAATAATATTGTGTCTGTATCTAAAGGTAACATGTACCTAAGAATCTACACCTGCTCTCTAACATGAAATGTAACTGTAAATTGTTCATTAATAATACTGTGTCTGTATCTAAAGGTAACATGTACCTAAGAATCTACACCTGCTCTCTAACATGAAATGTAACTGTAAATTGTTCATTAATAATACTGTGTCTGTATCTAAAGGTAACATGTACCTAAGAATCTACACCTGCTCTCTAACATGAAATGTAACTGTAAATTGTTCATTAATAATATTGTGTCTGTATCTAAAGGTAACATGTACCTAAGAATCTACACCTGATCTCTAACATGAAATGTAACTGTAAATTGTTCATTAATAATATTGTGTCTGTATCTAAAGGTAACATGTACCTAAGAATCTACACCTGCTCTCTAACATGAAATGTAACTGTAAATTGTTCATTAATAATATTGTGTCTACATCTAAAGGTAACATGTACCTAACAATTTACACCTGCTCTCTAGCATGAAATGTAACTGTAAATTGTTCATTAATAATACTGTGTCTGTATCTAAAGGTAACATGTACCTAAGAAATTACGCCCGCTCTCTAGCATGAAACATAATTGTAAATTGTTCTTCTTTTCTGTATTGTATCTGTATCTAAACTTTGTAGCATGGAGCTTTTCTCCCCTGGCCTCCACTGAAAAAGAGCTCCCTGAGGCTAGTGTACATCCCCGGTCATCAGACTGGAAATAAATAAATAATGATGACCGGCTATCACCAGTCATGAGAATGGTTAAAGTGAAGCCCTAGCTTAAAGTTTTACATGGTGACCGGCTATCACCAGTCATGAGAACTGTTAAAATGAAGCTCGAGCTTAAAGCGTTACATGATGACAGACTATCAGAACTGTTAAAGTGAAGCCCAGGCTTAACGTGTTACATGATGACTGGCTATCACCAGTCGTGAGAACTAGTAAAATGCAGCCCCAGCTTAAAGCATTACATGATGACCGGCTATCACCGGTCATGAGAACTGTTAAAATGAAGCCCTAGCTTAAAGTGTTATATGATGACCGGCTATAGCCCATCATGAGAACTGTTAAAATGAAGCCCTAGCTTAAATTGTTATTATCACCAGTCATGAGAATATTAAAATGATGCCCTAGTTTAAAGCGTTGTATGATGACCAGCTATCAGCAGTTATGAAAACTATTAAAATGAAGCCCTATCTTAATGTGCTACATAATGACTGGCCATCACCAGTCATGAGAACTGTTAAAGTGAAGCCCTAGATTAAAGGGTTAAATGATGACCGGCTATCACTAGTCGTGACAACTGTTAAAATGAAGCCCTAGCTTAAAGTGTTACATGATGACCGGCTATCACCAGTCATGAGAACTGTTAAAACGAAGCCCTAGCTTAAAGTGTAATATGATGACCGGCTATCATCAGTCAGGAGACCTGTTAAAATGAAGCCCTAGTTTAAAGTGTTATATGATGACTGGCTATCACCAGTCATAAAAACTGTTAAAGTGAAGCCCTAGCTTAAAGTGTTACATGATGACCAGTTATCACCAGTCATGACCATTGTTAAAATGAAGCCCTAGCTTAAAGTGTTACATAATGACTGGCTATCAATGGTCATGAGAACTGTTAAAGTGAAGCTCTAGGTTAAAGTTTGACATGATGACCAGCTATCACCATTAATCTGGCCATTTAGCAAAAAATTGCACACAGTGCCAGGTGGTCTAAATTGTACTACCCAGGCACCCTTGGAAATGACCATCATTTTCATGGCAGTATGTCCACATTGATAATCCAGGATCATTCATGGACTTCATGATTCTAACGATGGGAAGTGCACAATTCAAGTGAAGGCAAGCAGTATGCTTAGGATTATCGCACCGATGTTACACATAATATTCAGAAAGGATGAGTGACTAGAACAATGTTACACATAATATTCAGAAAGGATGAGTGACTAGAACAATGTTACACATAATATTCAGAAAGGATGAGTGACTAGAACAATGTTACACATAATATTCAGAAAGGATGAGTGACTAGAACAATGTTATACATAATATTCAGAAAGGATGAGTGACTAGAACAATGTTACACATAATATTCAGAAAGGATGGGTGACTAGCACAATGTTACACATAATATTCAGAAAGAATGGGTGACTAGAACAATGTTACACATAATATTCAGAAAGGATGAGTGACTAGAACAATGTTACACATAATATTCAGAAAGGATGAGTGACTAGAACAATGTTACACATAATATTCAGAAAGGATGAGTGACTAGAACAATGTTACACATAATATTCAGAAAGGATGAGTGACTAGAACAATGTTACACATAATATTCAGAAAGGATGGGTGACTAGAACAATGTTACACATAATATTCAGAAAGGATGAGTGACTAGAACAATGTTACACATAATATTCAGAAAGGATGAGTGACTAGAACAATGTTACACATAATATTCAGAAAGGATGAGTGACTAGAACAATGTTACACATAATATTCAGAAAGGATGAGTGACTAGAACAATGTTACACATAATATTCAGAAAGGATGGGTGACTAGAACAATGTTACACATAATATTCAAAAAGGATGAGTGACTAGAACAATGTTACACATAATATTCAGAAAGGATGAGTGACTTGAACAATGTTACACATAATATTCAGAAAGGATGAGTGACTAGAACAATGTTACACATAATATTCAGAAAGGATGAGTGACTAGAACAATGTTACACATAATATTCAGAAAGGATGAGTGACTAGAACAATGTTACACATAATATTCAGAAAGGATGAGTGACTAGAACAATGTTACACATAATATTCAGAAAGGATGGGTGACTAGAACAATGTTACACATAATATTCAGAAAGGATGGGTGACTAGAACAATGTTACACATAATATTCAGAAAGGATGGGTGACTAGAACAATGTTACACATAATATTCAGAAAGGATGGGTGACTAGAACAATGTTACACATAATATTCAGAAAGGATGAGTGACTAGAACAATGTTACACATAATATTCAGAAAGGATGGGTGACTAGAACAATGTTACACATAATATTCAGAAAGGATGAGTGACTAGAACAATGTTACACATAATATTCAGAAAGGATGAGTGACTAGAACAATGTTACACATAATATTCAGAAAGGATGGGTGACTAGAACAATGTTACACATAATATTCAGAAAGGACGGGTGACTAGAACAATGTTACACATAATATTCAGAAAGGATGCATGACTAGAACAATGTTACACATAATATTCAGAAAGGATGAGTGACTAGAACAATGTTACACATAATATTCAGAAAGGATGAGTGACTAGAACAATGTTACACATAATATTCAGAAAGGATGGGTGACTAGAACAATGTTACACATAATATTCAGAAAGGATGGGTGACTAGAACAATGTTACACATAATATTCAGAAAGGATGCATGACTAAAACAATGTTACACATAATATTCAGAAAGGATGAGTGACTAGAACAATGTTACACATAATATTCAGAAAGGATGGGTGACTAGAACAATGTTACACATAATATTCAGAAAGGATGGGTGACTAGAACAATGTTACACATAATATTCAGAAAGGATGGGTGACTAGAACAATGTTACACATAATATTCAGAAAGGATGAGTGACTAGAACAATGTTACACATAATATTCAGAAAGGATGGGTGACTAGAACAATGTAATACATAATATTCAGAAAGGATGAGTGACTAGAACAATGTTACACATAATATTCAGAAAGGATGAGTGACTAGAACAATGTTACACATAATATTCAGAAAGGATGAGTGACTAGAACAATGTTACACATAATATTCAGAAAAGAATGAGTGACTAGAACAATGTTACACATAATATTCAGAAAGGATGAGTGACTAGAACAATGTTACACATAATATTCAGAAAGGATGAGTGACTAGAACAATGTTACACATAATATTCAGAAAGGATGAGTGACTAGAACAATGTTACACATAATATTCAGAAAGGATGAGTGACTAGAACAATGTTACACATAATATTCAGAAAGGATGAGTGACTAGAACAATGTTACACATAATATTCAGAAAGGATGAGTGACTTAAACAATGTTACACATAATATTCAGAAAGGATGAGTGACTAGAACAATGTTACACATAATATTCAGAAAGGATGAGTGACTAGAACAATGTTACACATAATATTCAGAAATGATGAGTGACTAGCACAATGTTACACATAATATTCAGAAAGGATGAGTGACTAGAACAATGTTACACATAATATTCAGAAAGGATGAGTGACTAGAACAGAAAGAATAAGATACAGTTTACTATTGTTACAGAACTAAATATTATCAAGGAAATAATATCTGCTCAACATCCACTCAGTCACAATTGGGCAAGCAAAGGGATTTGTCTGAATGTTCTGGAAAGCTGCAACATACATTATGCCTAATGACTTGCTACTACAGTACATTTCTGAAAACATTCTTTCTGCATATCAAAATGGGGTTCAAGCAACTGCTAATGGAAAACCATTAACTGATGGTCTTAAATCTAAATCTGAGGCAATACCTGGGCATACCTGAAGACTGAAACTTGCAAAGAAGTAGAGAACAGTCACATATAGCACCTAAATAAGACACCAGTTAAAAGCTATATCATTCAGCAGCATTTGGTACAACATTTATTTTAATTATGTTTGTTAAACAAGTACTTGAGCTGGTCAAAGGACTCTTTTGAGTCACAACATGGCCGACAAGCAATGAGAAACACACACACATGGTACATACATATATGACATGGAACAATGCAGTAAACAAGTAGTACGGAAATCCATTTTATATCAGAGACATATAGGGTATAGACTCATACAGTAAGATATAGTGGTTAGTCTTATGCTAGACCAAATCTTCCAGCAAACACATTTTTAAACCACTTACGTTTTGCACCTTGAAATCACTGTAGTACAACTTAAAGTTAATTTATTGTTTTTATTTATACATTTTTCCCATCTATATGTGAACTGTCATCCAAATGGTCTGGGTCATGGTTA
>NC_056743.1:344856173-344890277 GCF_019279795.1 Protopterus annectens
TTCCATATTTAGGGGACTACCACTTATCTGGTAGTTTGTGGGTACTTTGTTTTTTCCAAAGGGGATGACTATGCACTTTTTGGCATTTAGCTTGAGGTCATGATTAGAACTGCACTTTTTGGCATTTAGCTTGAGGCCATGATTAGGACTGCTAAATCTCATTCAGATGTTAAAGTGTTATGGCATTCATTATTTAGAGGTGGTTTTCAAATGTCCTGCGTATAGGTCTTGCAGATTATAGAGTTAGGCTTGTTACAGAGATTGCTTTTATGGCTTATTCTTCATCTCTTATTCTCGTAACATCTTCTTTATTGGTTGTTCAGATTTCTGATCACTGAGCCATTTTGTTTGAGGTACATATAAAGCTCTAATAGCTTGTGTAGGGATAACAATAATAATAATTTAAATGGTAGGGTTACAGATTCACCTGTCTGGAATGAACAACTTGGCTTTATTTGCAAAAAAATGTATACCTGTGTAGATTTTAGTGAAAATTGGATACAGTGGTGGGTACCTTTTAAGATTAGACTGACCTCACAAAAGCCTTTAATATAACTGACCATAACCTACTATTTGACAAATTAACTGAAATAAGCATTAGTGATAATGCAAAACTAGAGTTTGTAGACTTCCTCACCAATAGATCCTTCAAGGTGAAAGTAGTCACCACCGCTTCTGAAACAAGTCCTTTTATGAAATGAATCCCTGAGGGTTCCACTTTAGCACCTCTGTTATTTTCCATATTTATCAACAAACTCAAGTCTGATCATCTTCAGATACCTGTAATTCTTTATGCAGAAGACATGGTCATCTACAGGTCAAACAAACCCCACTGTATTATACAAACTCAGCTCTAGGATGACCTCCAAAACCTCAACCAGTGTAAACTAGGCCAGAAATGTATACACAATCCTAGTCCCTCAGAAACAAAAACATTGCTATTTGGAACCAAGACAAAAAAACAGCCAAAGCAATTAAAGATGTTAACAATACCTCTATGGAAACCACCACATATGTCTAATACATCGGCATTTGGCTAGACCAATCTCTTAAATTTCTTGTACACACTGAAAACACTTGTAAAAAGATTTACACATTACTGTTCAAGGTGAACAAGTTATTGCCTATTCCATCCAAGCCATCCAAAGCTGCTACAGGCGAATTAATACTCTTATCTCAAGTCAGATATGAACTACTCATTATAGATATAGCCTCAAAGAAAAATGCACTGCCTTATAAACTATCTCCAACAAAATCCGCCAGTTCATTGCTAATTCCAGCAGTAATGACCACCAATGCCTGTCACCACAGCTAAATGGCTCCTAGTACATTTGATAGCCAACCTCCTACTAGGATGGCTAATTCATAAAGCCCTTTCTCCTAAGACATTGTCTCATCATACTTATAAAGTTTTCACCAAAACACCAACATATAATCTCAGTGGTATTTCTCAATCTCAACTCGCCTAACTCCAAAAAGTAATCTCTACTGCAGTGACCATGCATTGCCTGTCCACGCGCTGAAACTATGGGACTCCATTCCTCTCTCAATCAGAGCCACTCGAATGCACTCAAACTTCAGACAGCAGCTCAAGGAACATCTCTTCAACCAAGCAAAGTGCAGGTGCACTCACTGGGGTCATGTTCCATGCCCCCTCCAGCTGTGGCGCACCCCTTTAACCCTATGTCTTCCTTCTTTATCTCATTCTACCCCACCCCGTCTTCTCTTTGCATCTCTCTCACACTTCTCCTTTCTACTCCTCTTCCCTCTGCATGCCTTTCTTAGCTTTTCTCGGTCTTCTTTCTATAGTATCCTTTCTTACTACTAGTCTCACTTGCATTTTCTAATATCGTCCTACCTCTGTATACAAGGATATGCTACTATCTTTGCAGCATAAACCATTTCAGTTATTATGGCCACATCTTATCCAAAAAGCTTTGCTAAGGATAATCCCATTTTTCAGTCCATGTTTTGACATTGCAAACTGCTTCTTGAATTAAATTTTGTAGCATATTCTTGTATCTGTAAATATGTATATATATATTTGTTTTTTTAACATGTCCTTGTATCTGTAAACATGTTTTATTTCTTATGTGATCCTATTCACCTGAGCTGTGCCTGCAAATGGTCCAGTGAGATTAGGGCACATAAATAAACAGCATTTGCTATATGAAAAGAAGAAAAATTACAGAACATTATGGGCTAATGATGAATCTTCATTACCAACTAAGGGTACTAATAGATTTTTATTAAAATAGAAAATTTGGGAGCAATTGTCTTTATATAGAATTTCTATTTTCAAACAAAAACAGCAATATGTTACACAATGTTATGGAAATGTTTCCTTTACTTGCTGTTTAGAGTACTGCGGTGGTGGTGCTGCGGTAGCAGTGTCACCTCACAGTAAAACGTTGTCTGTTCAATTCTCAGCTAAAGCGTCTTCTGTGTGGAGACATGCATGAATGGGTGTACCTTCGTTGAAGGTTGTGCGTCAGGGCTGGCAACTCGGCACGTAAAAATCTACTGCCAATCATTAGTGGACCGGAGTTCCGTTGAGGCAACCCTTAACCGGGAAAAGCTGAAAGACACAACAACTTGCTGTTTAGAGTGAAAAAGATAACAATGGTATGCTAGACAAAAGACCTTTAGCAAATTCTCAAGGTGGCATTACTTCTATGGTGAAAACTACCTCCATAATTTATTTTCAGCTCATTCTAATTCCTTCTCAGTATGGCCATTATCTAAGATTTCACAAGATGATAATCTATTACTTGTTAAGCCTATCACAGGAATTTAATGCTGCTTTAAAATCTAGAAATATTTATACCTATGCTCCCTATGCAACCTCCAGAGCTGCTTCTGTACTCTGCTCCCTGAAATTCTTATGTAACATTTTAAGTTTCTGATACTCTGCATACAAATCCTTATATTTCTTCAACTCTCTTTTTAAACCAAAACATAAAACTTATTCTACATTTTTAACATTCTTTCTACTGCCAATCATTAGCAGACCGGAGTTCCGCTGTGGCGACCCCTAACCGGGAAAAGCTGAAAGACACAACAACAACAACAACAGTTTTATCTGTCAACAATATACATGTATGTAGGTTATGTATTTTAACTACCAAAATGCTCTGTTGCTATTTTTATTGCATTGTATATCTTTGGAGCTTTTCTCTCCAATAGCTCAGCCGGACACTCCTGGTCAACAGATGTAAAATAAAATACAGATCTAGGTTTTGAGGGGATATCTTATGACATTTATAAAACTAAAGACAGACAGACATTTTTTTTTACATGTTTTGAATGAATGGATGGAAGTTGGTTTGGTAAATGAATATATAAGAAAATAGATAGAGGAGAGCTGAAAACTTGTTGACCTTTTACCTTAAATAACACAGATCACTTATATTTTTTTGTAAAATTTTGCAACTTACTTAATTTTTGGGTTTTGGTATAGTGGGAAAGATGAGCAGATATATGTTAATGCTAATAAGGGAAGCTGTGGATTTAATTTGCTCACGCATAGATTGTTAATTTCATGTGATGTGCGGAAAGCATTTTGATTCTATTTCACATAGCAGTTTTGGTTTATTTTACAGAATTATGATATTTCAGGTAAGTTTATTTTTTAGTCTTCAGAGCATTCATTGTAATACTTGAGTTCAACTTCTTGGTAATGGATATTTAGGCCACAGGATTCTATTATGTACAGAAGTAAAACAAGGGTGTCTGCTTAGAGTATTGTTTTCTTTAGTTATGAATGCACAGATGGTGGAATGTAGTGTTTGTTGCACTTATGCTACATAGAATGTTTTTTTTTTATTTTAATTTTGCCCCTGTTTTTTTCTTATGCCCATAGATTTTGGAGGCAGATTTGTTTTTTTTTTTTTGTTTTTCTTTTCTTTTTTGAAATAGTGGGATGCAAGTGAAGGATGTTTTTCAAAAAGGAAGATGAAAAAAGTTTGCTTTAGAGCAGTTAGGTTACATAGGTAAAAGTTATCCCTTTCAAAAAGTATAAAGAAAAGTTTTATTTGATTTCTATTTTTTTTGTTGTTTTGTTTTGTTTGGGGGTAATAGGTTGAATCCTATTAACAGTAATATTATTTTTGTCCTAAAGATGAGGGGTGGTTTGGGATTGGTACAACTTGTCTAGTTATCCTCAATGCATTTGTATTGGATATTGAATACATTTTTTTTACCAAACAAACTGATGTACTCTGTGCTCTTTTATGTAATAAATATAAAGCTTTTGGGGAAAGCTCTTTTCTGTTTAAAAGAAAAAAGTATCCTATTACACTGTTAAGTAACATATTGATAAATATTTTAATAGAAGCATGCATATTTCATATTACCCAAGTTAATGACTTTATGGCATGTTTCCCTTATGGGTACTTATATTCATGACAAACCCTGGGCTACACTTCCTTTATTGGTATTACAGACTACTAAAAAATGAAGAGAAATGTTCTAATAAATATATGAGGTTCAAGGTTTTTATGGGAGGTTTTTACTTGGGAAATTACCTATGACAAGGTTAATGAAATATAAAATGTATGCACAAAGATTGCATAATATGGAAGAGCCCATAGCACATGTATTTATAGATTGCCCAAGAATTCATACTTTTTGGGATGAGTTTTTGTTGCATTATAAATTACAGGAAATGTTTTTCCTATTAATCTCAATGTGGTATTTTATGGATACTATGATTTAAATATGGATTTTGATAGGGATGATGTTTATATTTTATTTTTAGCACATTATGGTGTATATGGTCTCTGTGAACTGAAAACTTGTCATTTAACAAGTTATGGGATTTTTCATTCATATTGGGTAAATTAAGGAAATTGTGGTGGAAAAAGGGTTACAAGAATATTTGTATTACTTTCTGAAAGTATATTACTCATTTTTATTCTTTTTCGTTGATTCAATACTTTTTTTTTTTTTTGTATATATCCTCGTGGTTTAGTTTATTTTAATAAAAGTCCCCTACTCTTTTTGAGTGGTGATATGGAATCTTTTACAGCCACCTTAGCTATCATTAACTCAAGCAGATGGAACTTCTACTTAATGTCTCCCCCAAAAGATGACATAGTCAGAAGTTCAGCATCCCCTTGTGCTGAGTGTCAGCAATCTATCTACCTCGTGTGGGAATAGAACCCGCGACCTTCTGCACCAAAGGTGAGTGTGCTATGATTTTAGTTTCTGTTCTTTGTTAATGGAAGGTATTTGATGAAAATTCAATAGATACAACATCTAGGGCATAATTATAATGTGGGAATTAGTACATTATGCCTTCTCTGGCTTCTGTTGTAAAGTAGTGAGTGCATTTCTACACAATGCCGGACTTGCAAACTTTGGTCTATTATTACTCAAGATACGTTTGCTACTGACCTCTTTTCAACGGGTGTCCATTGGCAGAGTGGTGTCATGGAATCTTCTGGATGTTCCAGACTGCATGATATTTTGTTTATTTTGTGTTTATAGTTAATGTATTAATGGAAAGTCAAAGCCTTTGTATAGAGAAATTGGTTTCAAGGTTCTTCTCAAGGGAAGTAATGTTGTCTGTATAAAGTACTGAGTACAGCTGGGGTAAAGTAGTTGGGAGACAGCTGATGAAAAGTGAGAAGGGGAGAGGACCAATGATAGAACCTTAAGGTATACCTTTGTAAAGCGTGCCTGTACAGGGAGTATTACTACTTGAAGATAATTTGAAAGTTGTAGCTAATACATACTTTTTAAACCACCTACAGACATGACTGCAGGCCTGACATATGAAAGCCAGATCCAGATATGATGTAGAAGTGCCATGCTGAGCTAATTCTGAACCCCCTTCTTCTCATTAGAAGAAAGCTGAATTCCAAACGAAGGGTGCAAGGTAAATAACATACTGAAAGAAGTATGCAAGACAATTAATATACCCCAGGAAGGTTGCATATCCCATGGCATTACCTGGTTGTGTATTCTGAGGTCAGAAGAAAACATGGCAGGTGCAACACAGCCCCAAATTGGACACCCCAATTTGGAAGCAGATTTGGCTAATGCATTTACTGAGACTACAATCCAATGACATCTAATATTACGCAGGTAGTATCATAAACACACAAAAAGATCTCTCCAAGAGACTGCTTCTATAGGAGGAAATATTTTTACTGAAATCTTTAGCAACAGGAAATAATTGTGATAATTGACACATATCTATAAATGCATTTGTTGACTATATCCAAATATGAATGCTTTATCATATCACCTAATTAGTCTTCTAAACATTGTGTCTAAAATTGGACTTTTCTTACTGTGCATGTGTATGTGCGCCCATTTCCATGGGGGCAGAAACAGCATGTGTCACTGTGTATGTGTGCCCATATCCACAGGGGGAGGGGCACAGATATCATGTCTTACTGTGCATATTTATGTATGACCATGTCCATGGAGATACAGACATCATGTATTACTGTGCATGTGTACGTTATGCCCATGTCCACAGGGGGCACAGATATCTAGATCTGTATCTATCTATCTATCTATCTAGTAATAAAACAATGAAATACCAAAATTAACAACAGATATGGCAGCATGTTTTAACTATGGCACAGTTGTGTGCAAATTTTTGTTAGTAAAAACACATCATGAACATACTTTTTTCCATTGTGACCACATTTTAGCATACAAATATTTTGTATTCTGTTTTTAAGACAGTTGCTGTGAAATGATGATACAGCCAGGCCACATCTTTTTTAAATGATAGCAGAAGATAACACTGTGCTACTCTATGAAAACAATTTAGATTTACTTTTAAATATAATACATAAGTCTAGCTGACCCAGCTGTAAAATACTTCAATTTAAAATAGTATAAAGAGCAGAAACTGGATAAACTATGATTTCCATTTACTGTTCCATGGATTTCTAAATGTTAAAACCATTCAGCATCAAAACATAAAACTAGCACAAAGTCAAATCAGTACAATTATTATTATTATTATTAGTAGTAGCCGTAGTATTTTAATGTGGAGCCACATCCAAACTCCAAAAATAATTATTATTACCTCTAGGGACACAAAATGTCTGGAGGAAAAGTGCATTTTTGCTGTACTCTTCTCTTACATTTGATGTCCAATACTTTTAGCACTGGGCCATTTCCGACAATGAGGTATCTAAATGTCAGATTTCAAAAGAAAGGATAAATGAATCATAAAATGGTCTATATTTCTTCTTCAAGTGAAAGTAATGTCTGTTCTTGCTTTTAGATGTCATTAAGCTGCAATCTAACATTCAGAATTTATACATGCTTTGTATGCATCTTATGTCGATGTGCTTTAGTTGTTGCCATCCTCTTCATTTGCATTATCTGCTTTCAAAATAATCCCATCTTCATAGGATTTTCCTTCTTAATGTGAAGGGCAAATAAGAAAATGAATGATGCCGAATATCCATGGCAAAGTCAAATAAAAATGATTCTTCACAGCAAAGGATGTATTCAGTGTAGATGGAGTCATTCTAACACCTGTCTTATGGACCTTAGTTATGTGATAAGGGAAGTAAAACCAGAGAAATAAATAATTGTTATGATACAGTACATGTTTCTGAATACTTTAATGCATGTGTGATGCCCCTGCACTGGCCCAGTAATCAAGGAGCCTCAATCCTCACCACTGGCAACAGTGAGGGATGTACACAATGGGAGGATAACAAGTACACACACATTAAAGTGCAATTTCCCTTAAGAACACACAGAGATCACAGTCAGTCTGTGGCTGATTTCTCCTTCTTCTCCAGATCCCCAATAAGACTCCCTGTTGGCGCAGCTATAGAGTTGAGCCCTTAGCCAAGGTTCCAAGCCAAGACTTCCCAATACTCTCTCTGTCCAACCAGTGTTTTATGTCTCTGCCCAAGTAGCTGACACACACACACACACACACACACACACACACACACACACACACACACACACACACACACACACACACACACACACACACACACACACACACACACACACACACACACACTTACTTTGAGATTTGATTTATACACAAACACACTCCTGGTAAAGGCTGGCACAGGTATACTAGCTATGCCCCTTATGCCCAGACTATAAGGTAGTTATCACTGCCACCAGAACCCCTTATCAGCTACTTTAAGGCCCCTACCAAAGGGTGATCAATCCTACTGTGTAATGTTACTATTTTTCCAAATGGTAAGTGTGACCAAGACTTGCAAGGCTATTTAGGAGTGACCTATACAGTGTCACTAAATATATATGCAAGTACTCTTAGAGCTTAAATATGTCTCACAAATATCAGCCACAAAGATAGGTTTACATGTATTTAATAATAAATAATAAAAGAACAAGGCAATACTCAAACAACACAGTAACTGCAGAGTTCATAATAACAGGAAATATTTTAAAACAACATTGCAGGACAGTCTCAAATAAATACAGAAAACATCTAAACTCATCTTTACTATATTCCTATCTACATCTAAGAGAAATTACTGCAATCTAGTTATTTACTATTAGCAACACAAATGCAGATGTTGATGATGATGAGTGGAAGTTGTTAGATCTAAAAACAAATACAAAATGCCCAGTCTCGCTCTCTGAGAGAGTTCTTAACTTCGTATCAAATATTACTGCTGGGTTAGCTCGGATGACATCACTTTTGTCACCTGACTTTAGTTCTCAAGCTAAACCAGAAACTAAAAGAATTTTAACATCTCACTGTGAGAAATACATATCTCTCAAATGTTTGCCAGATCTTGGAAGCAGTAAAACAATAAAACACTTTACATTTCAAACCTAGTAATTACATTTCTTTTAGACAATAGAAAACACTTCTAGGTCTAGACATTGCGTCTGCTTCTGCACTGAAACTAACTTTTATAGCACGATTGTAAAGCACTTAATTTCAACTTATTTTCTTGAAGTTTTGAAAGTTAATCTTCTATGTTTCAGCAGGGTATCTTGAAGCTCAGTACATATCGTACAGTTCTGTATAAGTCACGTCAAAATTCACAGATGATATAGAATTATTTACAAAATTCCAGATAGTTGGGCTGGCAGTGTCACAGCATGAGGTTATTTCCTTTATCATACCTGCACTATCCAGCTGCTAGGTGCATGAAAACAATATTGTTATGTTTTCATATGCAATGCATATTCTGCAAGTACTATTTTTCCTTTATAAAATATGGGGCACTCTGTCAACTTCAATAGAAAATCTCCAGTGATTCTTGAAGAAGATTCAGACTGCTTGTATGTATTTATTTGTCTGAAGGATAGAGACCACATGTCCAAACTAAGACTGCATTTCTGGGAAGAGATTTTTATGTATGTAAGTCACCATTTATTACAGCCAGAATTATTTTGATAGTCATCTGTAGAGAGATATGTAGGGAGCCTGAAAATGTCTAAATCACTATCAGAACTTTCTTTTCACTATATTAGCCTCTTGTAGTCACGTTTGTGCCTATATGCAATGAGTCTGCTGGGAGAGAGGGGTAGTTGGCTGATAACTGAGTATCTGATGGGCCTGCACAAATCATGGAGACCATGTCAGCAATTGAGAGAAAGACTTGAGGTATGAGAAATCCTCTGAGGTAGAGTTATGGTTTTGTACATTTTTTAAAGAAAATACTACATTTACAAAGTGTGATCATGCTTCTGTGGGTACCAAATACTCTTGTTGCATTTCAGAGTAGAATTGTCAGCTGGAAGCAGACAGTAACAAATAATAAATGACTGGTAGTGATTTCCAGAACGAGATGCTGATCAGACAGACACCCTAAACTCCACTTCGAATCTAGGCAGAGGGAAAGACAGTGCAGGCCAAACTAATGGATAACAGATTGGCTGAGAGAGTAAGGGTTGAGAAACAGTCATGACCAAGTGGTGAAAGATATCCTTGTAGTAACAGGAGGAAATGTGTCAAAGGCAAAATCAGGAATGCAAAGTATTGTCACTCAGTATGTGGTTAACAGAAAGTGCTTAATTGTTTTTTCAAAAAGTATAACAGATTCATATTTGACTAACAGCTTGGCCTTCTTTATTCAGGTTTGATTGTAATTCCTGTACAAAAGGAAGATGAATGCTGCTTCTCTGTTCTTTAATATGACAGAACCGAAGAAAGCAAATCGAAAGCTTAAGGGTCCTATTAGTGTGCGGTGAAGAAAACACAAGCCTGATGCATTTCATCAATTTTGTATACACCAAAAAGCTTACCCTAAGGCCAGTCATAATCTGTTGTTTGTGTTTCTGGTCCCTTAGTGACAGCTGCAAGACAGATAAATGCATACAATACTAGAAACCTAAAAACTCTGAACAATCTTAACACCTTTATGTTCAGTGCTGAAGTGTCTGTAAACCTGGAAAAAATAAATATAATAGTGTTAGGCTGGGCATGTTGCAACAATATCATTCTAGTGCAAATCATCCAAATGGTAAAAAAAAAAAAAAAAAAAAAGACATGAACACACAAAAGTTAAGAAGCGAAGAGAAGTTTCATTTCATGCAGACATCCTTTAAGTGTCAAAGGCTGTGTCCAACATACTTTAATGCCTGATCATTACAAAATTATGTTGTTATTCCTTAAGATATGAAGACTTTTCTACATTTTTATTGTTTTTCTGAAGGGCAGTATACAAAGTTTCAAGCACCAGCAAACGAAACCAAAAACAAAGTAAAATGAAACACCAAAACCAGGAGACAATAAAATCAATCACGAGACGGCAGCTTAGCGCTTTCACTCATTTTAAAGCAACTGAGCTTCTTCAGAAAAATTGCCTCACACACTCCATTCATTGAAATATAACGTCACTACATCACATGACTCAATCCTTAATTAATCAGTATAAAAATATAAATATATATGTAAATATATTCGTACGCATAAATATCTATGTTTTGTTATGTAAAAACATTTCAATAGTAATAATTTCATACAAACTTATAAAAATAATAATAATAATTATCTAAGCTTTGCTAATAACAAAAAGCACTTGATGTTGATAGTGCCATTAAGGCCAGGTGTTTGATCTGCTATCAAAGATATTTGCCATAAACTTTCAAGACATTCAAGTAACGTTTTATAATCCCCTGTATATAAATCAGAATTAACTCTCTCTAACACAAAGAAGGAAAACTTCTTGACAGAGGGACAAATACTAGCGTGAACTGCCAAAGCATTGGTGACATCTTTCTTTTTTATAGCCAAACAATGTTCATAGATCCTTTTATTAAGGGCTCTAATAGTCTTTCCGATATAAAAACAGTCACATGAGTCACATTTGGCACAATAAACAACATTTGTGGTATTACAGGTGTATCGATCTCTAGCCCAAAAGGTCTTACCAATGTATTTGAATTCAATACCGGAAACATTGCTAATGAACCTACATTGTTTACATCGTCCACATGAAAAACTACCTAAAATGTTGGACCTTAAGACTGAAACCACACTTTTCTTGTTTTCTAATATTGACTTGATATTAATACTCTTTTTGTAAGTAAAGAGTGGTTTGTCCCCCACAATTTTAACTAATTCTATATTCCCCATCATAACTTTCCAATAATCCAAAATAATACTTTTAATGTGTGCCATCTGATTACAAATAGGAATAGGAAAGGCAAGGGAATGGTATAAAATGGTAAAAAAAAAAAAAGAAAGACGTGAACACACAAAAGTTAAGAAGCAAAGAGAAGTTTCATTTCATGCAGACATCCTTTAAGTGTCAAAGGCTGTGTCCAACATACTTTAATGCCTGATCATTACAAAATTATGTTGTTATTCCTTAAGATATGAAGACTTTTCTAGATTTTTATTGTTTTTCTGAAGGGCAGTATACAAAGTTTGTTTCATACATTAGAGGTTAAAACACTTTAACAAAATATACACTGTATGTAAACAAGTGAGTAAACAAAACCAAATTAAAAGTAACTTATGCTCAGCTGAAACACAGCCATTTCAGCAAAGATAAGCAAATTTTCAATTTTTTTTTACCTCGGACGCAAAGTATTTCCAAACAAAGTTTCCTTGAATGTCATGGCTAGAGTGGAACTCTTTATTAGTATCATGGAGATAATGTGGATCACACATTATCGTGTTATTCCATTTACTTTCCCATTAGCTGAATTTGTAAATAAACAAGTGC
Organism: Protopterus annectens; assembly: GCF_019279795.1. Lineage (NCBI taxonomy): Eukaryota > Metazoa > Chordata > Ceratodontiformes > Protopteridae > Protopterus > Protopterus annectens. The sequence continues at coordinate 344,868,329 of NC_056743.1, forward strand.
TGGCACTACAATTAAATGCAAACAGGCTGCATACTGAGAAGGGCAAACTTTGATATTCACAACAGTTTCATGCACACCAGCAAAATAAGAGAGGCACCTATGCAAATGATAAGGTACGATGTGTACTCTTCATGAAGTCACAAGCTAAAACCAACCCTTTGCATCTATTTCAATACTAATATACTTTGCTTAACTTATCTGTTTTATGTTAAGGTATTTAGCCCTTCACAATAGAGTCATAGGCTTCAGTCCCGCCCCCTCAATACTTATTTTTCACTAATTAAACACCAAACGAAGGTGCAAAGTCTCAACCTGTTTTAGCTACATAGTGTGCAGCAAACAAAGAGCAAAGTGGAATACAGATGTAAAAGAAAAGAAAATACGCCATTGCAGACTAGTAAGCAGCATACACCTTCTACCTGTGGTGTACTCTTAACCTTCTACCTGTGGTGTACTGTTAACCTTCTACCTGTGGTGTACTCTTAACCTTCTACCTGTGGTGTACTGTTAACCTTCTACCTGTGGTGTACTGTTAACCTTCTACCTGTGGTGTACTGTTAACCTTCTACCTGTGGTGTACTCTTAACCTTCTAGCTGTGGTGTACTCTTAACCTTCTACCTGTGGTACTCTTACTGACAGGTTTTCTTATACACACCTTCCACTGCTTGAACCCGGGTCTGTATGTTTATCTTATTTCCTTTTCTATTATTTGCTAATCAGCTAGGTTTGCAGAGTGCCTTGGATTCTCCCCTGCTACTATATTCTCCAATTTGTTTCTCTCCCCTCGCCCACCCCCAAGTGATTGCTCAGTTACAACACACCAAAGGTTTTAAAAACCCTAGACACCATATTGGCTCTACTTCTGCAGCTTAAAGCCCTCCAGCTGTAGCATTTCTAGTAAGTGTACAGTTACAAGGAAATAGCAGTCCACCAAAACTGTCCATTGCCACACTCCCTCTCTACAAAGTTATTTCTTCATTCCGTCACCCATACTACTGTACTTACATTTTCACTAGGTCCACAGGGCTAAATTAAACACTACCTCTGTCAGTAGGTCCATGGGGCTAAATTAAACACTACCTCTGTCAGTAGGTCAATGGGGCTAAATTAAACAATACCTCTGTCAGTAGGTCCACGGGGCTAAATTAAACACTACCTCTGTCAGTAGGTCCACGGAGCTAAATTAAACACTACCTCTGTCAGTAGGTCCACGGGGCTAAATTAAACACTACCTCTGTCAGTAGGTCCACGGGGCTAAATTAAACACTACCTCTGTCAGTAGGTCCATGGGGCTAAATTAAACACTACCTCTGTCAGTAGGTCCATGGGGCTAAATTAAACACTACCTCTGTCAGTAGGTCAATGGGGCTAAATTAAACAATACCTCTGTCAGTAGGTCCACGGGGCTAAATTAAACACTACCTCTGTCAGTAGGTCCACGGGGCTAAATTAAACACTACCTCTGTCAGTAGGTCCACGGGGCTAAATTAAACACTACCTCTGTCAGTAGGTCCATGGGGCTAAATTAAACACTACCTCTGTCAGTAGGTCCACGGAGCTAAATTAAACACTGCCTCTGTCAGTAGGTCCACGGGGCTAAATTAAACACTACCTCTGTCAGTAGGTCCACGGGGCTAAATTAAACACTACCTCTGTCAGTAGGTCCACGGGCTAAATTAAACACTACCTCTGTCAGTAGGTCCACGGGGCTAAATTAAACACTACCTCTGTCAGTAGGTCCACGGGGCTAAATTAAACACTACCTCTGTCAGTAGGTCCACGGGGCTAAATTAAACACTACCTCTGCTTCTCTTTACCTTGGTGTCTTAGATGGCATTGACATGCTGCCTACCTTAGTTCCAACTTGTAGATTTGTTTTACTGGTTGACTTACTGCTGCAATCTGCCTCCATCAGTTCTACTTACTCCATTGACCCTCAATGCACTCGGGCTCACTCCACTCCCCTACCTTACTCCCAATTCCCACCCATCACCACTTCCCCTAAATTTATTCTTAATCATAACCACACACACCACCCAACACCCAATCCTACAACATTATACTAACCAGTTCTACACCACACTACATTAGTCCCTCCTGTGACATCATCTTCCCCTCTCTACCTCTCCAGTCAGGTGAAAATACACAATGCACAATACTCCCAAAAAAACCTCACCAAAGTACCTACTTACATTTCTCAAAAATTCTCTCTCTCCCTACTACTTTTACTAGTCATACATTATTCCCTATCTACTGGATCCTCACACACCAGCTCAACCTCAAAATGAAGCCTTTTAATACAACCCTCCTCTATATTGCTACTAGCTTAACACTTGTACTCCTACACTCTCTCTCCACTTATGATACTCACTTACTATCCACTACTCCCCCTCCATGGCAAACCTCCTCATTCCACTACCCAAGTAGTTCACAACACCACATTATAGCCTCATACTGTTCCACACCACCAAAGTCCTTCCTCATCATCCCACTGTTCCACACCACCAATTACAGTCCTTCCTCATCATCCCACTGCTCCACACCACCAGTCACAGTCCTTCCTCATCATTCCACTGTTCCACACCACCAAAGTCCTTCCTCATCATCCCACTGTTCCACACCACCAATTACAGTCCTTCCTCATCATCCCACTGCTCCACACCACCAATCACAGTCCTTCCTCATCATCCCACTGTTCCACACCACCAATCACAGTCCTTCCTCATCATCCCACTGTTCCACACCACCAATCACAGTCCTTCCTCATCATCCCACTGTTCCACACCACCAATTACAGTCCTTCCTCATCATCCCACTGCTCCACACCACCAGTCACAGTCCTTCCTCATCATTCCACTGTTCCACACCACCAAAGTCCTTCCTCATCATCCCACTGCTCCACACCACCAGTCACAGTCCTTCCTCATCATTCCACTGTTCCACACCACCAAAGTCCTTCCTCATCATCCCACTGCTCCACACCACCAGTCACAGTCCTTCCTCATCATTCCACTGTTCCACACCACCAAAGTCCTTCCTCATCATCCCACTGTTCCACACCACCAATCACAGTCCTTCCTCATCATCCCACTGTTCCACACCACCAATAACAGTCCTTTCTCATCATCCCACATCACCAGTCGCTCTGAAATATTCATAACTTCAACACAAATTCTCCAAGCTCCTTTTACATATAATTATGCATTTAAGGTTCTCAGGAGACATTCACCCTAATCCTGGACCCACCCCAAATACAGTTCATTAGACAGCCCTTCACCATCAACACTTGCTATGCTCCACCACAGAAGCAAATCCTCCCTTCTCATCCTTAATATTAATGTAAGAAACACAGCAAAGAAAATGCATGACCTACATGTCCTACTACCCCTTTAAACCCTGACATTGTAACAAGGTTTAAACCAAATATCAGCAGCAATGGAATTACTACCTCCAGTTACAGCATCCTATGTACAGATAGGAAAACAAAACAGGAGGGAGTGTTGCAATCTTATTCAAAAACCACCTTATACTAGACCTTCTGGACCTCTCCATACCTGAATTTCATAATGCAGAATTAATATTTGCTAAATTAAAAATTAACCCCGAAAAACAGCTAAGTATTATAGCTGGATATATTCCACCAGACAACAATATCACCGCACTTGAAAGTATGCTACAATGGACCTCCATATCTCTGGCACAATAAACTATACTAATGGGTGACTTTAATATTGACTGACTCCTTTGTTCCTCTCCAAACCTTTATGGCTTCACCCAACTCATCATGTCTCCCACTAGGACTGATAAAACTTCTGTGTGTTAATCCATCATCGATGGGATTTTGCTTAGCAACCCCAATCTCTCATCCCACTCAAGCTATCTCCCCGATTGCCTTAGTGACCACATTCCGACCTTTCTCCTAAGAAACTGCATTCATCAAAACTGCCAGCCCTCCATCCATCTAATCAGAAACAAAAAAACTTTGACCCAGACAGGTTTATATCTGCCCTAAAAAGCTGCAACTGGGAACCTCTGAAGCACCTGCCTCGAGAAGAAGCCATTCTCTCTTTTAACTCCACCTTCCTAAACATACTCATCTATCATGCCCCCTCTAGAACCATTAGAGTGTAATCAAAATACGCACCCTGGCTAAGTAAAGCATCCAGATCCCTACTCAGAACCTGAGATAAAGTCTGGGAATGATATTGTAAAACCAAATCCCATATAACTAAACAAGCCTTCCTAGAACTCTGAAATAAAGCAAAAAACTAGTAACATTAGACAAAAGCAACTACTATGACAACATACAGAATAAACATCAAAATAGCCCTCAAACATTCTGGCCAGCAGTCGACAATATATTGCATCATGGAAAAAGAACCACTCCCAGTCCAACAACAGCCAACAACTCCATGAACCTAGCCACTACATTTAATAATAATTTCACAGAATTAATTCAACAACTTATTCCACATATACCCTATTTTTTACCATTACTATAGCCTCCCTATCCATACCATATTATTATACCTTCTTTGAAAATATCACTTTACATGAACAAAACCTTCACCTCCCACAAACTTTACCAACTGCATTTTTCAATATCTTGACTCATAGTAACATAACCTGTTACTCTAACTTTCTACTCCCAAAATACCATAGAACAACTCATATATCTTTCTACTTAAACAAAAAGTACTCTTACAACTCACCAAAATCCCTGAAATTCCTTGTGAATTCCCAGCAAAACCTCCTCCTTCATGGAGATATTCATCCTAATCCTGGTCCCTACACTAATAACAATTTTAATCTTAATAGTATTACATCACCTATAATATCATCATGTACCAAAACACCTAACTCCCTACTAATAGCACAACTCAATATAAGAAGTTTAAATAATAAAATTCATCACCTACACTCTCTTCTTGACTTACATGCATTTGACATACTATGTCTTACTGAAACATGGCTAAAACCCTCTATTCAAGATCAGGAAATCACCCTCCTGGCTATAATATACTTAGACCGCATAAATAAGAAAGGTGGAGGCATAGCTATTCTCTATAAATCTAATCTCCAAATCACTCTCTACAATGAACTTCCATCACTTGACTCCAAAGCCGAAATATTATCTATCAAACTAAGCATCAACAATAACAAATCAATTTATCTCATTTGTATGTACCTTCGAAATAATACTCATATCCTAGAAAACTTACTTAGTTCACTTTCTAGCCAACTACCTCAGGAAACCATAATACTTGGTGATTTCAACATTGACTGGATGATCTGTTCATCCCAACACCCCACCAGCCATATAAATCTTTATGGCTTCTCTCAATTAATTAATACTCCAACTAGAATCCATAAACCCACAAATAAAGAAACAACTCTTGACTGGATCCTTACTAATAACCACCTAAACAAGTACTCTCCAGGAACTCTTCCCGATAATATTAGTGACCATATGCTCACATTTGTTATTAGACAAAAGTCGCATAACCCAACTACCCATAAAGTTAAGGTGTCTCGCTCAAACAAATTCTTTAACGCAGATAAGTTTCTGGCAGAATTGAAAGCATGTGACTGGTCTCAATGACTACCCTTGAACTAAACGAAGCAGTGGCCTACTTTAATACCAACTTTCTACAAATCCTTGACTATCATGCTCCTATTCACTCTACTAGGATAAGGACCAAATCAGCCCCATGGCTTACTAAACAAACTAAACAAAAACTGCTCCTTAGAAATAAAATATGGGCTAAATGGAGAACTACCAAATGTTCATCTGATCACATACTCTTTAAACAATTAAGAAATGCCACTAAGAAAGATACTCTTGCAGATAAAAAGAATTACTACCTTCACATTCAACAAACTAGCCAGCATTCCTCTCAAAAATTCTGGTCAGGTATTAACAAACTTCTTAAACCAGGACATTCAACTACTCCTATCCCTTCAGGCTTTAATCTCAATAACTCCACTCTGATCCCAGATGTCTTTAACAAGTACTTTATAGAAACCATTCAAACCCTAGCTAATTCATTACCCTCTTCTACTACCTCCTTACCTAAAACCTCTAACACTTCATCCAATGTCTTTAACTTACAACCAGTGCCTACATCACTTATTTATAAGCTTATCAAGAAACTTAAACCTTGCACTCCATCAGCTGATCAACTCCCATCAGAATACTTACAAATTGCTGCAAAAGCTATTGACTACCCCATATCCATTCTTATCAATAGGACTATCTCTGAAGGAAAAATACCCACCCTATGGAAAATATCTCACATAATACCTCTGCATAAAGGTGGCTCCTCTATCGAGCTCACAAACTTTCGCCCTATTGCCTTACTATCCCCATTAGCAAAGATTATGGAAAGATGCATACATAAACAAATTCTTAACCACCTTCTACAAAACAAACTTCTAGCCAATAGTCAACATGGTTTTAGACCTTCCCACAGTACTACAACTGCCCTCCTTTCCTTCTCTGATGCCATAAATAATAATAGAAACAACAATCTTTTCTCATCAGCTTTATTTCTAGACCTGTCAAAGGCCTTTGACATGGTTAACCATAATATACTTCTTGACAAACTAAATCTCTATTCACTTGGCTCACATACTCTCCAATGGTTCAGGAGTTACCTCCAACATAGGCAACAAGCAGTGCTTTGGGACAACAACCTATCCTCCTTACTCCCAGTAAACATTGGGGTTCCACAAGGATCAATCCTAGGTCCCCTTCTTTTCTCATTATTTATCAATGACCTTCACTTGAATATACCCCAAGCCATCTGCATTCAATATGCTGATGACTCAACTCTTATTTGTGCTGCCAATAATGTTTCCTCCCTCCAGTCCCTCACCCAAACAGTCTTCCATAATGTTGAAAAGTGGTTTATGGAACTCTCCCTCCTTCTTAATCCCAAAAAAACAAAACTTCTTCTCTTTACCCCTACACAAATCACCGACACCTTTCTTCACTATCTCCTCTAACAATGCTACCTGTATTAGTCCAGATATGTCCACTCGCCTATTAGGTGTAACAATTGACAATCATCTTAATTTTGATGACCACATTAACAACACCATTAAATCAGTTAATAAAAAAATCGGTACTCTCTACAGAATTAAACCCTTTCTTACCCCTTCTGCTAGAAAAACTGTGGCCCAGAGCCACCTGATCTCCACCCTTTTCTATGCCTCTGCTATATATACAAACCTGTCTAAAACAATATCACCAATGTTTCTACCTGCTGCAATAGTATTACTAGATTCATTACTGCTACCCCTTTTAGAACCCACCACTGTATTAACCACAAGCAACTAGATTGGTTAGAACTCGACAACCACTTACTCTATCAACAATTAATAATCATTCATAAGACCCTCTTTTTCCCAGACGCTAGCCCTAGCCTTACAAAACTGATTTCACCTTATAAAAACCTAGCCACACTACGGTCGGCTAATAAACTCCTTGTAGCCTTAACCAAATCAAAGAATAAAGCTGGAGACTCATTATTTTCAAATGCTGTAGGGAAAACCTGGAATCAACTACCTCAGGAAATAGCAAACCTAGACTCTACATTCCTTTTCAAGAAACATATCAAAGAACATCTAAAAACTCAATGGCTATGTCCTTGTACTAATCCTGATTGAAATTACTTCTGAATTACTCACAACTTCCCCCTTTCATTTACTCCTAACTTTCCCACTATAAAACTAACTTTTAATGTAGACAGACTTATCTTTAGATTGCCTCTAACATCTTTTTTTCTCTTTCTCTCTAGCACATATTGAATGTTGTTTAGTATCTAACTGTATGTGTTCCTTAGTCCATGACTGTTAAACAACTATTTCTCTGACAGATTATGGTTCTGCTTTTTTGGCTTTATTATTGTTAAATTCATACAAATGTACAACTTTGTACCTATTTTATGTTGCTTATTATGTTTTATTCTTAATGATTGTTTTAATTCTTGTAATTCTTGTAATTGGAGCTTTTCTCCCCGGGCCTCTACTGAAAACGGATATTTGTCCAGCTAGACTAGCCCGGTCACCAAATGTAAAATAAAATAAATAAATAAACTTGCAATGACCAAGATCCAACCACATGCTTCCTACCCCAAACCACACCAGTTTACACCCTCCCAAAAGCAACAACCAGTTTACACTAATTCCAGATCTCCACTAACACTATAAAAAAACTACTAAATAAACTCAAGCCCACTACCTTAGCTGTCGACAATCTCCCTGTTAACTTCCTGCAAATTGCAGCAGTAGCAATCACATACCCTGTATCCGTACTTATAAACAGGTCATTATCTGAAGCTTACATCCCCACCATCTGGAAAATCTCCCACATCTTACCCTTACACAAAGGAGGTAACCCCACCGAACTAACAAATGATCACCCAACTGCAATTCTATCCCCTCTCTCAAAAATTCTGGAAAGGGTCGTACACACCCAACTTATGGACTATCTCCTTTCAGTCAAGCCCCTATCTAATACCTAACATGGTTTTCATCCCTGTCTCAGCACCATCACAGCCCAAACTGTCCTTTACTAACACAGTTAACCAGCATAGAAACAATGGTTAATTTGTGTCAGCCATATTCTTGGAACTGTCCAAGGGCTTTGGTCAGCTACCCCAAATTCATCTATGTCCTCTCCTCCCTTAGCCTCAGTCACCCCATTATCACATGGTTCCAGAGTTACCTAGCAGAATGTCAACAGGCTGTCCACTGGCAACAAGATTTTACCCCTTCTCCCTGACACTTTAGTGGCGCCCAAAGGTTCCATCCTTGTTCCTCTTCTTTTTTCATTTTTTTACCAACCAGCCCCACTCAGCTACACCCCAGGCCTCAGTAGTTCAATACGCTGTTGACACTACCCTGATTTGCTCAACTTCCTCCCTCAAAGACCTCCATACCATTACTCAAGATTCCTTCTTATCTGCTAAATCCTGGTTCACTAGCTCCCAACTTATCCTAAATCCCAACAAAACAGAACCTCTTCCCTTCTACCCAACCAGAGACACTTCCTCATCCACAACCTTGAGTATCCTCTCTAAAAATAAATTTATTATCACCAACAAGTCATATCAAATTACTAGGAGTGAAAACTGACAATAACCTGACATTTGATATTCACATTGCCCAACCTATTAAAAGGTTCACAAAAAACTAGGCCTCCTATATAGAAACAACAGATTTCTAAAAATAACACAAACGCCACCATTGCTAAAACCCAACTCCTCTCAACTCTCCTGTACACCTCCGCAATCCTAGCCAATCTCCACAAGACAGATATAGCCAAACTCTAAGCCTGTTACAATAAAATCTCCAAGTTTGCAACTAATGCCTCATACAAGCCACATCACTGCTCATCACTTAAGCAACTCAAGTGACTTGAACTCCCTCAACTTCTCTTTAACCAACTTACCTTCACCCACAAAGTACTCTATCAACCAAAAAAACCCTGCACTCAAAGATCTCATTCAGCCATATTCCTCCTCAAGACCCCATCACTCCAGCAACAAACTACTTCTACACACCACCAAAGCTAACAAATCAGCAGGTGAATCACTTTTTTCCAACTACATCTCCAGACACTGGAATAATCTACCTAACTCACTAGTAACTAACTCCTCAACACCTCAATTTAAAAAAACTTCTAAAAACGCCCCTGACTAACACCTGGCTGTGTACCTGCACCTCCTTTGGATAACCTCTTCCTCCTTTCCACTCTATCATTACTCTTACTGTACTAGCATGATCTACCGCTAACGGTAGTTTCACTGTAACTGCACATAACCATTTGGTTATACCCACTTAATGTAAACAACCATTTTTATGTAAATTACCATTGCTCTAGTTATTGTGTCCAAAACCACCATCTTGTATGTATTTGCTTCTCACGTGGCTGTATTTGTTTCTCTTGGAGCTTTTCTCCCCGGTCCCCCACGAAAAAGGACCTGTGTTCAGTTGGACATTCCTGGTAAACAAATGTAAAATAAAAAAAAAAAAAAAACTAAATAAATAAAATAAATAAAAATATCCATCTAAACCTGTTGAAATAAACAACTGACATATTCCTCCACAGTTCACTGCTAAGGACTATGGAAGCCCTACAGGGTGATGTTATCGACCTACGTGTCTACTCTTGTAGGCTATAATTCCTTTTATCTTTACCCACATATGAACAAGTTACACTTTCAGGCCACTAGTGCCCATGGCCTCTACAACATACAACAGAATTTCCTTTTTGTGTCAGGTATCTTACTCAATGCATACTACTGCATAAAAATTAGTCCTTGTGAATGAGTCTGCCTGCACCCATGTAATTATGTAGCACCCCGTACTTGTTACTACTGACTTGCAATTTTGTTTCCACAGTGATTAAACAGCCACACACATTTTGTAATTTCTAGTTAGTAAATAAAAACAAAGGATAGCCATACACACCACCAGAACTAAAAAAAAAAAAAAAATTCTGGAAAAATGGGGAGAACCAACGTCAAAGAGTATAGAAATCAGATTTTTTTATTAAAATTAAACACATTTAATGCTAAAAACTATATAAAAAGCATTTTTATTTAGCACTCAAGACTTCCTCAGAACTAATGAATTCAGTAACACATCCTGAACTTATAAGTCCACCACTGGTTAACCAGTTAAACAATTAAGTGTTAATAAGATAAATTCAAAACAAAGCCATTCTGCACAATAGACTGAATGACTTAAATTTATTTTTTATTTTTATTTATTTTACATTTGTTAACCGGGGGTGTCTCTGACTGAGCCAAAAAGGCACTTTTTCAGCAGAAGCCCGGGGAGAAAAGCTCCACATAGAAAAATTACAGATACATTTAGATATTTAGACATGATCAGTATACACACAAATTACAATAGACATGTTTTTACAGTGGTATGCAGCACATCAACAGTTACAGTGGAGAGAACAACCAAGAAAATATTAATTTAAAAATAAAGGTAATTAATAGATTTGTGGTGTACAGCTGAAATTTGGAACATAGGTAGAATACATACTTAGTACACAGGTACAGTACATACATTGCACATTAGCCAGTGTTTGTGAGTAAGAGTGAAAACTATTATCAAGTGCTCCAGGTTTAGTATGTGTACCTTATCCACTTTCACTAGCCTGGGGAGCAATCATGGCACTGCCAACTTTGTTTGAGATGTTGCCTGATGAGGTCTTTAAAGGAGGCTTTGGATGATGTGTTTTGAATGCTAGTAGGGACAGAGTTCCATTTTTTAGCCACTGAACTACTATATAGTGCATCTCCAAAGCTATTGTAGCTGTTGGTGACTTCTAGTAGTAGTTTGCTTGATGATCTAAGAGGCCTTTTGGCTGAGTGATGTTGTACTAGGTTTTTGAGGGCAGGACACTTATTGGGGAGGTAATAGATCGAATGACAGAGGCAGAGCTGATTGTAGGTTAGGAGGTTGGGCTGTTCAAGCCAGTGGAGCTGTCTCAAAGCAGTACAGTGATGAGTTCTATATGAGCAATTTGCAGCAAAGTGGGCAATTCTGTTATAGCAAGCTTCCATTTTGCTTAGTTCAGTTTTGTTGAGATTAGTCAGAATGGGAGATGCATAGAGTAGGGGGGATAGAAGTTGGGAGCGAGAAATGGCTGATCTTGTGTAGTTGGTAAGAAATGGTTTGATACGGTAGAGTGATCCAAGTATAGCATGTACTTTTTTAATAGTTAAGTTGAGATGACTATCAAATTTTAGGTGGGAGTCTATGGTTATTTCCAATAGCTTAGCCTGTGCCACTGGAGCAATTAGAGTAGCATTAGTGGAGTAGATAGTGAATTGACTGTTAGTGTTTTTGTTAGAACTGGTTATAATCATAAGCTGAGTTTTCCTTGGATTGAGGATAAGTTGGGCTTTGGCAAGGTAGTTTCCAACATCAGAGAATGCTAGTTGAGTTGTTTGCAGGAGGGTGGGAATGTTTTGTGCAGCACAGATTAAGGTAGTTTCATCTGCATACTGAATTATAGATGCATGCTGTGTGGAGGTATGGAGGTCATTTGTGAAGACTGTGAATAGTAGTGGTCCTAAGATAGAGTCTGTGGGACTCCTATAGTTATGGGCAGCTGAGGAGAGAGAATTTTCCCATTTCACAGCTTGGTACCTGTCAGTTAAGTAGCTTTGGAACCAGGTAAGAGTGGAATTTGATAGATGATATTGGTTTAGTTTGTTTAGCAGGATTTGGTGTGAGACTGTGTCAAATGCTTTGGACATATCCAAAAAAAAAGGTTGACACCTGCAGGCCTTCGTTTTTGAGACGGTTTACTGTGTCTGTGAAGCAGGGGAGGGCTGTAGTGGTACTATGGGCAAGTCTGAAACCAGGCTGAGGAGGTGACAGGATGTTGCTGTCTATGAGATATTTTAGCACCTGGGTATGGATTCATTTTTCTATGAATTTGGCTAGGGGGGAGAGAGTAAAGCAATGGGTCTGTAGTTATTAAGTTCAGTGGAGGTCCCACCTTTATGTATGGATGTAACATAGGATATTTTCTAGAGTTTGGGCACATAGTTTTCAACAACTGATCTGTTTGTGAGAGTGGAGATTGGGATAGCAATAGCATCTGCTGTGAGTTTCAATAAATAGCTGGGGAGTAGGTCTGCTGATGTTGATGAGGTTTTTAGTTTGGAGAGCATGCTTTTGATTAAAGTGGTGGAAACTGTCTTGAGGGTAAAGCTTGTATTAGTGTTATTTGTGTGTGTGTGTGGGGGGGGCGGGGGTAGTGAGGTAGGAACTGTCCTGTGATACTAAGGACAGAATTGAGTTCACAAAGTGGGAGTTGAATTGTGTTTTGATGGGAACTTTAGTGTCAGGGGTGGTTGGTTTGGGGGGTAGCCTTTTGGGTGGGTTTTAGTAGCTGGTTTGCATTTTTCCAAAATTTTGGGGGGGTTGTCTTGGTATTTAGTTTGTAATGTCGTGCAGTAGGATTTTTAGTCCAGCCTAATGCATTTTTTTTGCATGGTTTTACATTTCTTTGTACTTAGTTAGGCTTTGTGTTTCTTTGTTTTTTTGATAGTAATGCCAGGCAGTGTCTCTGGACTTGAGGATTTGTTTGGTTTCTTTACTGAGCCAGGTGTTTGTAGAGGTTCTGACCTTGATTTTGCGCAATGGAGTGACAGTGTCTAGGTGTTGTAGAAATGTTTTGTTGAAATATGCATTTTTAAATCCTGTCCTGAGCATCCACAGCTCCTCTGTGCTCGTCCTGTGGTTTAGGCTGCTTGTTTTTACCTTCTGTAATCCATCCTGGGTGCTTCCTCCCTGCTTTAAATGCAAAAGGAATACCTCCGGCCATCACCTGAAGACACCCTGAATTGGCCAGCTTGCCTGGTACTTAGAAAAATACTACTGAGAAGACCCCCCCCCAACAAGATTGTGTAAATTAATCCATCCTGGGTGCTTCCTCCCTGCTTTAAATGCAAAAGGAATACATCTGGCCATCACTCGAAGGCACCCTGAATTGGCCAGTTTGCCTGATACTTAGAAAAATACTGCTGAGAAGACACCCTCCTCCCCCAACAAGACTGTGTAAATTAATCCATCCCGGGTGCTCCCTTCCTGCTTTGAACACAAAAGGAATACCTCCGGCCATCACTTGAAAACACCCTGAAGTGGCCAGCTTGCCTGGTACTTAGAAAAATACTACTGAGAAGACCCCCCCCCCCAAGATTGTGTAAATGTATGTTGTTTAACACTAATTAAATGTAGACTTGATGTACTATCTATAGAGTGAATCTGCCCTCCCATGTGTGCGTTCTAGCAGCTTACCGCAGACCGTTTGCCCTCCCCCCTCCTGTTATCACTACCCTAGAATATATTTAAACCTAAGACTGGTCCAACTATCCCTGCTGTTTGCTATCTCTTTCTACCATTAGGTGGCAGCATCTACCAATATAAATCCTAGATATTCTTTATAATACCAACAAGTTTTATTTTTTCACAAACAGTTGGTTATTGAGTTAATATCCTTAGACTGTAAATATCCCCCCCCCCCCCTGCTAAACCACCTTTTGTAAAGGCAGTCTTCTTTCTGTAGCTGGAAATATTTAGCTCATACCTTCCAACTACAGACTTTAAACTGCTATTTGCTGATACTTTTTCTGCCATACTCACCTCTAGTGTTCTTTCCCGCTCCATTCGCCCTACAGGCTCACTCCGCTCCCCTACCCTGCACCCAATACCCAGCCGACCCCAGTACTCCTAGCTTTATTCCTATCTTATCCCACCCTCTCACCCTAATTACCCAATACCAGCTCCCCCTCATTACTCCTCCCACCTATAGCCATCCTTCTTAAACTCTGTAATCTGTACTCCACCCAATAATTATAGTTCCCTCCTCTTTCCTTAAATCTCTAGAATACCTCCATCACTTTTTAAACCTTTTCTTCTTCATAGCCTTCTCTATTTTCCTAACGACTCGTACCAGTCTCTCTCTGCTCCAACATGCTCTCTTCAAGTTATCACACCCTCCAGTCCCTCAGCCTCCTCTTTCTGTTCCTACTTCCCTTATACTATGCTACCTCATACTCCACCTATGCTTGTCCAATACCACTTACAAAGACAACTACCATACAAGCCCACCTTCTCCCTCACTCTTACTCCATTTCCACTCCATCTCCTCTTCTCTCATTCAGACCACCCCTCTGCACCTATCCCACCCTAAACTCTTCTCCTCTAAAGTCAAGACACTGTTACCTGCTCCAATCTACAATCTACCAAAATTCATGCCTGGCAGACCAATATGGCTAAAGGCTATCTCCTTCAACAACCTAGTCCAAGCTGGTGATATCCATCCTAACCCTGGTCCTACATCTTTTATTAACAACACTCATCCCTAACCCTCTTCCTCCTATCTCAACACCCTAAAGATTTTTACAATTAATGCACAAAGTCTAAACAACAAAGTACACCCATTTCAAGCTTCATTAAGCCATAACCAACCAGATATCATAGCCATCTCTGAAACCTGGCTCAAGCCCTTTATCTCCGACTCTGAGATTCTGCCCCCAGGATTTCATTGTCTCAGAAATGACCGACTAAATAAAAAAGGTGGAGGCACTGCCCTAGTCTACTCCAACCTTCTTACCTTAATTCCCCTCCAAATTCCAATTCCTCAATTCCAGAATACTGAACTAACAGCTGGAATACTAAAACTAAATAAACATAAAAATATCTGCATCATTGCTGTATATATCTCACCTGGTAATATCTCTGCACTCAAAAATATTCTCCTATGGGCTTCTACTGAAATTAACTATGAAACTTATATCCTTGGTAATGTGAATATTGACTGGAATAAAATCAATTGCCCCTCTCCCTCCCTATCCATTAACCTCTATAACTTCACTCAAATAATCCTCTCCATCACTCGACCTAACAAAATAAACCTTCCCGGATCCACTATAGATTGTATCCTAGTCTCAGATCCAAATAAAATAACCAATTCTGGCACAATTCCTGATACCTTTAGCAACCACCTCCCAGCCTTTATGCATTGCTCAACTAGTTCCTCCCCACACCAGCATCAGTACATTCAAACTCGTAACCTCAGTAGCTTCAACACAACTACTTTCTCAAATACTTTTAAACAAATGAACTAGCAAATTCTAAACATCCTTTCTCTTGACAAGGCTATAGAATACTACAAAAGGATAAAAACTAAAACTGCTCCTTGGCTATCCAAAGAGACAAAACAGATTATGCACCACAGAGACAAACTATGGAAGCTTTACCAAAACAATAAGCTGGCCAATACCTTGCTCCAAAATAAACAGCTCCGCAAAAGTGCAAAACGACTAATCACCAAAGAAAAAAAATCCTACTATATCAAACTTCAGTCCAATAACAATAACCCCCCCCCCCCCAAAATTCTGGAACTCAATAAACTCACTCCTCAATCCAGGCTCCAAGAATAATCCCTGTCCTGACCCAAGTAAATCTGACCTTGAACTAGGCTCTGAATTTAACTAATTTTTCATAGAAACTATTACTACCCTCACCAAGACATTTCCCAATAATAACCCAACTGCTCTACACTCTCCCCCTTCTAACTCACCTCATCTGTTTGAACTCAAACCCATCTCCACTAACTTTAGAAAAAAACATTTGTCCAAACTTAAACCTTGCTCTAACACTCCCAACAATATTCCCTCTTCCTTCCTAAAATGTGCTGCTGATGGCATTGCTCTCCCAATCAGCATCATTATTAACTGATCCATAAAAGAATCATACGTCCCCAAACTCTGGCGCTCAGCTTATATTCTTCCTCTTCATAAAGGAGGCAAAAATACCAGCATCTCAAACTTTCACCCCATTGCTTCACGCTCACCAATCTCTAAAATCCTAGAAAAATGCATCCATCTCCAATGTATGCCTTTCCTGACCCAAAACAATCTTCTCACTCCTACCCAGCATGGCTTCTGTCCAGGTCATAGCACAATAACTGCTCTACTTTCTTTCCTAGAAACTGTCAATCAAGCCCGAGATTCAGGACACTTAGTTTCTACTGTTTTACTCGATCTGTCTAAAGCCTTTGATACTGTTTGACACAAGCACCTTCTCTGTCATCTCTCAAACCTTAATCTCTCACATAATGTTTTATCCTGGTTCTCCAGCTATCAGACAGATCACAGGCAGTCAAATGGAAGAACTCCATCTCTTCCTTCCTACCTACCCCGACTGGCGCACCACAGGGATCCATCCTTGGGCCAATGCTTTTTAACATCTTCATCAATAACTTTCACACTGCTATTCCTGATGCTAAAATCATTCAATACGCAGATGATTCAACCTTAGTCTGCTCTGCCTCAAACCTCTCCAAATTGCTGACTAAAACCCAAACTGCCTTCTCAACAACTGAAAACTGGATGCGCCAAAACCACCTCTCTCTCAATGCAAATAAATGAGGTGTCCCATATCTACATGTTTAAAGTCAGTTAAGGAAATGACCACATGAGTAAGTTTAGCTGAGGTGTTCCGTAGCTACATGTTTAAAGTCGGTTAAGGAAATTACCACAGTGAGTAAGTTTAGCTGAGGTGTTCCATATCTACATGACTTAAGTTAGCTTTTCAATCTTCGATGAGCAAAGATAATTTTTGATCTCTATAATTTGTTTTGAACGTGGCAGATGATGTAAAACAATGATGTACAGTATTATCAGTTATGACTGACTACTGACTATATTACTATTATATTATTATTATTATTAGGTGTGTGAGTGGAATTCAAGAAATAGGACTGTTTCCATACTTTCTGGTATGGCTCTGTTTGTTACCAGAGCTGGTGGTGGTTTAGTCACTTTGAATGACCACTGATGTATTTCAGAGGATAAGGTAGAATTATCATGGGAGATACATCTTTAGGGAATATTTGTGAAGAGTAAATCAAGGATCGAGGACTGTCCATTACTGATATTTGGTGAGGTTGGGGTGTTTATAAATTTGTGGAAATTCCCAGACATTAGGGTTCTTTCTGGTAACTTGGACAGTGCAGTGGTGCAGCAGTAGCATTGTCACCTCACAGCAAGAGGTTCTCTGGTTCGATTCTTGGCTGGAGTGCCTTCTGTGTGGAGTCTGCATGTCCTCCCTGCATTTGTATGGGTTTCCTCCGGGTACTCCAGTTTCCTCCCCCATTACAAAGACATGCATCTGGAGCATTTCTCCCCGAGCCTGTGCTGAAAATTGGCTTCATTCCAAGTTGGACTTTCCCAGTAAACAAATGTTAAATAAAATAAATGAACTGGTTTTGGTTGCAAATATAGTTAAGATGAAATTTTCCTAGAAGAATGAAACCATGTTTGAGAGATTGCCTATACAGGTGTGGATTAAGAGAGTACTTTTCCTTTTTCGAGTGCCATATTATCAAACGTTGTTTTTCTACTTGCTTCAGTTAAATGTGTATTGAGATCAGCATTTAATGGAGAAAGGGGGGCTCTCATTGTCCCCACTGTTTTGTGATCTCCAAGTTGGTGTACATACATAAGGACTTGCTCCCTGTAAAAAAACAAACAAAAAAAAAAAAACAAAGAAATTAATTCTATTTTTTCTTTCTTTCCTTTTTTTTTTTTTGAACCAGTTTTGTTTCAATGATTTTTCAAAGTTTTTTAACTTGACTTAGTGGGCAAGATCTGATTAATAGACCATCTTGCATGGCCTGGCTCAATGGTGCAGAGGGATAAAGCCCTGATGGCACTACAGATGAAATATTCCACTAATGGCAAGGACACTGAATGGACTATACAAAGGGATGGGACTGAGTGACTTCTGATGTTGGCAGTCTATCTAACCTGGCTACAATACCAGCATTAAGAGCTGGGGTGCTCAGTAGTGCCAGCAGTGTATATTTGGTCAGAGGGATGCACATGTGCAATGGAGAGCATGCACATCGGGAAGGCAGCCATTGCTGAGTTCACAATGCTCCCATGAGGTGGCGGGGATTAGGGCATATTCCTCAGCATTAGTTGACACTGCAGAAATACCCCAGGGAAACAACAGCCACAGAACTCAAAAAAACTTTATTAGTAGGACCCAAGTGTAATGTCCTTGGCAGCAGAGGTACTACAAGGAATGGTACCTGGTGAATGTTTGCTCCACTAACTATACATACACCACTGTAAGTCCAAGGAATCACTACAGGCTCCAGTTTGTATAAAACATAGCCTAACCCAAACATCTACAGAGTGAGTCAAAATTGTAGCCTACTTGACTTGTAGATGAAAATGAAAAAAAAAAACACAGTATCTTTGTTTACTTTTAAATAGCTTTTTACAATACTAAAGGGTCCCTCCAGGAAACAAGCTAGCTTTTAGTTATGCCAGGCTGTAGACATCAACCTGGTCCTACAGCCAGGTATACAGCCCAGGTTATTTAATGTGCTCCATGTGAATTATCTGAGTACATTCCACAAATTAGCCCTAACATTGCGGTCGCAATCCACAAAGCTGATTATCACCCCTCTGAACACAAGGAACACGCTTCCAGTCTTCCTGTTGTGGGTTGTCTCTTTTTGTGCAATATTAACTAGCAAGTAGCACCTTATTAACTGACAAAGGCATCGTTTTCCTGGATAATGTTACTGGGACTTTTCATTTACAAACACATTCACAATGAGATTCACCTGCATAAATCAACTGACAAAACCTGATTTAAGTATACTCTTCTCTGCACTTAAGATTAGAAATTTGTAGATAATTGTTATATATAATATAATACAGGGAGATAATAATCCCTGTCTCTAGCTGCAGTTATCTTCCACCGCCATCCACTCCCTGTTCTTGTTGGGGTATTAATCTTGGTGGTTTTGGAATTATCCGCCCCTGCTGTAAATTAGTTTTTGGACACTCCTACTGGGCCCAGGGTTGCCAGATTTCCAGTCCCGCAGGTAGGGACAAAAAAAAAAAAAGAAGGTCTCTCCCGGCAAGTGAAGACCAAAAAAAAAAAGGGGGTCTTTAATGCGGAACGCAGTTCCACATTAAAGAACAGTAGCTCAGTAGCTCTGCACTAAACACAAAGCTTCTCGTGTTTAATAGGTTCATAGGTTCATAGGTTCATACTAGGCTATCTGCCCGAGGGCATTTATAAGCCTAGCCCATAGTTTTGTGGCTTACGCCACCCCTTTAGTATGAGGAACTATACCCATTATTTTGCTGTGCCTCTGTTGAGCAGTGACACTGAGGTAATCCCTGGGGTATATCTGCGATCTCCCATCCATTGGTCAAGATTTCTCTTGAACAAGGCCAGCGAGGTGCTCTGCCTCACATATACCGGGATTTTATTCCACAGCATAGGGAGTCTTTGGGTGATGAATCTATCCCTCCAGCACGTCCTATTAATAGCCGTGTCGAGGTTTAAGTCTCCGCCCTTGTGGCTCTGACGGATCTAGATTTTTGAGGTGAAGCATATTCATCAAATCTGGGTTTGACATGGCCTTGTATGTTAGGCAAAGGTCACCTCTGAGCAGCGGTGTTTACTGAATAGAGCTGGAGTTCTTTCAGTCGGGCAGCATAGGACAGATGTTTGAGACCCTTTATCCTTTTGGTGAGGAACTTTGTGGCCTCTCCAGCTGCTGCAAGTGTCGGGTCAGATACATTCGAATGGGGCATTGTACTCAATCATTGGTCTGATGAGTGATGAGTATAGGGAGACTATGACCTCCCTTGATCTAGATGAGAATCCCTTCATGATAAGGTGGGCAATGTAGAAGGTCTTCCTAACTACTTTAGCTACATGGGTGTCGAATGACAGACTACTATCAACCTGGGTCCCCAGGTCCCTGATAACTTCTTCTGTGCTCAGTGGATTGCCACCTATTTGGTAGCTAGGGGTAACCTTGTTTTTCCCGAAGGGTATGACTATGCATTTTTGGCATCCAACTTTAGGCCATGGCTCTGGCACCAGTCATCCGTCTCCGTGAGACCCTTCCGAAGGATATCTGTGTCAGATGTGTTTTCCACTATGGCTCTAGTTTGCAGTCATCTGCAAACCCTGCCAGCCACAACCCTCCTGTGTTTGCCTGTACTTCGGAAAAGTAGATGCCAAACAAGAGCGGGCCCAGGACTGAGCCCTGTGGTACACCACTTGTGACAGGCCTTGAGTCTGACATGGCGCCAGCAACTCTGACCCCGTGGGCTCTGTCACCCAGCCAGTCTGCAACCCATCTTGTGACGTATGGGTTAACATTCAAGCTGATGAGTTCCTCAATGATACCCGAGTGGGGCACCGTATCGAAGGCCTTCGCCAGATCGAGGTAGGCTGTATGGACCGCCCTTCCCCCATCAATGGCCTTGGTGACTGCTTCGAAAAAGTCAACCAAGCTCAGAAGGCACGATCTGCCCTTGACAAAGCCAAACTGGGATGGATCCAAAGTCTGCAAATTCCCTATGTCTTTATTTATGAGGTCCACTATGATCCTCTCCATGGCTTTGCAGACAAGGCCTGTCAAGCCAATGGGCCGGTAATTTCCAGGGTCGGCGGAGGCACCGCCTTTGTGAAGTGGGACCACAGCTGCAGCGCGCCACTCCCTGGGCACGCATCCAGAGGTAAGACTACGATTAAACAGCTGTCCTAGCTGTGGGCTTAATTCCTCGTTGAGTTCGTGAAGCACACAGCCGGGGACACCATCAGGTCCCATGGACGCTGTGTTTTTGCTTTGGAGAGAGCAGTTCTCACTTGGGCTTGGAGATGTTTGGGGGCTGCAATCGCTTGGTATAGATATCTCTCCTTTGGGGAGGGGGAGTTTGCACTGAACCTGTCAGCCAGTATGTTGGCAATGTCTGTAGGATCAGTAATCTTCACATCATTTTGAACTAGTTCTGAGCATATCTGGGAGTTTCCTCCCAGGTTTCTAACATAGCTAAAGAAGGCCTTATGATTGTCTTTCTTTTGAGTCTTTAGCTATTTTTCTCTCAAAATTTGCTTTGGATGATTTTATGAGAGCTCTTAGTTTTACTTATAGTGATCAAGGGTGTCTTACCTTTTAAGGATTTTGCTCTATCTTGTAGTAGCTTCCTCCTTTTGTTGTAGAGTTTGTTTATGGCTGGGGTCCACCAGACTGGACGCTTGCCTTTGGTACAAAGAGTCTTTGTTTTGCTTGGGATTGCCTTATCCATGCAGTCCTGCAGGTGCTGGTAGAAGGCATTTGTAAGTGATTCAGCGGCTTGAGTACTGTTTTCACTGCCTGGGCCTTAAAGGAGACAACACTATTCTTTAGAAGTGTGAAGTCGGCTTTCAAGAAGTTCTTTACTGTGATCTTTTTTATTTCAGGTGGGGGTGGGATGAGGACCTCCAGCGAGATTAGTTTGTGATCTGATCTCACCAGTGAGGGGTATACTTCCGATGTTGAACATTGTGCTCCCATGTTCGTGATGATGAGATCAAGTATGT
>NC_056743.1:344890777-345016421 GCF_019279795.1 Protopterus annectens
TGGAAGAGAGGGTTCATTTAATAATGCTCTAAGCATGTTAGGGGTATTAATGAACAACAGGAAGAACAAGAACTGGAAGAGGGTTCATTTAATAATGCTCTAAGCATGTTAGGTATTAATGAACAACAGGAAGAACAAGAACTGGAAGAGCGGGTTCATTTAATAATGCTCTAAGCATGTTAGGGATATTAATGAACAAGAAGAACAAGAACTGGAAGAGAGGGTTCATTTAATAATGCTCTAAGCATGTTAGGGGTATTAATGAACAACAGGAAGAACAAGAACTGGAAGAGAGGGTTCATTTAATAATGCTCTAAGCATGTTAGGGATATTAATGAACAACAGGAAGAACAAGAACTGGAAGAGCGGGTTCATTTAATAATGCTCTAAGCATGTTAGGGGTATTAATGAACAACAGGAAGAACAAGAACTGGAAGAGAGGGTTCATTTAATAATGCTCTAAGCATGTTAGGGATATTAATGAACAACAGGAAGAACAAGAACTGGAAGAGCGGGTTCATTTAATAATGCTCTAAGCATGTTAGGGATATTAATGAACAGGAAGAACAAGAACTGGAAGAGCGGGTTCATTTAATAATGCTCTAAGCATGTTAGGGATATTAATGAACAAGAAGAAGAACAAGAACTGGAAGAGCAGGTTCATTTAATAATGCTCTAAGCATGTTAGGGGTATTAATGAACAACAGGAAGAACAAGAACTGGAAGAGCAGGTTCATTTAATAATGCTCTAAGCATGTTAGGGATATTAATGAACAACAGGAAGAACAAGAACTGGGTTCATTTAATAATGCTCTAAGCATGTTAGGGGTATTAATGAACAACAGGAAGAACAAGAACTGGAAGAGAGGGTTCATTTAATAATGCTCTAAGCATGTTAGGATATTAATGAACAACAGGAAGAACAAGAACTGGAAGAGCGGGTTCATTTAATAATGCTCTAAGCATGTTAGGGGTATTAATGAACAACAGGAAGAACAAGAACTGGAAGAGAGGTTCATTTAATAATGCTCTAAGCATGTTAGGGATATTAATGAACAACAGGAAGAACGAGGGTTCATTTAATAATGCTCTAAGCATGTTAGGGGTATTAATGAACAACAGGAAGAACAAGAACTGGAAGAGCGGGTTCATTTAATAATGCTCTAAGCATGTTAGGGGTATTAATGAACAACAGGAAGAACAAGAACTGGAAGAGCGGGTTCATTTAATAATGCTCTAAGCATGTTAGGGGTATTAATGAACAACAGGAAGAACAAGAACTGGAAGAGAGGGTTCATTTAATAATG
Organism: Protopterus annectens; assembly: GCF_019279795.1. Classification (NCBI taxonomy): domain Eukaryota; kingdom Metazoa; phylum Chordata; order Ceratodontiformes; family Protopteridae; genus Protopterus; species Protopterus annectens. The sequence goes on from NC_056743.1 coordinate 344,892,085, forward strand.
CTCTAAGCATGTTAGGGTATTAATGAACAACAGGAAGAACAAGAACTGGAAGAGCGGGTTCATTTAATAATGCTCTAAGCATGTTAGTGGTATTAATGAACAACAGGAAGAACAAGAACTGGAAGAGCGGGTTCATTTAATAATGCTCTAAGCATGTTAGGATTATTAATGAACAACAGGAAGAACAAGAACTGGAAGAGCGGGTTCATTTAATAATGCTCTAAGCATGTTAGGGATAATAATGAACAAGAAGAAGAACAAGAACTGGAAGAGGGTTCATTTAATAATGCTCTAACCATGTTAGGGGTATTAATGAACAACAGGAAGAACAAGAACTGGAAGAGCGGGTTCATTTAATAATGCTCTAAGCATGTTAGGGATATTAATGAACAACAGGAAGAACAAGAACTGGAAGAGCAGGTTCATTTAATAATGCTCTAAGCATGTTAGGGGTATTAATGAACAACAGGAAGAACTAGAACTGGAAGAGCGGGTTCATTTAATAATGCTCTAAGCATGTTAGGGTATTAATGAACAACTGGAAGAACAAGAACTGGAAGAGCAGGTTCATTTAATAATGCTCTAAGCATGTTAGTGGTATTAATGAACAACCTGAAGAACTAGACCTCAAATAGAGGGTTCATTTAATAATGCTCTAAGCATGTTAGGGGTATTAATGAACAACAGGAAGAACAAGAACTGGAAGAGCAGGTTCATTTAATAATGCTCTAAGCATGTTAGGGGTATTAATGAACAACTGGAAGAACTAGAACTGGAAGAGCGGGTTCATTTAATAATGCACTACGCATGTTAGGGGTATTAATGAACAAGAAGAACAAGAACTGGAAGAACGGGTTCATTTAATGCTCTAAGCATGTTAGGTGTATTAATAAACACCATCATTTTCATTTTTGGTGATTGATATTGTAAATCTAGTTTGCGAGAGGGGGCATAAGAAATGTCATTGAAATGTTGGAGATCAGATGGATTATTCACTTGTGGGCTTATCATGGTAGGCGCTTAAATGACAAGTTCCCACTGAAACCTATTTTAAAGGGACATAGCTTCAGGAAATAGCCCCTCCCTATTTTATATATATATATATATATATATATATTTATATACATATGTATGTATATATATATATATATATATATATATATGTATGTATATATATATATATATAATTTTATCTTGATGTAGATATGTACTATTACACCTTTTCTAGCACCTGAGGTAAGTTAGTATGTTTAGTGGTCATTGTGAATGTTTTTCATTGCCCTTATTTTACTGTTTACTGTTTTATCTTTTTTATTGAACCACCTTTTATCTGCCTTTTGTTTGGTTGTCATAAGCTCATTTACATTATAAATTGAATTTGATTGTTCGTCTGTTTTAATGGTCTGAAGAAGCTGCTGCAAAAGCGCTTACCTGTTGTATATTTGTTTGTGCCATTTATTAAAAGTTTTAATTTTATGACCCCCGGGATCCTGCTTTATTCAATTGCTTGTACGTGTTTTGCTTCATATTTTCTCCTGAACAATGGGATATTTGTCCTGGTTGGCGTTTTTTTACTGGATAATGAAAATTCCAATGCATGAAAAGAAAAATGTAAGATGAGATTGTTTAATTTAGCAGCATGAGAATGGAAATCAGAGCAGAATAAGACAAGCATGAGACAGCAACAAAGTGCCAAAAACAAAAGAAAAAGAAAAGAAACAGACCAGAAGAGCAAGAAAGAAAACTTCAAAGCTGACACATAGAAGCAAGCACAGAGAACTGCTAGAATATGTTTAGAATATGTTGACCAAGATCTGATGGTTGGAGAAGTGGGGACCTGAAACCAAAAGATGAAAGGCTAATGTAGTGGGCTACATGCACTCTGCTTTACGAAGTCTGTTCAGAAAGTGGGGAAAAAACAACAAATGCAGGTTTTGTTAAAACAGAACTTTAAACACCTCACATCCCATTGTTGGGTGTGGATCTGAATACCAAAAGAAACAATGTATCAAGACCGGTGCACTGTGGATTTTCACTGCACTGTAAAAGTAATGGACAAACACTGGAAATGAACCACAAAGCATTATTGACACTGATGAAGCTCTGCTCACATAGGAACACTCATTACCAGCTGTTCAAACATTATGCAAGAAAAGCAGATGTTGTTCAACAAAAAAGGTACTGATGAAGCTGCGCTCACATAGGAACAATCATTACCAGTATGCAAGAAAAGCAGATGTAGTCGTTCAAGAAAAAAGGCAAAAAATGGCATTAATCATTGAAATTGTCATAGTATGGGATTAAAGTGTTTTACTTACCGAAAGACACAAGGTCATAAAATGCCATGATTTGCAGGCAGATGTGGAAGAAAGAAACCCAGACAATTCCAACAGCGGTAGGAGCAAAGGACTAATAAAGAATTTACAGTCATTTAAATATCTTACCAGTACATGTAACCTCAAATGAACTGCAGAAAGATGATGGTCTGTGTGCATCTTGGGCACTGAGCACTTTATTTTTATTTTATTTTACATTTGTTAACCGGGCTAGTCTAGCCGGATATATGTCCATTTACAGTAGAGGCCTGGGGAGAAAAGCTCCACTAGAAACACTAAAAATAAGAAAGCAGTTCTAAATCTAAACAAGATCATAAGGATTATAAACAACACTAAATGTAGTAGTAACATAGAAAAAATAAAAAAATATTACAACAAATGGCATACAGGGTAAAACAACTGTTTTAACAGTATGATACAAGAAATAATTTGCAGTAGATAATACTTAATTTTCATAGGTGGTTCCTGTAGGTTTCTGTGATTATTATTTCTACAGTCAGACGTAGTGAGAAGATAAATTAATTAAACAAAGTAGGATCTTGTAAAATATTAGTGGAGATGGCACATAATTAGTCAGGGTTACTGCAGGGGCATAGCCAATGAGATTTGAGGTGTCTTTTGAGATTTTGTTTAAAGAGGGGTACAGAGATGAGTGAAGTGAGTTCATTAGGCAAACATCAGAGATTGAAGCAGTATTAATTTTACAAACTATAATCATACCCTGAAATAGAAATAGGGTCCATTCCTGTCACAGTATCATGAATAAAACACATGGAGAAATAAACAGGGGAGACCTATGTTGCAACAGATCTCATGCATATATTCTATCCCATGACTGCTACCAATAGTAAGACAGCACCCCATAGCAGAAAACAGCAGCTGAAAACATGGAGACTGATGAGTTCAACAACAAAGCAGCCCACATGTCAAATGAAAAGAATATAGAGGACATAAATTGAATTTCCTCACACCTGTATTTGATGTCAAGGGTGCCTGGTGCGTCTAAAAAAATCTACTTGTTATAGATGGGCACATATATCACTTGGAAAAACACCTTACTGCGTATGCAAAAAGAAATGTGGAGAGGGAAACAGAGGATGAGCAAAAACTTGTAGTCCAACATTGGTTGATTTCAGCAACTCCTTGCCATACCACTACCATCTGCCTGATGAGAGAGACGCAAACAGCTGTGTCTTCCTAGTTGGCATTTGAAGATGGGCATGTGAAAACTTAGATTCCCCCCCCCCCTTGCCAAGTCATAATGGAGCTCTGTAATATTAGAGGACCAGAGGTCTTGTACAACCTGCCAACTGTACATTTTCTACTGAGTAGAGTCCTTGTTGTAAAGCAGCATACCATGAAAAAACTCTCTAAATTCTTTCCTCTGGAGTGACCCATAAAATCAATGATAAGCAAAGAAAGGTTTCTTATGGAAAAACATACTGATTTGTTTACAGCTTTACAATGGATGATGGGTAAGACATTTGTTATGAAGGGCCTTTTTATGAGACAACTGCACAATATCAATGCAGCCATTAGCATTATTGGCTACAGTAAATGTGTGCCTTTGGTATTTGTTAATAAACTAGAAATGATCTGCTAGACGAGTGCTGTCTGATGACTGACCCTAGGTATGACCTCACAGTGCCTTTGGTGTTTATGTCAATAAACCAGAAGTGATCTGCTAGAGAAGCGCTGTCCGATGACTGACCCTATGTATGACCTCACAGTGCCTTTGGTGTTTATGTTAATAAACCAGAAATGATCTGCTAGAGGAGCGCTGTCTGATGACTGACCCTACGTATGACCTCACAGTGCCTTTGGTGTTTATGTTAATAAACCAGAAGTGATCTGCTAGAGGAGCGCTGTCTGATGACTGACCCTAGGTATGACCTCACAGTGCCTTTGGTGTTTATGTTAATAAACCAGAAGTGATCTGCTACAGGAGCACTGTCTGATGACTCACACTAGGTATGACCTTACAGTGCCTTTGGTATTTGTTAATAAACCAGAAGTGATCTGCTAGAGGAGCGCTGTCTGATGACTGACCCTAGGTATGACCTCACGGCCCTTAAAGTAGCTGCCATTAAGTGCATGCATTACAAACTGTTCTCTGCATAAACTAAAGCATGCCTGTTCCACCATTTTCAATGCATCTTGAGAGAGTTGCAACAACAAAAACAACATATGGTCTGAAACTTTTGTAGAGATCAAATTTTGCATTCCAGCAAATTGATAAAAAAAAACTTTGACAAACTAAAAAACAACAAAGGAAAGTGTTACTCCAACAAAACTTTATTATAAAACAGTTGAAGTTAGTGCTTTTGTACACATTAAATGTGTGAACAACTTCAGACAAAATACAAGTAACAATCACATATATATATTTACTCCCTCTATGACATTACTGGCCCTATTAAGATTTTAAAGGTCCCATACACAAAATCCACATAAAAAACATACCGTACACTAAAATAGAGTATATAATAATATATGAACCTTATAAAATGTCTTTTTGTATATAAATATGTATACGTTTAGAATTATAAAAATTCACCTCTCTAAGGACATCATTTTAAATACACATTTACTACAACAAAATTCATTTAATCCTGCATACACAAAGGCATTAAGTCTAAGTGGCCAATAAAGCTCTCTCTTTTCCAACAATACTTGCCATGGCCCCCCTCGAGGTCCTTCCTTTACTTGAACAATAACAAAATTTAAAACATGATGACAGCTATTTTCAAATACATGCCTAGCTAAAGCATTATTCCTGTTTTGTTTGGTGATACTGTACTGATGTTCATAAATTCTTTGCTTAAAATGTATAAGGTTCATATATTATTATATAATTATTATATACTCTTATTTTAGTGTATGGTATGTTTTTTTATGTGGATTTTGTGTGGGACCTTTAAAATCTTAATAAGGCCAGTGATGTCATAGAGGGAGTACCTATATATATGTGATTGTTACTTGTATTTTGTCTGAAGAAGTTCACACATTTAATGTGTACAAAAGCGCTAGCTTCAATTGTGTTATAATGAAGTTTTGTTGGGAGTAATTCCAGCAAAATGGCTCTGCTTTGCTGATACACTCATGCACTATTTCTTGTGTGTATATGCTGTCGGACTACATCGCACTCTCAGCTGTCCTCATCGACATGTTTAAGCAGCCTGTCCTCACTATTCCAAGTCTTGCTGTTATCCTGCTCTGTGCACACCCATGTTCACCTTCAGTTTGTGCTGTGGACTTCTGCATGTTCACTGCAATACCAAGTACCTCATTCACATCACTACCATGGTTGTACCCCTCCAACTTCTGCTGCTTCACACTGCAGGGATTTCATGGATGCTGCCTCAGCTAGATCAGCATTGCTCTTTGGAGAATCATCAGGACCCGGTGATCCTGTCCACATTTACAGAATCTGACGGTGTGTATGAGCAGCATATCATGAGTTAGCAGAGCTTTGCAACAGCACACTTGGTTCAGTTTAAGAGGTTTTGAGGAAGACAAAGTCAGCCTTTTTACTCTGTTTCCATGTCTTATATGTTTTGTGAAAATGTCACCAATCACCAAAAAGACATGAAAAAGCAGGGAAATTTCCTGACGGGAATAAAATTACAGGTTTTCACAGTGTTTTATTAATAAAAAGATTGGAAAATAATATGCAAATTCTGGTTTCAGTGGTGGTCATCATCAGGTCACCATAAAAACATCATGATCATCAGCAAATCAGCTTGCAAAATTTCCCCCAACTTAGATGATGATATACTTTATTTTTCCAGGAGGTCAGTCAACCTCCAGGCAGACTGCAATGCACCTGAAGTATTCCGTCACTTCTCTGGCCATGGGACATCTTGGGTGATTGCCCCTCTACCAGCCACAGTGGTTTGTTTTATTTATTTTATTTTATTGTACATTTGTTTACCGGGAAAGTTCGACTGGGCATGGATCCCATTTTCAGCGAAGGCCCGGGGAGAAAAGCTCCAGAAAGATTAGTACAGCAAATGCACTAAATACAGTACACATTAATAAAGTACAGTACAGATTACAGCAAATGCAGTAAATACAATACACATTAATAAAGTACAGTCCAGATTACAGCAAATGCAGTAAATACAATACACATTAATAAAGTACAGTACAGATTACAGCAAATGCAGTAAATACAATACACATTAATAAAGTACAGTACAGATTACAGCAAATACAGTAAATACAATACACATTAATAAAGTACAGTACAGATTACAGCAAATACAGTAAATACAATACACATTAATAAAGTACAGTACAGATTACAGCAAATACAGTAAATACAATACACATTAATAAAGTACAGTCCAGATTACAGCAAATACAGTAAATACAACACACATTAATAAAGTACAGTACAGATTACAGCAAATACAGTAAATACAACACACGTTAATAAAGTACAGTACAGATTACAGCAAATAGTCAATACAATACACATTAATAAAGTACAGTCCAGATTACAGCAAATACAGTAAATACAACACACGTTAATAAAGTACAGTACAGATTACAGCAAATGCAGTAAATACAATACACATTAATAAAGTACAGTCCAGATTACAGCAAATGCAGTAAATACAATACACATTAATAAAGTACAGTACAGATTACAGCAAATACAGTAAATACAATACACATTAATAAAGTACAGTACAGATTACAGCAAATACAGTAAATACAATACACATTAATAAAGTACGGTACAGATTACAGCAAATACAGTAAATACAATACACATTAATAAAGTACAGTACAGATTACAGCAAATACAGTAAATACAATACACATTAATAAAGTACAGTCCAGATTACAGCAAATACAGTAAATACAATACACATTAATAAAGTACAGTCCAGATTACAGCAAATACAGTAAATACAACACACATTAATAAAGTACAGTACAGATTACAGCAAATACAGTAAATACAACACACACGTTAATAAAGTACAGTACAGATTACAGCAAATACAGTAAATACAACACACATTAATAAAGTACAGTACAGATTACAGCAAATACAGTAAATACAACACACACGTTAATAAAGTACAGTACAGATTACAACAAATACAGTAAATACAACACACATTAATAAAGTACAGTACAGATTACAACAAATACAGTAAATACAACACACATTAATAAAGTACAGTACAGATTACAACAAATACAGTAAATACAACACACACGTTAATAAAGTGCAGTACAGATTACAGCAAATGCAGTAAATACAATACACATTAATAAAGTACAGTCCAGAGTAAAAAAGTTAATAAGGTACAGTTTCAAGGTGAAAAAAGCAAATATACTATAAGGAGCACAGTGTGTTACAATAAACAATACAGTTGAAAGGACATTTTGTTCAGTCATTTGGTTACATTCATCAGTGGCTAGTACAGTAAACATGCATTGACTGAGTATAGAAAGGAGTTGTTACAAGCTTTCATAAAAGGTTAAAGTATGACATGATCTAATTAAGTGACACTACCCAGGTACCAGGGTCACAGAGTACAGAAAGGAGTTGTTACAAGCTTTCATAGAAGGTTAAAGTAAAATAAGTGACGTTACCCAGGTGCCAGGGTCACAGAGTATAGAAAGGAGTTCTTACAAGCTTTCATAGAAGGTTAAAGTATGATACGATCTAATTAAGTGACACTACCCAGGTACCGGTTCACAGAGTATAGAAAGGAGTTATTACAAGCTTTCATAGAAGGTTAAAGTATGATACGATCTAATTAAGTGACACTACCCAGGTACCAGGGTCACAGAGTATAGAAAGGAGTTGTTACAAGCTTTCATAGAAGGTTAAAGTATGATACAATCTAATTAAGTGATGCTACCCAGGTACCAGGGTCACAGAGTATAGAGAGGAGTTGTTACAAGCTTTCATAGAAGGTTAAAGTATGATAGGATCTAATTAAGTGACACTACCCAGGTACCAGGGTCACAGAGTATAGAAAGGAGTTGTTAACAAGCTTTCATAGAAGGTTAAAGTATGATGTGATCTAATTAAGTGACGTTACTCAGGTACCAGGGTCACAGGCTATAGAAAGGAGTTATTACAAGCTTTCATAGAAGGTTAAAGTATGATACAATCTAATTAAGTGACGCTACCCAGGTACCAGGGTCACAGAGTACAGAAAGGATTTGTTACAAGCTTTCATAGAAGGTTAAAGTATGATAGGATCTAATTAAGTGATGCTACCCAGGTACCAGGGTCACAGAGTATAGAAAGGAGTTGTTACAAGCTTTCATAAAAGGTTAAAGTATGATATGATCTAATTATGTGACGCTACCCAGGTACCAGGGTCACAGAGTATAGAAAGGAGTTGTTAAAAGCTTTCATAGAAGGTTTAAATATGACATGATCTAATTAAGTGATGCTACCCAGGTACCAGGGTCACAGAGTATAGAAAGGAGTTGTTACAAGCTTTTATAGAAGGTTAAAGTATGATACGATCTAATTAAGTGACTCTACCCAGGTACCAAGGTCACGGAGTATAGAAAGGAGATGTTACAAGCTTTCATAGAAGGTTAAAGTATGATGTGATCTAATTAAGTGACGCTACCCGGGTACCAGGGTCACAGAGTATAGAAACGAGTTGTTACAACCTTTCATAGAAGGTTAAAGTATGATAGGATCTAATTAAATGATGCTACCCAGGGTCAGAGCAATTACATAATCAAGAACTATATAAATGGGACTGGAGGAGTTTTTTGAATTATTTTTGTTTTCAGTATTCCTAATATCTACGGGGATGGTATTCCATGCGTTTGTAACAGAAATGAAAAACAAGGAGCCCCCAGAGCTATTGTTACTTTTGCCTGTCAGCCATTGGTTTATTGGTGGGTCTTAATAGGCGTTTGTTAGAGTAGGTATTAAGTAGGTCTTTAAGAGCAGGAACTCTACTGGGATAATATAGAATTTGATGGGCTATTGTAAGCTGGTTATGTGTGAGCCGGTTGGGTAATTCCAGCCAGGATAGTTGCTTGATTGCTATGCAGTGATGTGTCCTGAAGGATGAGTCAGTAGCAAAGCTAGCTATTTTATTATAGCAAGTGCTTAGTTTGTTAAAGTCTGCTTTGGTTAGGTTGATGAGTATGGGGGAGGCATAGAGGAGTGTGGATAGTAGGTGGGATCTTGCGATGGTGGCTTTATTGTCATTGGTGAGTTATTTTGTTTGCATCTATATAAGGTTCTGACTTTTTATGGGCTTTGTCTGTGCAATGTGCATATCGGATTTCATGTTGTGACCTACAATAACCCCTAGAAGTTTGGTGTGTTGGGTATGATAGGTGTGTTGTTAGCTGAAAATATTGTGAATGGTGGTATGAGATCTAAGGCTCTAGTGAGATGGAATATGTTTAGCTGTGTTTTATTGGGGCTAAATATAAGTTGAGAGTTAGCTAACCAGGTTTCAACAGCAGTAAAGGACTCTTGAGTCAGTTCCTGGAGGTGAGGGAGTGATAGGTCGGAGCAGATTAGAGTGGAGTCATCAATGTACTGGACTATAATGGCATGCCAGGTAGCTCTGTGGGGTTGGTTGGTGAATATGTTGAAAAGAAGAGGCCCAAGAATGGATCCTTGGGGAACCTTAGGGTGACAGGTAGGAGGGAGGGAGATGATGAGTTTTACCATTTTATTGCTTGTTGGCAGTTGGTTAGATATTCTTAAAACCACACTAGTGTGGAGTGGCTGAGATTAAGATCAGAGGGAACAGAAAGGATTTTGGGATTGGAGACAGTATCAAAGGCCTTGGAGAGAAGGAATACAGAAGACACTAGGTTACCATTGTTTCATTGTTGGTTTATTGTGTCAGTAAAGCTGATAAGGGCTATGGTGGAACTGTGACTGGGACGGAATCTATGATGGGTGTTTGTTAGCAGTTTATTAGTGAGAAGATAGTCCATTATTTGGGAATGTATACATTTTTCGAGGATTTTAGATAAAGCGGCTAGATTGACAATTAGATGGTAATTAGATAATTCCACACAGTTGCCTTCTTTGTGGAGTGGTATTATATGTGAAATTTTCCACAGAGAAGGAATAACATGTTGTTCTGATTAAGAGCAGATAATGAGCATGGAGACTGGGTAAGAGATGGCATTGTCTGCAATCTTTAGATATTCTGCAGGTAATTTGTTGGTGACCAGGGTTGTGGTTTTAAGCCTATTTAGGTATTTATATACTGTGCTAGTTGGGATAGGCTGTAAGGAGAAAAGGTTGTGGTCTGCTGCTACAGAAGATGGGTTTGTATGTGGTTTGCACCTGTCACCCCTGGGATACGGGCTACTGGCTAACGCTCTTGCCACCCCTATAGTGCCTTTTCAGGCAAGGTTCAAATGACAAAACTACCACTGTAATGGGTACAAGCAAGCAAAATCTGAAGGTAATGCTACTCTGTGCTAGAAGTCTAAACCTCAAGATGCACTCTCTCTCCTAAAAATGGAGAACATCAATATCTGTGCAGTAGCTGAGACCTGGTTCAAAGCTCCAGAGAGCACCCCTGCAATACCAGGCTACAACACATACCACACTTTTCAGCCATCACACCAGGACCGGAACACTAAAGGTGGAGGAATGTCCATATTCACCAGTGATATTCACACCTCCAGGCTGGTTGCCCAACACAATGCATCTGAAATTCTCCAGGTGCAACTAACACTAGGTAAGACTGCAATACAAATTGTAGCTTGCTACAGATCCCCCACCATACCCCAAGATTCTCACTACACCTTTCTAAACATACTGGAAAATATTAAGATACAACCAAACACCCTAATACTGGGTGATTTCAACTACTCTGCCATTAACTGGGAAAACTACTCCTGTACCAACACCTTTGCTCAACGGTTCTTGGAATTCATATATTTCAACACCCTAGAGCAACTAATTCATAGTCCCACCAGGGGTACTAATATTCTAGGGTTCCCTATTATGCTGTCACAGATGGAGGTTGTTGAATGCATCTTTGTCGAACTGAAAAGCGTGAAAAGGCAAAATAGCAAAGCCGCTTTTCAGCTAATTCTTTCCCTGGGAAGGAATTTGACTGGCCACTTCCACTACTTTGCCATTTTCGGCACTGTAGTGCAATCTCGGAGTTGGTATATTTAAGTAGTGGGGGTGTGGGGGGCACATCCCTCCACATTATGTTTTACAGTTTTTTTTTTTTAATTTTGGAATAGCGATTTTTTTCCCTTTGAAAAAAATCGCTGTTCTGAGGTTTCGACATTGTAAGCTTTCACTTACATGGGTTCGATTGTGTCATTCGCTGCTCTTAGCGTGCGATATAATATAGACCCTATTCTAAACCTAGTCATTACCAACATGGCAGATCGATGCTCTACACCAGTGGTTACCCCCTCATTGGTCAGATCAGACCATAAGCTAATCACCCTTGACATCCACATCCCACCCCCACCCCTCTTTAAGGAAACCTCAGTAAAAAACTCCAAAGCCAACTTCATGCTTCTCAAGTCAGAAGTAACAAACTTCATGACACCCATGTGCAGATGGGAACTGGAAGTTCAACTGCTGAATCCTACACTAAGGTGCTGTACAAGCACATGCACTCGTGCATGGACTGAGCCATCCCAAACAGAATCAAGACGCTGTCCTCTTAAAAAAAAAAAAAAAATCTGGTGGTCCCCTGCTATAAGCTGTACAACAGAAGGAAGAAACTGTTGCAGAAAAGAGGAAGAATCCAGAATTCAAAAAAACTCCCTCACCAGCCTCAGTAGAAAGCTGAGATCCCCCATAACATCTTCTAAAGCTAGTCACGAAAACAAACTTGCCAAAGATTCCAAAGACAACCACAAGGCATTCTATAGCTATGTCAAGAATGTAAATGGCAATTCTTAGATATGCTCTGAGCTACAACAGAATGGCATTAAATATACTGATCCCAAGGATATTGCCAATATTCTGGCAAATAGATTGTGACCATTTCACCTCCTAAAGGGCCCATCTCAATACTGAAAAAATGTCAAATTCTGGTACTCACGACCACTCAGGTAAAAACCGCACTCTCCAACTCCAAGAATACAGCATCCATGGGACTAGATGACATCCCGTGCTGTGTACTGCATGAACTACAAAATGAGCTGCCACCTCACCTGTATGTCATGTTTAATCATAGCCTTACCTCAAGCTTAATGCCCACAGAGAGGCATACAGCTACAGTCATCCCACTCCACAAGGGGGGGGATCCACTTTGGATCCCAGGAACTACCATCCCATCAGTCTGGTGAGCCTGGTCTGCAAGGCCATGGAACATATTATCATGGAACTTATAAACAAAGACATTGGCAACCTACAAACACTGGACCCCTCCCAGTTTGGGTTCGTGAAGGGCCGATCTTGCCTCCTGAAACTGATCGACTTCTTCACGTCAGTCTCCAGAGCTGTGGATGAGGGTAAGGTGGTTCACACAACTTACTTGGACCTTGCCAAGGCTTTTGACACTATCCCCCACTCTGGAATCATAAACTTACTACGCTGAGCATTAATCCCTACATCACTCAATGGGTTGCAAGCTGGCTTACTGACAGAACACACACTGTAAAAGTAGTCAACTCCAAATCCAGCTCCAGACAAGTGGTGTACCGCAGGATTCTGTCCTGGGACCACTCTTGTTTGGCATCTACTTCTATGAAGTACAGGCCAACACAGCCCAGGCTAGTTGCTCAGCATAATGCATCCGAGGTTATCCAAGTGCAACTAACTCTGGGCAAAACTACAATCCAAATTGTAGCTTGCTACAGATCCCCCACCATGCCCCAGGATTCCCACTCCTCTTTTCTTGATGTACTGTAAAATATTAGGGTTTAACCAAACACCCTAATAATGGGTGATTTCAACTACTCCACCATTAACTGGGGAAACTACTCATGTACCAACTCATTCGCTCAATGTTTTCTGGAATTCATAAACTCCAATGCCCTGGATCAACTTATCCACACCCCCACCAGGGGCAACAATATCCTAGATCTAGTCATTACCAACATGAGTGACCGGTGTTCCACACCTGAAGTCAACACCTCATTGGTCCGATCTGAACATAAGCTAATCACCCTAGATAGCCACATTCTGCCCCCAACCCCCATTAAGGAAGCCACTGTAAAAAATTTCTCCAAAGCCAACTTCATGCTTCTTAAGACAGAAGTTGTGAACTTCATGACACCCATGCAGATGGACAATACAGTTTTGACTACTGAATCCTACACAATTGCACTTTATAAGCACTTGCATGAGTGCATGGATCGTGCTATCCCAAACAGAACCAAGATGCTATCCTCCAAAAAAAGGAAGCCAATCTGGTGGTCCCCTGCCATAAACAAACTGTACAACAGAAGGCAGAAACTGTTGCAAAAGGGAGTAAAATCCCATGAGTGGAGGAGCTCCCTGGTCAGCCTCAGTAAGAAGCTGCAATCCCTGATAAAATCCTCCAAAGCTAGTTACGAAAACAAAATCACCACTGATTCTAGAGACAACCACAAAGCATTCTATAGCTATATCAAGAATCTCAATGGCAACACTCATATCTGCTCTGAGTTACAGCACAATGGCACTAAATATACAGACCCAACTGATATTGCCAACATCCTGGCAGATAGGTTCAGTGCTAACTTTACCCCACTCTCACCCACTAAAGGGCCCATCTCTATACTGGAAGAATGCAAAGTTCCTGTAATCATGGCAGCGCAGGTAAAAATCACACTCTCCAAAGTGAAGAACACAGCATCCATGGGACCAGACAACATCCCAGGCTGCCTTCTACATGAACTACAGAACAAACTGGCACCCCATCTAAATACCATGTTCAATCATAGCCTCACCTCAGGTTTTGTGCCCGCTAAATGGTGCACAGCGATGGTTATTCCACTCCACAAGGGGGGAGCCACCATGGACCTCGGGAACTACCGCCCCATTAGCTTGACGAGCCTGGTCTGCAAGGCCATGGAACTTATAAACAAAGACATTGGTAATTTCCAAACTCTGGACCCCACCCAGTTCGGGTTTGTAAAAGGCAGATCCTGTCTCCTAAACTTGATAGACTTCTTTGAAGCAGTCACCAAAGCTGTAGATGAGGGTAAGGTGGTTCACACAGCCTATCTAGATCTTAACAAGACTTTTGACACCATCCCCTACTCTGGAATTATAGATAAACTCACTAAACTAGATATAAATCCCTATGTCACAAGATGGGTTGCCAACTGGCTCACTGACGGAACCCACACTGTGAAAGTAGCAGACTCCAAATCTGACTATAAACCAGTGACAAGTGGAGTACCATAGGGTTCAGTCCTGGGACATCTCCTGTTTGGTATCTACTTCTCTGAAGTACAGGCTAACACAGAAAGTCTTTGGCTAATGAAGTTCACAGATGACTGCAAACTTGCAGCCATAATCGAAACTCCTAACGATGTGGACATCCTACAAAAGGGCATCACTGAGACAGATGCCTGGTGTCAAAGCCATGGCCTCAAGCTCAATGCCAAAAAGTGCATTGTCATCCCCTTTGGTAAAAACTCTGTACCCATGAACTACAACAAAGGCAGTAGTATACTTAACACCGAAAGTGTGATAAGAGACCTTGGGACACAGGTGGACAGTAGTCTCTCCTTTGATAATCACATTGCCAGAGTAGTCAGGAAATCCTTCTACATGGCACACTTGATCACAAAAGGTTTCTCATCCAGAAAAAAAGAGGTCATTGTTCTCCTCTACCCATCACTCATTAGACCCATTAGAGTGTACAACGCCCCTTTTGGTATGTACCTCACAAGACATCTGCAACAACTAAAAAGGCCACAGAAATACTTCACAAAAAGAATCACAGGCCTAAAGCAGATGCCTTATGTTGACCATCTAAAGAAACTCCAGCTATACTCTGTCACATCTCACCTACTCAGAGGTGATCTCTTCCTAACATGCAAGGCCATGTCAAACCCAGAGTTGTTGAACATGCTAGACTTAAAGAAATCCCAATCCCTCCAAGCCACACATTCCAGGAATCTTAACCTTGTCATCACAATGAATAGAACATGCTGGAGGAATAGGTTCCTGACCCAGAGACTTGCCATACTCTGGAATAGGCTGCCCATACATGTCAGGCAGAGTGCCTCAATGGCCCTCTTCAAGAGTAACCTTAGCGATTGGATGGGAGATAGGAAATTCACTCCGGGAATCATATCAGTAGCCCTACTAGACAGGGGTCCAGGAAAGTAATTATTTATGGGAAACAATAGCCAGGGAATCATTATGGCTAGGCTTGAGTAGGCCCTAGGGCCAATAGCCTAGTACCTACCTATGAACCTATGAATTGGGAGTACTATTATTGGTGAAGGCTAGGATGGATTTGGTGAAGTGTTTGTTGAATTGGGTGGCGATATTATTGGTGGTGGTGTCAGTGTTATGGAGTGGAGTACTGGTCTTTCCTGGTTGTAGGATTTTATTAATGGCAGCCCAGAATTTTTGTGGGATGTTCTGTGTTTGGTTTGAATGCCTATATAGTAGTTCCTTTTGTCTGTCCTAATTTGTTTGTATTCCTGGCTATTAGTTTGAGTTTTATTTTGATGCTATGGGTGCCATGCTTTAACTCTCTGTTTTGGTAGTAGACTGGTATCTCTGGTCAGAGACTGGGCACAGCTGGATTTAGTTCCGACAGTTCTGATAGAGCCAAGATGATTTAGAATGTTTAGGAAAGTGTTATTGAAGTAATCTACAGCACTTTTGAGGGAGGAAGAGATGACAGTGGTATCCAGTTGCATTGATTAAGTGCTGATATGAAGTCATGGGTTTTGAAATTCTTTGTGTAGTGGATTTCTTGGAGGATGGAGGAGTTTGAAAATCATTTGAATCAGGGGGTCAGTGACAGAATATACAGAGGCTACAACATTCCATTTGTTAGTACCCACTCTACAAAATTCCTTGTCAGTCACCCCATCCTATCAAGCATCAAAGGCAAGGCAAGAGACAAACTTCCTACAATAAATAAGGTTTTGAAAAGGCTTCACTACACCAGATAGGTCAATGTTGTTAAGAATTATTTTTGGTGCTAAAGAGAACCTATGAAGTGGGAGAACTATTATTGGTGAAGGCTAGGATGGATTTGGTGAAGTGTTTGTTGAATTGGGTAATCCACTGAGCACAGAAGAAGTCATCAGGGATCTGGGGACCCAGGTTGACAGTAGCCTTTCGTTTGACACTCATGTTGCTAAAGTAGTTAGGAAAACCTTCTACATTGCCCACCTGATCATGAAGGGATTCACATCTAGATCAAGGGAGGTCATTGCCCCCCTGTACTCATCACTCATTAGACCTATGATTGAGTACAATGCCCCATTCGGAATGTATCTGACCAGACACCTGCAGCAGCTGGAAAGGCCCCAAAAGTTCCTCACCAAAAGGATAAAGGGTCTCAAAAATATGTCTTATGCTGCCCGACTGAAAGAACTCCAGCTTTATTCAGTCTCATACTGCTTGCTCAGAGGTGACCTGTGCCTGACATACAAGGCAATGTCAAACGCTGATTTGATGAATATGCTTCACCTCAAAAAATCTAGATCCCTCAGAACCACAAGGGCGGGAGACTTAAACCTTGACACGGTTATTAATAGAACATGCTGGAGGGACAGATTCATCACCCAGAGACTCCCTATGCTGTGGAACAAAATCCCGGTACATGTGAGGCAGAGCACCTCGCTGGCCTTGTTCAAGAGGAATCTTGACCAATGGATGGGGGATCGCAGATATACCCCAGGGATTACTTCAGTGTCACTGCTTGACAGAGGCACACCAAAATAATAGGCATAGTTTTATTCAAACTAAAGGGATGGCGAAAGCCAAATAACTATGGGCTAGGCTTATAAATGCCCTTGGGCAGATAGCCTAGTATGAACCTATGAACCTATGAACCTATGAACCTATGTCTGTTCTTGGTAGTGAGAAATATTTGTTTAATTTATTGAATTTGTTTACTGGGAAAGTTGGATTGTGTTAAATACCCATTTTCAGCAGAGGCTCTGAGAGAAAATTTACACATATAATAAAATATATTATTCACAGCAGTATGCATGCAAACAAATGATACAGTAGTTAAATATATCAAAACATTGACTTCACTGTGTCAAGTATTAACCATTACAATAGCAGTGGCATACAGAATATATAACAACACAAAATACACAATCAGCAACTCTACTTGCAGTAGAACATGAGATAAAAGTTAGTCCTAGAGGATATGGCATCTGCAATCCTATCTAAAATGATTACTATGGAATTAAATATTTTTTTCAATGCAAACTATAGTTCACTTCCTATTACCAAAAGATTGGATATGATCCTTCTTCCTTTAGGAAGCTGGCAAATCCAATGTAGGAGCCTGTCGTCTCTGGTTCAGAAATAATTTTCAGCAAAATCCCCATGATGTCCACCAGAACAATGGCTGAGGTAACACCCATAAGCGAGTGGCCACCGGACACAAAACTCTTCTTTATCTAGGTGTTTATCTCCTCATGCCCCAGTGCTGAGTGGATTTGTATAACACTCTTTGAACAAACTACGGCATTGGGTGTGTGAGTGAATTTCTCCAAATCTCAGCTGCAACTGTACATCGAGTTTTGAAAGGGCTTCCTGTTAGATGAAAAATGTACTGTTCCAGAAAATGACCTTACAGAGCTAGCTCACAGCTACCCTGGTGGAAAAAATGTCAGTATAAAACCACTTGCATATGACACCTCTACAGAGGTTCCTACAGCTTCAGTGGTGCCAACATCATAAGTTATTTTTAATGAATACCTCTTCTGGACTCCATGAATTGCCTCCATTTACTGCTATATATGCCTAAGCTGACAGAGTCAACAACTTGCAAGTGTTGCAGGCTACCTCAGTTTTTTTACCATATACATACCTGCCCTCAGGTGAGTGGGGTATTGCCAGGAACTGATAAGCCTGGGATCTTGGGCTCCACAGTTGCCACAAAATCCACATCACTATTTAGGACTCTGAGTGATATGTCTTTCTGTGTTTTCTTTTCTGATACAGCCAAGCCCAGTGGCCAAATGTCATTTGTCTATTACAGCAACAAAATGGTGGTAGCCATTCTCTTAAACTTTGCAGGTAAGTCTTTAAGGTCTGGAAGTCGGACATATTTAACATTGTTTTCCTGGCTGTTGTACACATCCCAGGAGAAGGAAACATTGGCAGGCAGACTGAACAGGAACCTGTTTGTGTATCCCAAATGGTCACTAGACAAATGGATGGCTAACAGAATCTTCCAGGGATATGACCACCCAGTGAATGACTTGTTTTGCTTCCTCATCAGATGTTAAATGTCAGCAGTTCCTCTCCCTTCCTAACCCCACCCTAGCTGGCAAAGTATGACCTAGAGGAAAGGTGTCAACACATGTGTTTGTTTTATGTACGCCTTCTTCCCCAGTACTCCTAATGACCAAACCCATCCAGAAGGTGTTGAGGCTGCACCGCAGATAATTGTAACATAGTTACCCGTGTACGCCTTCTTCCCCACTACTCCTAATGACCAAACCCATCCAGAAGGTGTTGAGGCTGCACCGCAGATAATTGTAACAATGTTACCCGTGTACGCCTTCTTCCCGACTACTCCTAATGACCAAACCCATCCAGAAGGTGTTGAGGCTGCACTACAGATAATTGTAACAATGTTACCCATGTACGCCTTCCTCCCCACTACTCCTAATGACCAAACCCATCCAGAAGGTGTTGAGGCTGCACCGCAGATAATTGTAACAATGTTACCCGTGTACGACTTCTTCCCCACTACTCCTAATGACCAAACCCATCCAGAAGGTGTTGAGGCTGCACCGCAGATAATTGTAACAATGTTACCCGTGTACGCCTTCTTCCCCACTACTCCTAATGACCAAACCCATCCAGAAGGTGTTGAGGCTGCACCGCAGATAATTGTAACAATGTTACCCGTGTACGCCTTCTTCCCACTACTCCTAATGACCAAACCCATCCAGAAGGTGTTGAGGCTGCACCGCAGATAATTGTAACAATGTTACCCGTGTACGCCTTCTTCCCCACTACTCCTAATGACCAAACCCATCCAGAAGGTGTTGAGGCTGCACCGCAGATAATTGTAACAATGTTACCCGTGTACGCCTTCTTCCCCACTACTCCTAATGACCAAACCCATCCAGAAGGTGTTGAGGCTGCACCGCAGATAATGGTAACAATGTTACCCGTGTACGCCTTCTTCCCCACTACTCCTAATGACCAAATCCATCCAGAAGGTGTTGAGGCTGCACCACAGATAATTGTAACAATGTTACCCATGTACGCCTTCTTCCCCACTACTCCTAATGCCCAAACCCATCCAGAAGGTGTTGAGGCTGCACCACAGATAATTGTAACAATGTTACCAGTGTACGCCTTCTTCCCCACTACTCCTAATGACCAAACCCATCCAGAAGGTGTTGAGGCTGCACCGCAGATAATTGTAACAATGTTACCCATGTACACCTTCTTCCCCACTACTCCTAATGACCAAACCCATCCAGAAGGTGTTGAGGCTGCACCGCAGATAATTGTAACAATGTTACCCGTGTACGCCTTCTTCCCCACTACTCCTAATGACCAAACCCATCCAGAAGGTGTTGAGGCTGCACCGCAGATAATTGTAACAATGTTACCCGTGTACGCCTTCTTCCCCACTACTCCTAATGACCAAACCCATCCAGAAGGTGTTGAGGCTGCACCGCAGATAATTGTAACAATGTTACCCGTGTACGCCTTCTTCCCCACTACTCCTAATGACCAAACCCATCCAGAAGGTGTTGAGGCTGCACCGCAGATAATTGTAACAATGTTACCCGTGTACGCCTTCTTCCCCACTACTCCTAATGACCAAACCCATCCAGAAGGTGTTGAGGCTGCACCGCAGATAATTGTAACAATGTTACCCGTGTATGCGTTCCTCCCCACTACTCCTAATGACCAAACCCATCCAGAAGGTGTTGAGGCTGCACCACAGATAATTGTAACAATGTTACCCGTGTACGCCTTCTTCCCCACTACTCCTAATGACCAAACCCATCCAGAAGGTGTTGAGGCTGCACCGCAGATAATTGTAACAATGTTACCCGTGTACGCCTACTTCCCCACTACTCCTAATGACCAAACCCATCCAGAAGGTGTTGAGGCTGCACCGCAGATAATTGTAACAATGTTACCCGTGTACGCCTTCTTCCCCACTACTCCTAATGACCAAACCCATCCAGAAGGTGTTGAGGCTGCACCGCAGATAATTGTAACAATGTTACCCGTGTCGCCTTCTTCCCCACTACTCCTAATGACCAAACCCATCCAGAAGGTGTTGAGGCTGCACGCAGATAATTGTAACAATGTTACCCGTGCGCCTTCTTCCCACTACTCTAATGACCAAACCCATCCAGAAGGTGTTGAGACTGCACCGCAGATAATTGTAACAATGTTACCCGTGTCGCCTTCTTCCCCACTACTCCTAATGACCAAACCCATCCAGAAGGTGTTGAGGCTGCACCGCAGATAATTGTAACAATGTTACCCGTGTCGCCTTCTTCCCCACTACTCCTAATGACCAAACCCATCCAGAAGGTGTTGAGGCTGCACCGCAGATAATTGTAACAATGTTACCCGTGTACGCCTTCTTCCCCACTACTCCTAATGACCAAACCCATCCAGAAGGTGTTGAGGCTGCACCAGAATAATTGTAACAATGTTACCCGTGTACGCCTTCTTCCCCACTACTCCTAATGACCAAACCCATCCAGAAGGTGTTGAGGCTGCACCGCAGATAATTGTAACAATGTTACCCGTGTACGCCTTCTTCCCCACTACTCCTAATGACCAAACCCATCCAGAAGGTGTTGAGGCTGCACCGCAGATAATTGTAACAATGTTACCCGTGTACGCCTTCTTCCCCACTACTCCTAATGACCAAACCCGTCCAGAAGGTGTTGAGGCTGCACCGCAGATAATTGTAACAATGTTACCCATGTACACCTTCTTCCCCACTACTCCTAATGACCAAACCCATCCAGAAGGTGTTGAGGCTGCACCGCAGATAATTGTAACAATGTTACCCGTGTACGCCTTCTTCCCCACTACTCCTAATGACCAAACCCATCCAGAAGGTGTTGAGGCTGCACCACAGATAATTGTAACAATGTTACCCGTGTACACCTTCTTCCCCACTACTCCTAATGACCAAACCCATCCAGAAGGTGTTGAGGTTGCACCGCAGATAATTGTAACAATGTTACCCGTGTACGCCTTCTTCCCCACTACTCCTAATGACCAAACCCATCCAGAAGGTGTTGAGGCTGCACCGCAGATAATTGTAACAATGTTACCTGCATGGATTATTTGCATTAAAGACATCCCTGCCCACAGGCTGCCAGCATGGCCTCTCCAGTTCTAAGCATTGTTAGTCGCCCCATGTTATCCATTAAGTGACAGAAATTTTAATTTGCCTTTCAAGAAGTTTCCATTGCCATACCCCCACTTCAACTTAAACCAGTCTGTTAATGCCCAAGCCATTTCCCTGTTTCTGCCAATAAGAGGAAGTGCCATCAGCAATGTATCAGTGTCAGCAGATTACTTAATATTTAAACTCAGCGTGGGACATAAGAATAAGTCACCAACGTTTCATCAGTCATGCCACAAATTTAAAGGAATTTGTCTAAAGTGACTAGGAAGATTGCTTTCAGAGTGTATAAAATTTATTTTTCAAGAGATGCACAAGTCTGTCTATGCCCCCCCCCGTGACTTACTATACTAGGGCATTGTCTAATTTCCAAGAATTCCCTCAGAGCAGTTCAGCAATTGATATGTGCAAAATCGCCATACATCCAAACTCAACACTTTCATCAAACACTTTAAATTAGATATCTCTTCCAGAGCAATGTCATCTTTCAGGGGTACCATTTTCAAAGTGTTATTGCCATTAGCAAAACTATACTAATGTGAGAAATTAGCACTCTGTCGTACATGTTACTAAAGTGAACCACCACCTTTTCAAGTATGAAAGTTATACATTTGCTATAACAGTAGATCAATAATATTTGCCCCTGTTTGGTGACAATTAACCAGACTAGACCACTACACATGTTGGGGAACAGGCCAGCTCATATGAGCTCATATTACCCATTCAGAGTAAAACAGTTACTCTGCCTAATTTCCTTCATTTGTTTTCTTTTTCTGGGGTTTTCTTGTTTATCGCCAAACCAGCTAGAAATGTTCTGTTGCATCACATAGGAGTTTTTCATGAGACCGAAGTGAGAGCCAGTATTGTGAAAGCTGTGAGGCTTGAGTTGTCCTGATAACTATATCATACAGAAGAACCTGCTATTGAACATGGACACCAGTCAGAGATAGCATTATGGGATGAACATAAACCGTATTACTAAACATTGACACCAGTCAGGGACAGCATTATGGTGTGAACATAAAAATGTATTACTGAACACGGATACCAGTCCATGACAGCATTATGGTATGAACATAAACTGCACTACTGAACACAAACACCAGTCAGGAACAGCATTATGGTACAGACATGCACTGTATTACTGAACATGGACACCAGTCTGAGACAGCATTATGGTACGAACATAAACTGTATTACTGAACATGGACACCAGCTTGGGACAGCATTATGGTTTGAACATAAACTGTATCACTGAACATGGACACCAGTCAGGGACAGGATTATGGGATGAACATAAACTGTATTACTGAACATGAACACCAGTCAGGAACAGCATTATGGTATGAACATAAACTGTATTACTGAACATGGACACTGGTCAGGGACAGCATTATGGTGTGAACATAAACTGTATTACTGAACATGGACACCAGTCAGAGACAGCATTATGGTGTGAACATAAACTGTATTACTGAACATGGACACCAGTCAGAGACAGCATTATGGTATGGACATAAACTGTATTACTGAACATGGACACCAGTCAGGGACAGCATTATGGTGTGAACATAAACTGTATTACTGAACATGGACACCAGTCAGAGACAGCATTATGGTATGAACATAAACTGTATTACTGAACATGGACAGCAGTCAGGGACAGCATTATGGTATGGACATAAGCTGTATTACTGAACATGGACACCAGTCAGGGACAGGATTATGGGATGAACATAAACTGTATTACTGGACACGGACACCAGTCAGAGACAGCATTATGGGATGAACATAAACTGTATTACTGAACATGGACATCGGTCAGAGACAGCATTATGGTATGGACATAAACTGTATTACTGAACATGGACACCAGTCAGGGACAGCATTATGGTGTGAACATAAACTGTATTACTGAAAATGGACACCAGTCTGAGACAGCATTATGTTATGAACATAAACTGTATTACTGAATCTGGACACCAGTCAGGGACAGCATTATGGTATGACCATGAACTGTATTACTGAACATGGACACCAGTCAGGGACAGCATTATGGTATGACCATGAACTGTATTACTGAACATGGACACCAGTCAGAGACAGCATTATGGTAGGAACATAAACTGTATTACTGAACATGGACACCAGTCAGAGACAGCATTATGGTAGGACCATAAACTGTATTACTGAACATGGACACCAGTCAGGGACAGCATTATGGTACGAATATAAACTGTATTACTGAACATGGACACCAGTCAGGGACAGCATTATGGTGTGAACATAAACTGTATTACTGAACATGGACACCAGTCTGAGACAGCGTTATGGTATGAACATAAACTGTATTACTGAATCTGGACACCAGTCAGGGACAGCATTATGGTATGACCATGAACTGTATTACTGAACATGGACACCAGTCAGAGACAGCATTATGGTAGGAGCATAAACTGTATTACTGAACATGGACACCAGTCAGGGACAGCATTATGGTGTGAACATAAACTGTATTACTGAACATGGACACCAGTCAGGGACAGCATTATGGTGTGAACATAAACTGTATTACTGAACATGGACACCAGTCAGGGACAGCATTATGGTTTGAACATAAACTGTATTACTGAACATGGACACCAGTCAGGGACAGCATTATGGTTTGAACATAAACTGTATTACTGAACATGGACAGCGGTCTGAGACAGCATTATGGGATGAACATAAACTGTATTACTGAACATGGACACCAGTCAGGGACAGCATTATGGGATGAACATAAACTGTATTACTGAACATGGACACCAGTCAGGGACAGCATTATGGTGTGAACATAAACTGTATTACTGAACATGGACACCAGTCAGGGACAGCATTATGGGATGAACATAAACTGTATTACTGAACATGGATACCAGTCAGGGACAGCATTATGGGATGAACATAAACTGTATTACTGAACATGGATACCAGTCAGGGACAGCATTATGGTGTGAACATAAACTGTATTACTGAACATGGACACCAGTCAGGGACAGCATTATGGTATGACCATAAACTGTATTACTGAACATGGACACCAGTCTGAGACAGCATTATGGGATGAACATAAACTGTATTACTGAACATGGACACCAGTCAGGGACAGCATTATGGTGTGAACATAAACTGTATTACTGAACATGGACACCAGTCAGGGACAGCATTATGGGATGAACATAAACTGTATTACTGAACATGGATACCAGTCAGGGACAGCATTATGGGATGAACATAAACTGTATTACTGAACATGGATACCAGTCAGGGACAGCATTATGGTGTGAACATAAACTGTATTACTGAACATGGACTCCAGTCAGGGACAGCATTATGGTATGACCATAAACTGTATTACTGAACATGGACACCAGTCTGAGACAGCATTATGGTGTGAACATAAACTGTATTACTGAACATGGACACCAGTCAGGGACAGCATTATGGGATGAACATAAACTGTATTACTGAACATGGACACAAGTCAAGGACAGCATTATGGTATGAACATAAACTGTATTACTGAACATGGACACCAGTCAGGGACAGCATTATGGTGTGAACATAAACTGTATTACTGAACACGGGCACCAGTCAGGGACAGCATTATGGTGTGAACATAAACTGTATTACTGAACACGGGCACCAGTCAGGGACAGCATTATGGTGTGAACATAAACTGTATTACTGAACACGGACACCAGTCAGGAACAGCATTATGGGATGAACATAAACTGTATTACTGAACATGGACACCAGTCAGGGACAGCATTATGGTGTGAACATAAACTGTATTACTGAACACGGGCACCAGTCAGGGACAGCATTATGGTGTGAACATAAACTGTATTACTGAACATGGACACCAGTCAGGAACAGCATTATGGTATGAAAATAAACTGTATTACTGAACACGGGCACCAGTCAGGGACAACATTATGGGATGAACATAAACTGTATTAGTGAACACGGACACCAGTCAGGAACAGCATTATGGGATGAACATAAACTGTATTACTGAACATGGACACCAGTCAGGGACAGCATTATGGTGTGAACATAAACTGTATTACTGAACACGGGCACCAGTCAGAGACAGCATTATGGTGTGAACATAAACTGTATTACTGAACATGGACACCAGTCAAGAACAGCATTATGGGATGAACATAAACTGTATTACTGAACATGGACACCAGTCAGGGACAGCATTATGGTATGAACATAAACTGTATTACTGAACATGGACACCAGTCAGGGACAGCATTATAGTGTGAACATAAACTGTATTACTGAACACGGACACCAGTCAGGGACAGCATTATGGTGTGAACATAAACTGTATTACTGAACATGGACACCAGTCAGGAACAGCATTATGGGATGAACATAAACTGTATTACTGAACATGGACACCAGTCAGGGACAGCATTATGGTGTGAACATAAACTGTATTACTGAACAGGGACACCAGTCTGAGACAGCATTATGGTATGAACATAAACTGTATTACTGAACACGGGCACCAGTCAGGGACAGCATTATGGTGTGAACATAAACTGTATTACTGAACACGGACACCAGTCCAGGACAGCATTATGGTGTGAACATAAACTGTATTACTGAACATGGACACCAGTCAGGGACAGCATTATGGTACGAACAAAAACTGTATTACTGAACATGGACACTGGTCAGGGACAGCATTATGGGATGAACATAAACTGTATTACTGAACATGGACACCAGTCAGGGACAGCATTATGGGATGAACATAAACTGTATCACTGAACATGGACACCAGTCAGGGACAGCATTATGGTGTGAACATAAACTGTATTACTGAACATGGACACCAGTCAGGGACAGCATTATGGTACGAACATAAACTGTATTACTGAACATGGACAGCGGTCAGGGACAGCATTATGGTGTGAACATAAACTGTATTACTGAACATGGGCACTGGTCAGGGACAGCATTATGGTATGGACATAAACTGTATTACTGAACACGGGCACCAGTCAGGAACAGCATTATGGGATGAACATAAACTGTATTACTGAACATGGACACCAGTCAGAGACAGGATTATGGTACGAACATAAACTGTATTACTCAACACGGGCACCAGTCAGGGACAATATTATGGGATGAACATAAACTGTATTACTGAACATGGACACCAGTCTGGGACAGGATTATGGGATGAACATAAACTGTATTACAGAACATGGACACCAGTCAGGGACAGCATTATGGTATGAACATAAACTGTATTACTGAACTCGGGCACTAGTCAGAGACAGCATTATGGTGTGAACATAAACTGTATTACTGAACATGGACACCAGTCAGGGACAGCATTATGGTATGAACATAAACTGTATTACTGAACACGGGCACCAGTCAGAGACAGCGTTATGGTGTGAACATAAACTGTATTACTGAACACGGACAACAGTCAGGAACAGCATTATGGTGTGAACATAAACTGTATTACTGAACATGGACACCAGTCAGGGACAGCATTATGGTATGGACATAAACTGTATTACTGAACATGGACACCGATCAGGGACAGCATTATGGTACTAACATAAACTGTATTACTGAACATGGACAGCGGTCAGGGACAGCATTATGGTGTGAACATAAACTGTATTACTGAACATGGACACTGGTCAGGGACAGCTTTATGGTATGGACATAAACTGTATTACTGAACATGGGCACCAGTTAGGGACAGCATTATGGGATGAACATAAACTGTATTACTGAACATGGACACCAGTCAGAGACAGGATTATGGTACGAACATAAACTGTATTACTGAACACGGGCACCAGTCAGGGACAATATTATGGGATGAACATAAACTGTATTACTGAACATGGACACCAGTCTGGGACAGGATTATGGGATGAACATAAACTGTATTACAGAACATGGACACCAGTTAGGGACAGCATTATGGTATGAACATAAACTGTATTACTGAACACGGGCACCAGTCAGAGACAGCATTATGGTGTGAACATAAACTGTATTACTGAACATGGACACCAGTCAGGGACAGCATTATGGTATGAACATAAACTGTATTACTGAACACGGGCACCAGTCAGAGACAGCATTATGGTGTGAACATAAACTGTATTACTGAACATGGACACCAGTCAGGAACAGCATTATGGTGTGAACATAAACTGTAGTACTGAACATGGACACCAGTCAGGGACAGCATTATGGTATGGACATAAACTGTATTACTGAACATGGACACCAGTCAGGGACAGCATTATGGTGTGAACATAAACTGTATTACTGAACATGGACACCGATCAGGGACAGCATTATGGTGTGAACATAAACTGTATTACTGAACATGGACACCAGTCAGGGACAGCATTATGGTGTGAACATAAACTGTATTACTGAACAGGGACACCAGTCAGAGACAGCATTATGGTATGAACATAAACTGTATTACTGTACATGGACATCAGTCAGGGACAGCATTATGGGATGAACATAAACTGTATTACTGAACATGGACACCAGTCAGAGACAGGATTATGGTACGAACATAAACTGTATTACTGAACATTGACACAAGTCAGGGACAGCATTATGGTGTGAACATAAACTGTATTACTGAACAGGGACACCAGTCAGAGACAGCATTATGGTGTGAACATAAACTGTATTACTGAACATGGACACCAGTCAGGGACAGCATTATGGTATGGACATAAACTGTATTACTGAACACGGGCACCAGTCAGGGACAGCATTATGGGATGAACATAAAGTGTATTACTGAACATGGACACCAGTCAGGGACAGCATTATGGGATGAACATAAACTGTATTACTGAACATGGACACCAGTCAGGGACAGCATTATGGTGTGAACATAAACTGTATCACTGAACATGGACAACAGTCCGAGACAGCATTATGGTGTGAACATAAACTGTATTACTGAACATGGACTCCAGTCAGGGAAAGCATTATGGTATGACCATGAACTGTATTACTGAACATGGACACCAGTCAGAGACAGCATTATGGTGTGAACATAAACTGTATTACTGAACACGGACACCAGTCTGGGACAGCATTATGGTATGAATATAAACTGTATTACTGAACATGGACACCAGTCAGGGACAGCATTATGGTATGAACATAAACTGTATTACTGAACATGGACACCAGCCTGGGACAGCATTATGGGATGAACATAAACTGTATCACTGAACATGGACAACAGTCTGAGACAGCATTATGGTGTGAACATAAAGTGTATTACTGAACATGGACACCAGTCAGGGACAGCATTATGGTATGAACATAAACTGTATTACTGAACACGGACACCAGTCAGAGACAGCATTATGGTGTGAACATAAACTGTATTACTGAACATGGACACCGATCAGGGACAGCATTATGGTATGACCATGAACTGTATTACTGAACATGGACACCAGTCTGGGACAGCATTATGGTGTGAACATAAACTGTATCACTGAACATGGACAACAGTCTGAGACAGCATTATGGTGTGAACATAAACTGTATTACTGAACAGGGACACCAGTCTGAGACAGCATTATGGTGTGAACATAAACTGTATTACTGAACATGGAAACCAGTCAGGGACAGCATTATAGTATGAACATAAACTGTATTACTGAACATGGACACCAGTCAGGGACAGCATTATGGGATGAACGTAAACTGTATTACTGAACATGGACACCAGTCAGAGACAGCATTATGGTATGAACATAAACTGTATTACTGAACACGGGCACCAGTCAGGGACAGCATTATGGGATGAACATAAACTGTATTACTGAACATGGACACCAGTCAGGGACAGCATTATGGTGTGAACATAAACTGTATTACTGAACATCGACATCGGTCAGGGACAGCATTATGGTATGAACATAAACTGTATTACTGAACATGGACACCAGTCAGGGACAGCATTATGGAATGAACATAAACTGTATTACTGAACAGGGACACCAGTCAGAGACAGCATTATGGGATGAACATAAACTGTATTACTGAACATGGACACCAGTCAGGGACAGCATTATGGTGTGAACATAAACTGTATTACTGAACATGGACACCAGTCAGGGACAGCATTATGGTATGAACATAAACTGTATTACTGAACATGGACACCAGTCAGGGACAGCATTATGGGATGAACATAAACTGTATTACTGAACATGGACACCAGTCAGGGACAGCATTATGGTATGAACATAAACTGTATTACTGAACATGGACACCAGTCAGGGACAGCATTATGGGATGAACATAAACTGTATTACTGAACACGGGCACCAGTCAGGGACAGCATTATGGTATGAACATAAACTGTATTACTGAACATGGACACCAGTCAGAGACAGCATTATGGGATGAACATAAACTGTATTACTGAACATGGACACCAGTCAGGGACAGCATTATGGTGTGAACATAAACTGTATTACTGAACATGGACACCAGTCAGGGACAGCATTATGGTATGAACATAAACTGTATTACTGAACATGGACACCAGTCAGGGACAGCATTATGGGATGAACATAAACTGTATTACTGAACACGGGCACCAGTCAGGGACAGCATTATGGTATGAACATAAACTGTATTACTGAACATGGGCAACAGTCTGAGACAGCATTATGGTGTGAACATAAACTGTATTACTGAACATGGACACCAGTCAGAGACAGCATTATGGGATGAACATAAACTGTATTACTGAACATGGACACCAGGGACAGCATTATGGGATGAACATAAACTGTATTACTGAACATGGACACCAGTCAGAGACAGCATTATGGTGTGAACATAAACTGTATTACTGAACACGGGCACCAGTCAGGGACAGCATTATGGTGTGAACATAAACTGTATTACTGAACATGGACACCAGCCAGGGACAGCATTATGGGATGAACATAAACTGTATTACTGAACATGGACAACAGTCTGAGACAGCATTATGGTACGAACATAAACTGTATTACTGAACATGGACACCAGTCAGGGACAGCATTATGGTATGAACATAAACTGTATCACTGAACATGGACAACAGTCTGAGACAGCATTATGGTACGAACATAAACTGTATTACTGAACATGGACACCAGTCAGAGACAGCATTATGGGATGAACATAAACTGCATTACTGAACATGGACACCAGTCAGGGACAGCATTATGGGATGAACATAAACTGCATTACTGAACATGGACACCAGTCTGAGACAGCATTATGGGATGAACATAAACTGTATTACTGAACATGGACACTGGTCAGGGACAGCATTATGGTATGGACATAAACTGTATTACTGAACATGGGCACCAATCAGGGACAGCATTATGGGATGAACATAAACTGTATTACTGAACATGGACACCAGTCATGGACAGCATTGTGGTGTGAACATAAACTGTATTACTGAACATGGACACCAGTCAGGGACAGCATTATGGGATGAACATAAACTGTATTACTGAACATGGACACCAGTCAGAGACAGCATTATGGTATGAACATAAACTGTATTACTGAACATGGACACCAGTCAGGGACAGCATTATGGTGTGAACATAAACTGTATTACTGAACATGGACACTGGTCAGGGACAGCATTATGGTGTGAACATAAACTGTATTACTGAACACGGGCACCAGTCAGGGACAGCATTATGGTGTGAACATAAACTGTATTACTGAACACGGACACCAGTCAGGGACAGCATTATGTGATGAACATAAACCGTATTACTGAACATGGACACCAGTCTGGGACAGCATTATGGTATGAACATAAACTGTATTACAGAACATGGACACCAGTCTGGGACAGCATTATGGTGTGAACATAAACCGTATTACTGAACATGGACACCAGTCTGGGACAGCATTATGGGATGAACATAAACTGTATTACTGAACATGGACACCAGTCAGGGACAGCATTATGGTATGTACATAAACTGTATTACTGAACATGGACACCGGTCAGAGACAGCATTATGGTATGAACATAAACTGTATTACTGAACACTGACATCGGTCAGGGACAGCATTATGGTGTGAACATAAACTGTATTACTGAACATGGACACCAGTCAGGAACAGCATTATGGTATGAACATAAACTGTATTACTGAACACGGGCACCAGTCAGGGACAGCATTATGGGATGAACATAAACTGTATTACTGAACATGGACAGCGGTCAGGGACAGCATTATGGTGTGAACATAAACTGTATTAGTGAACATGGACACCAGTCAGGGACAGCATTATGGTGTGAACATAAACTGTATTACTGAACATGGACACCAGTCTGAGACAGCATTATGGTACGAACATAAACTGTATTACTGAACATGGACACCAGTCAGGGACAGCATTATGGGATGAACATAAACTGTATTACTGGACATGGACACCAGTCAGGGACAGCATTATGGGATGAACATAAACTGTATTACTGAACATGGACAGCGGTCAGGGACAGCATTATGGTGTGAACATAAACTGTATTACTGAACATGGACACCAGTCAGGAACAGCATTATGGGATGAACATAAACTGTATTACTGAACATGGACACTAGTCAGGGACAGCATTATGGTATGAACATAAACTGTATTACTGAACATGGACACCAGTCAGGGACAGCATTATGGGATGAACATAAACTGTATTACTGAACATGGACAGCGGTCAGGGACAGCATTATGGTGTGAACATAAACTGTATTACTGAACATGGACACCAGTCAGGAACAGCATTATGGGATGAACATAAACTGTATTACTGAACATGGACACCAGTCAGGGACAGGATTATGGTATGAACATAAACTGTATTACTGAACACGGACACCAGTCAGAGACAGCATTATGGTGTGAACATAAACTGTATTACTGAACATGGACACCAGTCTGAGACAGCATTATGGTATGAACATAAACTGTATTACTGAACATGGACACCAGTCAGGGACAGCATTATGGTGTGAACATAAACTGTATTACTGAACATGGATACCAGTCAGGGACAGCATTATGGTGTGAACATAAACTGTATTACTGAACATGGACACTGATCAGGGACAGCATTATGGTGTGAACATAAACTGTATTACTGAACATGGACACCAGTCAGGGACAGCATTATGGTGTGAACATAAACTGTATTACTGAACACGGGCACCAGTCAGGGACAGCATTATGGTGTGAACATAAACTGTATTACTGAACATGGACACCAGTCAGGGACAGCATTATGGTGTGAACATAAACTATATTACTGAACATGGACACCAGTCAGGGACAGCATTATGGTGTGAACATAAACTGTATTACAGAACATGGACACTAGTCAGAGACAGCATTATGGTACGAACATAAACTGTATTACTGAACATGGACACCAGTCTGAGACAGCATTATGGTACGAACATAAACTGTATTACTGAACATGGACACCAGTCAGGGACAGCATTATGGGATGAACATAAACTGTATTACTGGACATGGACACCAGTCAGGGACAGCATTATGGGATGAACATAAACTGTATTACTGAACATGGACAGCGGTCAGGGACAGCATTATGGTGTGAACATAAACTGTATTACTGAACATGGACACCAGTCAGGAACAGCATTATGGGATGAACATAAACTGTATTACTGAACATGGACACCAGTCAGGGACAGCATTATGGTATGAACATAAACTGTATTACTGAACATGGACACCAGTCAGGGACAGCATTATGGGATGAACATAAACTGTATTACTGAACATGGACAGCGGTCAGGGACAGCATTATGGTGTGAACATAAACTGTATTACTGAACATGGACACCAGTCAGGAACAGCATTATGGGATGAACATAAACTGTATTACTGAACATGGACACCAGTCAGGGACAGGATTATGGTATGAACATAAACTGTATTACTGAACACGGACACCAGTCAGAGACAGCATTATGGTGTGAACATAAACTGTATTACTGAACATTGACACCAGTCTGAGACAGCATTATGGTATGAACATAAACTGTATTACTGAACATGGACACCAGTCAGGGACAGCATTATGGTGTGAACATAAACTGTATTACTGAACATGGATACCAGTCAGGGACAGCATTATGGTGTGAACATAAACTGTATTACTGAACATGGACACTGATCAGGGACAGCATTATGGTGTGAACATAAACTGTATTACTGAACATGGACACCAGTCAGGGACAGCATTATGGTGTGAACATAAACTGTATTACTGAACACGGGCACCAGTCAGGGACAGCATTATGGTGTGAACATAAACTGTATTACTGAACATGGACACCAGTCAGGGACAGCATTATGGTGTGAACATAAACTATATTACTGAACATGGACACCAGTCAGGGACAGCATTATGGTGTGAACATAAACTGTATTACAGAACATGGACACTAGTCAGAGACAGCATTATGGTACGAACATAAACTGTATTACTGAACATGGACACCAGTCCGGGACAGCATTATGGTATAGATTCATAGGTAGGTACTAGGCTCTCTGCCCAAGGGCATTTATAAGCCTAGCCAGAGTGTGTCAGCTTTCACCTCCCCATTGATTAATTAACTGAGCCTTTGTCAAGAAGAGCCAATGAAGTGATCCCAGGGGTGTATTTTCTGTTACCCATCCACTCGTCGAAGTTTCTCTTGAAGAATGTTAGTGAGGGGCTCTGCTTAATGTAGTTAGGAATTTTGTTCCAAAGCATGGGGAGTCTCTGTGACAGGAATCTATCCCTCCAGCATGTTCTAGTTATTGTTGTGGTGAGGTTTAGCTCACTAGAGCGAGTGGCTCGCAGTGACTTGGATTTCTTTAAGTGGAGCATGTCCATCAATTCTGAGTTGGACATGGATTTGTAAGTCAGGCTGAGATCACCTCTGAGTAAGCAATAAGTGACTGAGTACAGCTGGAGTTTTTCCAGTCAGGCTGCATAGGACATATGTTTGAGGCCAGTAATACTCTTGGTGAGGTACTTTTGTGGTCTTTCCAGCTGTTGGAAGTGTCTTGTGAGGTACATCCCAAATGGGGCATTGTACTCTATGATGGGTCTGATGAGTGACAAGTGGAGGGGCACTATAACCTCTTTATTTCTAGATGCGAACAGCTTAGTAATTAGATGGGCTACATAGAAGGATTTCCTAACTACTTTGGCAATATGATTGTCAAAGGAGAGATTACTATCTACCTGGGTCCCCAGATCTCTTATTACCTCTTCTGTATTAAGGGGGCTGCCACCTATGTGGTAATTCATGGGTGTTTTGTTTTTCCAAATGGGATGACTATGCGTTTTTTGGCATTTAGCTTGAGACCATGACTTTGACACCAGGTGTCCATCTCAGTAAGGCCCTTTTGGAGAATGTCCATCTCAGTCAATTATGGCTCCCAGTTTGCAGTCATCGGCGAACTTTGTTAGCCATAGTCCTCCTGTGTTAGCCTGCACTTCTGAGAAGTATATGCTGAACAGTAGGGGTTACAGGACCGAGCCTTGTGGGACACCACTTGTGACTGGTTTAGAGTCGGACCTGGAGGCCACTATTCTTACCATGTGTGTTCTGTCTTTAAGCCAGCTGGCAACCCATCTCGTGATGTAGGGGTTTATGTTCAGGCTGGTGAGTTTTTCTATAATTCCCGAGTGGGGAATTGTGTCAAAAGCCTTGGCGAGGTCAAGGTAGGCTGTGTGAAATACCTTTCCCTCATCTATGGCCTTGGTGACTGTCTTGAAGAAGTCAACCAGGTTTATTAGGCATGATCTGCCCTTAACTGGGTCGGATCAAGAGTTGTGAGGTTCCCAATGTCTTTGTTAATGAGTTTCATGATGATGCACTCCATAGCCTTGCAGACCAGGCTAGTCAGGCTTATGGGGTAATAGTTACCAGGGTCAGTTGTGGCCCCTCCTTTGTGGAGTGGAATAACCGTTGCTGTGCACCATTCTATGGGCACGTAGCCTGTGGAGAGGTTGAGGTTGAACAGTGTGTTTAGGTGGGGGGTTAGTTAATTCTGTAGTACGTGCAAGACACAGTCTGGGACACCATCTGGCCCCATTGATGCTGTGCTTTTGGCTTTTGAAAGGGCTGTTTTCACCTGTGCATCTGTGATTTCCAGGACACTACACTTTTCCGATATTTTGTGGGCCCTTTTGGGGGTGAGAGAGGCATGAAGTTTGCACTGAATCTATCTGCCAGAATATTGGCAATATCAGTGGGTTCAGTATATTTTGTACTATTTTGCACTAGCTTAGAGCATATAAGTGAGTTGCCACTTAGATTCTTGACATAGCTAAAGAAGGTTTTGTGGTTATCATTCGAATCATTGGCTATTTTTCTTTCGAAGTTAGCCTTGGAGGATTTTGAGGGACCTTAGTTTCTTACTGATACTGATCAGGGATGTCTTTCCTTCTTGGGATTTGCTTTTTTTCTGAACTAGTTTCCTCCTTCTATTGTATAGCCTGTTTATTGGTTTCCTTCTCATAGGGGAGTGAGTCTTGGTTTTGCTAGGAATGGCACAATCCATGCATCCTTGTAGGTGCTCATAGAGTGCATTTGTAAAGGTTCCTGCATCTTGGACACTGTTATCCTTTAGCTTGGGGGCTGTGAAACTTACCACTTCTGTCTTAGGTAAGGTGAAGTTTGCTATAGAAAAGTTTTTCACTGTGGTTTCCTTGGTTGGAGGTGGTGGTGTGGTGTGGACATCCAGAGTGATTAGTTTATGGTCTGATCTAACCAGTGACGGGTTGACCTCCGGTGTGGAACACCTGTTGCCCATGTTGGTGATGACCAGGCCCAATATGTTTTCACCTCTGGTAGGGGAGTTTACCAGCTGATCCAGGGCATTTGAGTTGATAAATTCCAGGAATCGCTGGGCCTGGGAGTTTGTACTTGAGTAGTTTTCCCAGTTAACGGTAGGGTAATTGAAATCACCCAATATCAGGGTGTTCGGTAGGACCGTCATGTTTTCCAGTGTCTCAGGAAAGGTGGAGTGGTGGTCCTGGGTCATGGAGGGTGATCTGTAGCAAGCCACAATTTGCATTGCAGATTTGCCTGATGTTAGTTGCACATGGATGATCTTGGAGGTATCATGCTGCACCACTAACCTAGAGGTGTAGGTATCAATGATGAATATGGATACACCCCCTACTTTTGTGTTTCGGTCCATGTTCTAAGGCCGAAATGTGTGGTATGAGTTGTAGCCCAGTAGTGCTGGGGTGTTCTGTGGAGCCTTGAACCAGGTTTCAGTTACTGCACAGATGTCAACGTTCTCCATACTGAGGAGTGCTTTGAGCGTGTGCATTTTGAGATTTAAACTCCTGGCATTGAGTAGCATAACCCTCATTTTTTGATTTGTGCTGTTTACTGAGGTGGGTTTGACATTTGAGCCTTGCCTAAAAAAGGCCCTATGGGGGCAGCAAGAGCCTTGGCCAGTATTTGAAAGCCTAGTGGTGACAGGTGCAAGCCGTCTCTTGCGAAGCAATGAGGCTTGTCGAGCATGTCGTCCGAGGCTAACAGACACTGGATCCCCTTTGAATGACACCAGAAGCTTAGCCAATTGTTCATTTTTTCTTTATACTGCGGTATCATTCTTGGTGAGGGCAGGATGCTACTCAGGGTCAGGATCATACCAGCCTGGGCTACATGATCAGAGAGCTCTTCCATGTCTCTCTTCATGTAGTCCAGGGAGGTAGGTCTCATGTCATTCACACCAACATGAACAATGACAGATTCATATTTGTACTTGTTCTGGAGTGACCTGACTGCTTGTGTTATGTGGCAGATTCTGGCTCCCGACAGGCAGCTAACAGTAACCTTCTCCTTGTCCAGCCTAGTGAGTGGGACGTCAGTGTGCTTGACTATAGAGCTGCCTATTACTAGTGTGTTAGGTATGTTATTTCGCCTTAAGGGTTGTGATTGTGCAGCACACTGATTTTGTGTTTCGTGTGTTGTCTGGTTTGTCATGGGAGGTGCAGGTTTTTTGGGTGTCTACTTTGGAGGTCTGTGATGCTTTTGCAGGTTTTTATTTAGAGCCTCCGAGTATGATTTTGTGTATTTATGTGTATTTTTTGCCAAACTGTGGTGGTGGTGCCGCGGTAGCATTGTCACCTCACAGTTAGATGTTGCACGTTCGATTCTCAGTTAGAGCGTCTTCTGTGTGTCTACATGTGTGAATGGGCATTCCTTCACTGAAGGTAGTGCATTAGGCCCGGCAAGCCAGCACGTAAAAATCTACTGCCAATCATTAGCGGACCGGAGTTCTGCTGTGGCGACCCCTAACTGGGAAAAGCCAAAAGACTATGTGTATTTTTTGTCAGTGCTGGTTTAGTATGTCTGTGTGAGGCTGGAGGTGTGGTGCAATTGTTAACCTTCTCCTCATGACTGCCTGTTCCAGTCTTGGGTGGAGAGAGCTTAGCCTCTAATTTAGCTATA
Source organism: Protopterus annectens (assembly GCF_019279795.1). Taxonomy (NCBI): domain Eukaryota; kingdom Metazoa; phylum Chordata; order Ceratodontiformes; family Protopteridae; genus Protopterus; species Protopterus annectens. Next base: position 344,930,536 of record NC_056743.1, read on the forward strand.
TAATTGCATCTCTTGCATATGTTGTTTTGTAGTAGGAGGAGAGGTATGAACATAATCTGTATTACTGAACAGGGACACCAGTCAGGGACAGCATTATTGTACAAACATAAACTGTATTACTGAACACTGACACTGGTCCAAGACAGCATTATGGTACGAACATAAACTGTATTACTGCACATGGACACCAGTCAGGGACAGCATTATGGTTTGAACATAAACTGTATTACTGAACATGAACACCAGTCAGGGACAGCATTATGGTGTGAACATAAACTGTATTACTGAACATGGACACCAGTCAGAGACAGCATTATGGTGTGAACATAAACTGTATTACTGAACAGGGACACCAGTCAGGGACAGCATTATTGTACAAACATAAACTGTATTACTGAACACTGACACTGGTCCAAGACAGCATTATGGTACGAACATAAACTGTATTACTGCACATGGACACCAGTCAGGGACAGCATTATGGTGTGAACATAAACTGTATTACTGCACATGGACACAAGTCAGGGACAGCATTATGGTTTGAACATAAACTGTATTACTGAACATGAACACCAGTCAGGGACAGCATTATGGTATGAACATAAACTGAGAACAGCCTGCTGCTTACCAGTGAAGTAGGATTTGAACCATAGAAGGGCTTTAGAATTTAGATAGAATGTTTGCATGGTGTGTAACAAAAGTTGGTGATCTACCATGTCAAATGCCTTGGAGACGTCTAAGAAGAGGGCAGAGGAGATGCGATTATTGTTACGGTTGCTGTTTATGGTGTTGATGAAGGCCAGTAGGGCTGAAGTTGTACTGTGGTGTGGACGAAAGCCATGTTGGGTATCGGCCATGAGGTGATTTTGGATTAGGTGGTGCACGAGTTGTTTGTGTATATATTTTTACATTATTTTTGCAAGTGGTGAAAGTATAGCTATAGGTCTATAATTGGAAAATTCAGTGGAGGAATCTCCTTTATGTAGTGGGATAACATAGGACGTTTTCCAAATGGTGGGAATCTTTGCCTCTGCTATGGTATAGTTAATTAGTATTGATACTGGAAAGGCTATGGCATCAGCTGATTTTTGAAGGTATTCAGTGGGAAGTTAGTCAGCAGAAAGAGTGGTGGATTTTAATTTTTTGATGAGGGTATGGATGAGTGATGTGGGCACTGGTTGAAAGCTAAATGAGAGTCTATCTAAAGGGGTGGTATTGTCAGGGCCTGGGGGAGCTAGTATGTAGTTGGCTAGTTAGAGTTTGAATTGTTTCAGTAAAGAAACGGTTGAAATTATCTGAGATGTGTTCAGGAGATTCATCAGTGAAACCAGTGGGAATAGGAGTGGATGTTTTTCCCAGATGGAATAAGTTATTCAGACCTGCCCAGAACTTCTGAGGATTGTTCTGGTTAACTGTCTGTAATTTACAGTAGTATTGCTTTTTTGTCATTTAGAATTGACTTTTGGTACCATTTCTAACTTGCCTGTACTTAATATGATCCAGGGGGTCTTTAGTGAAGTGCCATCGAGCCCATAATTTGTTTTTAATATTGATTTTTTGCCTGGAGTCTTTAGTAAGCCATGGTACCGTAGTTGCTTTTGTTCGCTTTGAGCGGATAGGTGCATGCAGATCAAGGATTTCTAGAAATTTATTGTTAAAATATACTAGTGCCTCCTCTAGGGGGAGGTGTTTTAGTATAGACCAGTTGCAGGAGATAAGTTCCTGCTGGAATTTAGCCTGATCAAAGTCTTCATTGTGCCTGATTTTCCTGAGTACGGCTGGCTGTGAGTTAATAACTTTTTGCTTAACTACATAAGTGAGGAGATGGTACCCACAGTGTGCAGTTGTGGAGTACTACTTACAAGCACCCAGTCGCTTATACTTTCTTTGGTTGGGCTAACCTAGCCTGGTAGGGGTGGTTATAGTTTGTGTAAATACATGCAGATTGATGTGGGTAGAGGGAGATTGACAAACAGGTGCCCCAGTCTATATTAAGGTCATCCAGCAATAGAGTTTCTTGGGGGTAATGACATGATAGCCAGTGAAGGGTATCCTCCAGTGTGGCTATGTTATTGCCTGAGGGAATATACATGCAGATGATGTTAATGCATTTACTCTTGTTAAGCTGCAGTTTAGTGGCAAGAATCTCAGAGTTGTTGATCTGAGATGGTTGATTAACATCTCTGGTCAGATTAAACTCAGATTTATACAGTATACCTACCCTGCCCCCCTTCCTGGAAGCATGATCTAGCCTGTGAATATTGTACCCAGGATGTAACACCTCACTGTCAATAGTGTTGTGCTTTAGCCAGGTCTCAGACAGACCCGAGTATGTCAAGGGAATGGAAAGCCAGGAGAGAATGCAGTTTAGAAGAGTATTACTGAACATGGACACCGGTCAGGGACAGCATTATGGTATGAAGACAAACTGTATTACTGAACATGGCACTGGTCCAAGACAGCATTATGGCATGAACATAAACTGTATTACTGAACATGGACACCGATCAGGGACAGCATTATGGTACGAACATAAACTGTATTACTGAACATGGACACCAGTCAGGGAAAGCATTATGGTGTGAACATAAACTGTATTACTGAACATGGACACCGATCAGGGACAGCATTATGGTACGAACATAAACTGCATTACTGAACATGGACACCAGTCAGGGACAGCATTATGGTATGACCATGAACTGTATTACAGAACACGGACACCAGTCCAGGACAGCATTATGGTACAAACATAAACTGTATTACATAACATGGACACTGGTCAGGAACAGCAGTATGGTATGAAAATAAATTGTGTTACTGAACATAGACACCAGTCCAGGACAGCATTGTGGTATGAACATAAACTGTACTACTAAACCTGGACACCAGTCAGGGACAGCATTATCGTATGAACATAAACTGTATTACTGAACATGGACACCATTCTGAGACAGCATTCTGGGATGAACATAAACTGTATTCTGCTGAACATGGACACCGGTCAGGGACAGCATTATGGTTTGAACTTGGACACCGGTCTGGGCCAGCATTATGGTGTGAACATAAACTGTATTCCTTAACAGGGACACCAGTCTGGGACAGCATTATGGTGTGAACATAAACTGTATTCCTTAACACGGACACCAGTCTGGGACAGCATTATGGTGTGAACATAAACTGTATTACTGAACATGGACACCAGTCAGAGACAGCATTATGGTGTGAACATAAACTGTATTACTGAACAGGGACACCAGTCTGAGACAGCATTATGGTACGAACATAAACTGTATTACTGAACATGGACACCAGTCAGGGACAACATTGTGGTACGCACATAAACTGTATTACTGAACATGGACAGCGGTCAGGGACAGCATTATGGTGTGAACATAAACTGTATTCCTTAACACGGACACCAGTCTGGGACAGCATTATGGTACGAACATAAACTGCATTACGGAACACGAACACTGGATAGGGACAGCATTATGGTATGAACATAAACTTTATTACTTAACATGGACACCAGTCAGGGACAGCATTATGGTGTGAACATAAACTGTATTACTGAACATGGGCACCAGTCTGGGACAGCATTATGGGGCAAACATAAACTGTATTACTGAACATGGACACCTGACCAGTCAGGGACAGCATGATGGGACGAACATAAACTGTAATACTGAACATAGACACTAGTCAGGGACAGCATTATAGGACAAACATAAACTGTATTGCTGAACATGGACACCAGTCAGGAACAGCATTATGGGAAGAACATAAACTGTATTACTGAACATGGACACCAGTCAGGAACAGCATTATTCTATGAACATAAACTGTATTACTGAACATGGACACTGGTCAGGTACAGCATTATGGTATGGACAAAAACTGTATTTCTGTTTTTGCAGTCAAAGTGGCACACAAGAATATTTTTAAGTAATTTTAGTAGCTGCAGGAAATATAAACATAAGTTGTACTAAAACCAATGTAGTGGTATTGCTTCCTTGTTAACATTATTTTAGTGGTCATCTGTGGTCAGTCACTGCTTTCTGTGTATGCCCGCCCCTCCAGTTTTCTCTCATTTTGCAGTTAATCTAAATTAGCTGTGATAAATGTCTAAATTAATATTCTCTGTTGTATATATTTTTTCCTTATAATACTTTTAACCAGAAAACATACAGAACAGATCAGTTTAGCAGACACAGAAAATCAGACCTGTTTACATCAATATGCCATGTATTTTTCATTACCTGCCTTGTCTGTCCTTCCCAAAAGAAAGGCCAAAAGTTCAACTCAGCAGTTCAGATGCTGATTTTCAAAGCTTGCCCACATTCCTACTTAAATGAATGTGACACTAAACATCTTAGAATTTGTTGATAAAAACAAAGCTCGTGGATTTTACTCATTATTTCTTAAAACAATGCCTTTCACGTTCTTATCGCAATGTGATGCTGAAACATTATTCTTTTGTTTACAGAAGTCTTCTGCCAATATAGTTACTCTTTCATACATCCTTCAGTACGGCCTGATCTGTGAGAAGCAGGAAGCTATCGGTTTATATACTGCCTTCAGTGCTGTTTTTCATGCCTGTCTGATACTGCCTGTTTTCAATGCTTTTCAACTTCATACCTTTATCTTTGTTTCTTTGGCACCCTAATTGCTGCTGTGTTTTCAAACTATCCACAGCACACAATCAATGGTTTTGCCTCCAGACAACAAAATAAATCTTGCACTGGCCATTTCTGTCACAGATGTAAAAGACAAAATGTTCAGTAAAGATTCCATTTACTTTTTTCACAGAGGGGTTCACCAGACTCAAGTTTTTTCTAGTTTCATAAAGAACTTTATAAATTCAGAAATGGTTTATCTCACTTTTTCTAAGGAAGAAAGTATTAATCATGCTTTTGTTTAAATGTACTTCAACCGGAGATCTTTCACAAGTCTGACAATATTATTAATCACAAAATGTTTACTGAATACATGTACGGTTTTATTTATGAACAAGATTTTACTTTGAGTCCCTAAAATTTTACAGCACGTGAGAATGAGAAATGTAAGACTTGTATAGCATTTTCTTGGGGTATTTCAACTGTATAACTTATTCACAGCATTGATTCTGTTGAAGTTTTTTCAGTGTAGGCGAAAGCACTTAATCTTTCCTCAAATAAGTATTGTTTTGTAATCGTATCGCAGCTGTGGTTTCCTGGGTATAGAAGAGTTTTGCATTTTTAGCATCTTCACTTCCCCACTCGTATTTAGCATATAGTAACCATGTATAGTATTTTACGTACCCCCACTTGTATTTAGCGTATAGTAACCATGTATAGTATTTTACTTCCCCCACTTGTATTTAGCGTATAGTAACAATGTATAGTATTTTCACTTCCCCCACTTGTATTTAGCGTATAGTAACCATGTATAGTATTTTTACTTCCCCCACTTGTATTTAGCATATAGTAACCATGTATAGTATTTTATGTACCCCCACTTGTATTTAGCGTATAGTAACCATGTATAGTATTTTACTTCCCCACTTGTATTTAGTGTATAGTAACAATGTATAGTATTTTCACTTCCCCCACTTGTATTTAGCGTATAGTAACCATGTATAGTATTTTACTTCCCCCACTTGTATTTAGCGTATAGTAACAATGTATAGTATTTTCACTTCCCCCACTTGTATTTAGCGTATAGTAACCATGTATAGTATTTTTACTTCCCCCACTTGTATTTAGCATATAGTAACCATGTATAGTATTTTACTTCCCCCACTCGTATTAAGCGTATAGTAACCATGTGTAGTATTTTACTGCCCCCACTCGTATTTAGCATATAATAACCATTTATAGTATTTTACTTCCCCCACTTGTATTTAGCGTATAGTAACAATGTATAGTATTTTCACTTCCCCCACTTGTATTTAGCGTATAGTAACCATGTATAGTATTTTACTTCCCCCACTTGTATTTAGCGTATAGTAACCATGTATAGTATTTTCACTTCCCCACTTGCATTTAGCGTATAGTAACCATGTGTAGTATTTTACTTCCCCCACTTCTATTTAGCGTATAGTAACATTGTATAGTATTTTACTTCCCCCACTCGTATTTAGCATATAGTAACAATGTATAGTATTTTCACTTCCCCCACTCGTATTTAGCATATAGTAACCATGTATAGTATTTTCACTTCCCCCACTTGTATTTAGCATATAGTAACCATTTATAGTATTTTCACTTCCCCCACTCGTATTTAGCATATAGTAACCATGTATAGTAATTTCACTTCCCCCACTTGTTTTTAGCATATAGTAACCATGTATAGTATTTTACTTCCCCACTTGTATTTAGCGTATAGTAACCATGTATAGTATTTTCACTTCCCTCACTCGTATTTAGCATATAGCAACCATTTATAGTATTTTACTTCCCCCACTCGTATTTAGCATATAGTAACCATTTATAGTATTTGACTTTCCCCCACTCGTATTTAGCATATAGTAACCATATATAGTATTTTTACTTACCCCACTTGTATTTAGCATATAGTAACCATTTATAGTATTTTACTTCCCCCACTCATATTTAGCATATAGTAACCATTTATAGTATTTTACTTCCCCCACTCTTATTTAGGATATAGTAACCATGTATAGTATTTTACTTCCCCCACTCTTATTTAGCATATAGTAACCATTTATAGTATTTTACTTCCCCCACTCTTATTTAGCATATATAGTAACCATTTATAGTATTTTACTTCCCCCACTCGTATTTAGCATATAGTAACCATGTATAGTATTTTCACTTCCCCCACTTGTATTTAGCATATAGTAACCATTTATAGTATTTTACTTCCCCCACTCGTATTTAGCATATAGTAACCATGTATAGTATTTTCACTTTCCCCACTTGTATTTAGTATATAGTAACCATGTATAGTATTTTACTTCCCCCACTTGTATTTATCGTATAGTAACCATGTATAGTATTTTACGTCCCCCACTTGTATTTAGCATATAGTAACCATGTATAGTATTTTACTTCCCCCACTTGTATTTAGCATATAGTAACCATGTATAGTATTTTCACTTCCCCCACTTGTATTTAGCGTATAGTAACCATGTATAGTATTTTACTTCCCCCACTTCTATTTAGCGTATAGTAACCATGTATAGTATTTTACTTCCCCCACTTGTATTTAGTGTATAGTAACCATGTATAATATTTTCACTTCCCCCACTTGTATTTAGCATATAGTAACCATTTATAGTATTTTCACTTCCCCCACTTGTATTTAGCGTATAGTAACCATGTATAGTATTTTACTTCCCCCACTTGTATTTAGCATATAGTAACCATGTATAGTATTTTACTTCCCCCACTCGTATTTAGCGTATAGTAACCATGTATAGTATTTTCACTTTCCCTGCTCATATCAAATAGTTACCAAGTGTGGTATTTTTACTTCCCCTGCTTGTATTTAGTATATAATATCCACATAGTCTACAGGTAAAAAACAAGATATTTGCATTCTAGAATAATTTATTATTTAAAGTTGTTTTGCTTTATGCATTTGAATATGAGAGTTACCTAAACAACTCTTAACGTGTAGATAAAAAGAAGTAAAAACCATCGACAGAGACAATTTAGATTGTACAGGATATTGCATCCTAGCCACCTGGTTGTGCTAAACCATACTGCTCTGAATAAGTGTACAGTAAAAATTCCACTGTGTTTAGAGAGAGAAATATTATCTTTTAACAAACACAAGTTCAGCACTTCCAGCAAGTGAAAATCAACTTGTAACAAAAGAAAAGCTCATTGACCTGAGGCTTAATATCCAAATATTTATTAAAAGATGTAACATTTTTACCTCAATCTATTGAGAGAGCTTTTCACACATATGAATACCGCAGTAGTAGTTCATATTCTTCTATATTTTAGACATTGTGCATTTCATTTTAGCCTTCTCCAATCCATTAGCCTCCCTCTGTTTTATACCAAGAGTAAGCTATCACGCTGTCCTGCTTTCTTATATCCCTTCATTTGCACTGGTCAATGTGGGATATTACATCTTGCCCCTTTGCCCCTTCTGTAACCTGTACTTACCTATACCTCTTGGCTTGTAGTACCTCATCCTTACCTAAATCTCTTGGCTCATAGGTCAGAAGTACTTACTGAACTTGCGGGGTACCTTCTAAACTCACTGGAAGGTAATACATGTCCCTGTGCAGAAGCCCACAACACTGTCAGTGTTCACAACAACATTGTTATCTGCCACTCGTGGATCAGAGCTGTCATCCTTGTGGTTGATGGTAGATATGTTGTGTTTCCAGGTGCAGGGATTATCCTGAGCAGAAAACACTTCTGTATCTTTAACAGTTCATATCATTCATATGTTCATTGGCCACAGTGGCACACATATTGCCTTTATTTATTTTATTATTTATTTATTTTACATTTGTTGACCAGGATTGCCCAGCTGAGCTGAAGAGCCCTTTCTCAGTGGAGGCCTGGGGAGAAAAGCTCCAACATATTATGCGATTTTCATTATAAATGAGCATTAAACAGCAATGTTACAGGGTTATTACAATGCATTAAGTAGCAATACAATGTTATACAGTGTCAATAATCAGGAGTATTGCATAACTATTTCAAGATGTATAAAAAGAACTATGTCATTAAGATGCGTATAGTTTTTGGGGTAAGTGGTTACAAAAACCCAGTTTTATCATGATGTAGTTGCATGAAGGAAAGACAATCACAATAGAATGTTTCTCTGAGGCGATTTGCTTAATAGAGTTTAGAAGACAGTAGAAAGAGTAGTCAAGGAAGATTAGAGAGAGCTAGTGAGATGAGTGAGTTAAGGGCAGAAAGTAGATTAAGGTATGAGAAGTAGGGAATGTTAAGGAGGGAGAGTGCAGTAGCAGGACCAGTGACCTTTAAAGTTCTCTTTGGTGGCTGTCTTAAATTGTTTAGGATGTGTAAGGGTCCTGATTTCTAGTGGAAGGCTATTCCAGGCAATAGTGGGGTGATAGCTGTACATGTTGCTTGGATTTAGACCTGGGTTTGTAGATTTGTAGTAGGTCTTGGTTAGAACTTCGTGGAGGTCTGGGGGGAGAATAATGGGAGATGAGAGGGGATAGTGCTGGGCATTAGGAAGGCTGGTACAGGATAGAATGGATGATCTGGAGCTGAGAGAGAAAAAGCTGGTGGGGTAATTCAAGCCAGTTTAGGTGTTTTAGAGACAGACAGTGATTGGATTTGTAGGTTTGTTGAGCAGCAAATCTAGCTACCTTGTTGTAGGTAGATTCATGTTTGGTCAGGAGTATTGAGTTAAGATTTGTGAGAATTTGAGACTTGTACATTAGACTGGGTAGAAGGTAGGTAAGACAAAGAGTAGTCTTGGCTTCAGAGGTAAGGAATTTCTTGTTACGGTAAATGAGCCCTAGTTTTGAATGTGTCTTTTTGATACAGTTATTAACATGCAAGTCAAATTTAAGCTGTTCATCAATGGTGACGCCTAAGACCTTAGTGCTGGATTATATCTGAATAGGAGTGTTATTAAGGGACTATATGGAGAAAGAGGGTTTAATATTGTTGAACTTTTTAGGTAGGAAGAGTAACAGCTTTGTTTTTTAGGGTTAAGGATGAGCTGGTTGTTGGAGAGCCATGTTTCAACTAAGTTAAACGATGCCTGAGTAGCTGAGAAGAGCTTAGAGGGAGACCTTTATTTAAAGTATGGAAATTTACAAGTGTGGTAAAATGACTTATGTTACAATCCAATACTGTGGAAGTGTTTCAGGCTAAGCAGTGGATTTGACTGTCAATGTTTGACAACTTCCCTGACAACAACACACATTGTGCTTGTCAAGTACATTAAATCTGCTATCTAAGTGCAGTCATCACCTACACCAGGGCACCTCACAAGATGCGAATGTAATCACCTCCTAGCTTTTCATGACTTCTTCCTATGTAAGTGCCTGTGTTGTCCTCCCACAAACAGAATAAGCACAGTCCAGGCATACAATGCCCTTATATAGCTGTAGGAGGAATACGACTAAAAATGCTACAAAGGCCTTAGGAAAAACCTCACCTTAAATGATTTCTGAAGCAGCCAAGACAGGTGTGTTTATTATAAAACCCAGTGGGGTAAGAGCAGACTAGCTGATATAGGTAGTGCTCCTGTAGGCCCCCCAACCACCATCAAACTATTACCACCCACCCCAAGTACAGAGCACCTCCACTAAAGCTTACAGAATGATTGTTAAAGAGAACACAGTCTAACCCTGTCTGGCTTTAATCAAAAAATCCTTAGTAATTACTAAGCAACACACGCACTTTCACCCTGCACACCCTTAGCCAGTACACACATCACCGAGTCACAGAGGGTACATCATCAAGTCTTTAAAGACAACTTTGGCTGCATCTACCCACAGAAATGTTTTATTCAAAGAGTATTCAATTTTCAGACATACAGACACAACCCTTCTCAGGCTAGGTAAGAATAGGATGACCGTTAACTGTCTTTTCAGTACCAGTATCTGGGACTCAATAAGGGCCCTTAGATTCATAGAGCCTGGCAAATACAATTATGACCTGATGGGGCTCTTTGTGGGAGTTAATGACTTCAGGCACTACATCCACTGGGACATGCAATGATACAGTTCAGCTTGCTATGCATGTCTCTGAGGCATGAAAGACACTGTTTGAGTGGTATTTTTCCTTTAGCCAGAAAGATGCATGGATTCAGAGACAAGATAATTAGCTATACTCATTGGAAGTCTAGTTGGTGGTCTTCTCTGGGGATCAAGCATGCAATACTTTGGGAGAATGTGGCTGGCAAGCCTCCCTGCTTTGCCAGGGATGGTATGCACCTCACTTACCAAATTATTCTCATTCTAGATGAGGCCGTTGCATGTCTCCTGATGAATTTTTAGACAGAATCCACATTATGGACATTTCAACCTTGTAAATTCAAAACTGGAACACACAAAAGTGGCTATGCTCAGTACCAGAACTCGTACATAAAACAAATGTCAGAAAGTGAGGTTCTCCTGCCTCAAGTGTATTTACAGAAATATGATTCCAAAGCCATGAATGCACACACTCATTTCCAGGGTTTTGTGCCTGTCACATCTTCAGATTTAAAAGTAGCCATGGAGGAAACTCAGCATTTGTCAAAGATATAATCTACTCGGCACAGATTCCTCAAAACACCAGATTTTACTTCCTAGATGTCAAGATCACTCTAAAACAAATTTCCATGTGATATCTGGTTTTAGACTATCCTTTATGTCCTTCTGAGTATGATATGTAACTTTACACCATAGCTGAAATCTCCTTTAGAAGCAACACCTTTCTCTGTGATGACAGGTATCTGTCAATAAACTGGCCAATGTACTCTGCCATTATCAATACAAGCTCCCTTATACTAATAGTTTACCATCCGACCAGGGAACCCAATATTCCTATTGTTCTCACAAATATGGGCACTTATTACATACATCCAAATGTATCCTCCCCCTTTTTTAAATATGTGGCATTTTCCTTTAAAATTGGTGGTACATCCCCATGCAAATAAATCTGTATTTAGGGACTTCTCAAAAGCAAACCTCCTTCATTGCTTGATAACCAAAATAAATTCTAGTACCATGTAACATTTGCCATGTTGCTAATGCCTGGAACTGCTTATCTGTATCCATCAGGTCAATATCCTCCCATCCTTCATAGCCTTCCTCATCAAAAGCTGTCTCTGTTCTTGCTCAACAGCAGCATAAAGTACATCCCTAAATGTGAACAAATACCTATTCATATGAATAAAACAAAACCAAAGCGGAATAAACGACTCTTTGTAAACCAATGTGAAAATAGAAATAAGACAAAGTCAAGAGTCGTATACGGCTAGAGAATCACTCTCTTTTTTTCTTTCAAAGATACAGGAACAAACAGTAAACGTAGAATAAATATATGGTTTATTTATAAAACGAGTTAGCGCTTTCACCTAATAAGGCTTCTTCAGACTCAGATAGCACACTCAATTAAAAACACAGTTAAATAGCCAAAAAGGCGGGAAATTAAAATCCATCATAATAAAAGCCATCAATAAAATAAACAGCATGCAAAAATCATGTGAAAAAATTCCTAAATGTCAATAAATAACTCATATTAAGACTTGGTACCTGATCATACTCATAGACACATGCTTATGTATAAACTCTAAGTTTTCTCATTTTTAAAAAAGGTTTAACCGAGAACATAGTGTTCAAACCAGGTCTCATATCTGAACGTAATTTCAGTATCCAAACGTTCTCCCTACTCTCTGTATAGTTTTTAATATCCCCTCCTCTGATGTTAGGGTACACTTGTTCTATTATCCTAAATTTAAATGTATGTGTACTACCAAATTCTATAATATGTCTGGCCAATGCATTCATCTTATGTGCCATTCTAATACTGTACAAGTGCTCGCGTATGCGGTCCTTCAAACGTCTGTTGGTCTTTCCCACATAAAACGATTCACAGGCCTGACACGTAGCTAGATATATCACATTGGTGCTAGTACAATCTCCATGGACCTTAAAATTATAATTATATCTAGTGACAGGATGTATAAACACATTATCCGAATCAATATACATACAAAAATTACATGATCCACATCTACTAGTGCCAAATGGCAAATTAGTGGGAGATGGTATATGATGTATACTATCACATAAAATATTTTTCAAATTTTTCTTATTTCTATATCTAAAGCATGGGGCTTCACCTATGATATCTTTCATGTGTGTATCTACCATCAAAATGTTCCAATGTGATCTAATAACATCTTTAATGGGTCCTACATCCTGAGTATATGATATAGAAAATGCTGTATTATTTGTACTATTCTTTTCTTTTCGGGTATCTAAATTACCATTATCAGAAAAATATGGGAGTGCTGAATTCTCTCTCAAAAGAGAGATATCCTTAGTGCCCTTAGATATATCAATGTCACTGTAACCTCTTACTAATAACCTCTCACCAAGATCACTTAAATCCTTCTCATATCCAGTATGGCTTGGATTATATCTGGATACCCTCATGGCCTGTCCCTTGATAACGTTATTAAACACATATTGTGGATGCATGCTGGTACGATGTAACAACGTATTCTTATGGCAGGACTTCCTAAACAGTCCTGTGTTGATGAGTCCACAGGGCAATTTCTCAACATATATATCCAGAAAGGGTATCCTAGTGGGAGAAGATTCATGGCTGAACTTCAAATAAGTGGTAGCCATATTAGTCAGATCAATAAATGTTTGCAGATCATCATTGGTGCCTTTCCATAAAAGAAAAAGATCATCTACAAATCGTCGATAGAATAAGACATGTTCCCTAAATAATGATAGTTTATGCATGTAGTCAAGTTCCCACTGTGCCATGAATAAGTTGGCGTAGCTATTGGCACATGATGTGCCCATAGCCATGCCATCTTTTTGTAAAAAACATTTCCCTTGAAAACAGAAGAGATTATTGCATAACACTAACTCCAACAGGGACACTAATAAATTGATCTTAATATCAGGCATATTGGATTCTCTGGTCAGATAACGATATACCATATCTAGGCCAATCTCGTTGGGAATCACTGTAAATAGTAAATGTATATCCATGGTAACAAAGATCACATCTGTGGTGTTCACTGAATTTTTAAGATGGTCATAAAGGTCTATTAAAAATTGTTTAGTATCTTTTAGGATGTACCTATTACTATCAACAATTGGTCGTAAGCTCTTTTCTATATAAATAGATAGAGGTTCTGTTACCCACCCCCTACCAGAGACAATTAATTGAGTGTGCTATCTGAGTCTGAAGAAGCCTTATTAGGTGAAAGCGCTAACTCGTTTTATAAATAAACCATATATTTATTCTACGTTTACTGTTTGTTCCTGTATCTTTGAAAGAACAAAAGAGAGTGATTCTCTAGCCGTATACGACTCTTGACTTTGTCTTATTTCTAAATACCTATTCATACTTTATACCTCCTTACTCACCTTTCTTCACTCACTCACTTTAAATCTCTCCGTTCCTCTTCCTTGTTTTCTCTGAAAATATGCTATAAGCCTGCTTTTCTCTCACTTCTTTTGCAATTCCTGTCTACATTATACTAACTTCCCTTTAATGTTTCTATAAACTGGTTAACATTTTTCTAAATATTAAATCATTGTCATTTAACTTGTATCTATTCATAACCCATGTTTACATATTAAGGCTAATTTGTTATAATTATTTAAACTGTAGTTGTTTAGTAGTATTTTTAAAAAGTAAAAGTCATCATTCTTAAAATGTATTTTAATACTTTAGAGCTTTTCTCTCCAATGAAAGTGGGCTGTGCACCCCAATAAGGCTTTTCCAGTAATCAAATGTAAGTAAATAGATAAATATTGTAGTCGTCCTCCGAAGGATCTCATTGCTAAAACTTTTGGTTTTTCCAGCGACTTCTACTCACATATGATGTGGCAGTGCTCCTCTGTACTAAATACTATTAGAAATGTAAAACCAAACAAAGCCCCCACATCCTCCCTAACTAAATATACCAACTCTGTGGTCACACTACAGTGGGGTAAAGAGCAATGTCATATCTCAGGTCATGCAATTTTTTTACCTGGGGAAAAAAGTCGCTGACCTGAGCTGTTACTGTTGTGAGATTTCATTCTATATGTGTCGGTGAAATGGCATTCGCTGTAATGCCATTTCGCTGACTTAATATAGATCCATGAAATACACATGTAAATGAAATAACTTTTTCACTGCTTTTATAATGAATAACCGGTCTCATTCTACCTACCTTAAGTGCACACTTAACCAAACTAGTGAAAAGGGAACTATTAGGTACCAGAGTATATGAACTTAAAATAAATATTAAAAGTAAACGTAAATACAAATCTTTCATTGATTATGTCAAGAAATTAGAGCTAACTCACAATGGTGTTCAGAACTAGTCAACAATAATTCTGCCTACTTTGACCCAAAAGAAGTAGCCAATATCCTAGCTGACATGTTTAGTGCAAATGGTAATCCTCTTATCACTGTAGCTATTCCATAGATTCTACAGTGTCACCCCCCCCACCCTATTATTCTGGAGCAAGACATCACAGATTTTTTTAAGCTAAGAACATCTCATCCATTGACCCTGATAATATGTCAGAATTCCTAGGTTATTTGAATAATAAAAGATATATATATTTTTATTTTTTATTAAGTAAGTATGCAAATATAGACCAATTTTGAAGCCGTGGAAGCTGAAATGATTTAGCTAACAAAAAATCTAGTAGTATTTATAAAAAAAATGACCTTTGTTGATAACTACTTACATTTTAGTAGTCAATGAACTGATTAGTGATGCTAAGAAATTTGATTATGGTACATTATTTCCAGACAGAAGTTATCTGATGTCTAAATTACAAGATCTTGTAAGGAAAGTTAAAACTAATTGGCTACCCCACATCCTGTGTAATAGTTTCCACTTAAAGCAGACAAGCAATTATCGGTCAATTTAGACATGATTAATATTAAAAAAGTTACTGTTCAGAATTGGAAGATTATTTATGAAAATGAGGATTTCATTATGGTCATAGGGATACATTCAGAATGTCTTATCAAAAGGGACTCCTAATTTGAAAGAATTATTAGATAAAAACATTTAGTTGGTAAAATTAGTCACTTCTGCCACATTCCTATCCAAAGATTACAAGAGTGGCAGATTTCTTGATTTGGGATGCAGTTTTTATTTTCAGTAGTGGAAGGTACACTTAAATCCCAAAAGGGGGGGGGGGGTTGTATGGGAGTAAATGTTGCAGCTACATAAGTAAAATGTAAAATCACAAGGGAGCACTTGTAGCATATACATGAAAATAAACTAGCCATGAAAAGATTTATCCAATATCCTGGCAAAACACGTTGGTGCTTGTAAAGATTTCAGAAAAATGTGTATTTTTCACTACAGATCATTTATAGCAGGATATAAGGGGGGATTCTAATCATGAATTAGATATTGGAGAATTTAAATGGTGGACATTGCTAGCTGTTGACAAAATCCCTAGGTAAAACAAGACCATTAACATTAAATCTATTTAAATGGTTATACTGCTTAAATAAGCCGCATTTTCTGATTCTGTTTTTTATGCATTTGTTTTTTTCATTTTTTTAAATCAAGCTAATGTATTTATGTTCGTATTAATTACGTAGGTGGTTTTGTATGGAGGGAGGTTGGTCAGCTGACTTGTGATTGTGATTTAAGGTTTTAAAATTCCAGTGACTGCTAGAATGTATTTCTGATGAAGTTCTTATTTCAATAAAAGAATAAAAGCACTTAAAACGTTAAAAAATGCATCACCGTGTCAAACTCTGAGCTATGGAATCAAGTTTCTGTTTCTAGTCAAGAGGTGTAAATAAGACTTTTTGATAGTGCATTGGCACCTGTTCCCTGGACAATAGCCAGTCTTTGTTAATCACCCCTGATCTTGAACAAATAAAAGATATTCCACTCTAGGAAGTGGCAGGTGATGGTCTGCAAGGCTGAGATGGCATGCTTGTCCATGTGACCGTTCATCTTTGGTGCAATGCCCTTCAGCTGGCTTTGAGTTGAATAACAGAATGCATGTGTCTTCAGCAGTTGCTCAGTCCAGCAAAGAATCATGCGGAAAAGAGCAGAAAAGCTGACAGTTGCCATCATTTTCTGATTTGATAACAGACCCCCCCCTTCCTTTCTGATGCCTGTCTCTGAGGTAGCATGCAGAGTGTGATCAAAAGGCGTACAAGTATCCAGCCCTGTTGGGAAGCAGTGTAAGAGTTGACTCCAGACACTACCCAGTAGGTGCGACCCAAGAATTAAGTAAACCACTCATAGGTGTTAGTTGGTCCATGGTACAACCCAAGATCTTCATCAGAATACCTTGATGCATTTATTTATTGATTGACATTTGTTTATTTGGAAAGTCTGACTTGGGTCACAATAGTCCATTTCAGCAGAAGCCCAGGGAGAAAAGCTCCATTTAACTGAGAATATAAAAAAAAAAATTAAAGAACATAACATAAATTATAAGTTTCAAAATGAATCAACAATATTGTAAGATATAGAGATATACCAAAAATATGTTACAAAGAAATCTATGAGAGAAAGCAAAGTAAAACACTATATACAATTCTGGAGACCACCCTTTTGGGAATTCTCAGTGCTAATAAGTAAAAGTCATGCTTAGTTTAATTGTGACTATAAAGGTGATGAGTGAGTAGGATAGATTCATATGAATGGAGAGGAGGTGATAGGAAAGCATTATGTAAAGTGGTAGGGAGGGTAAGATAGCCAGATGAAGATGAGGAAGTGATGATAGGTAGAGAATCTGTAGAAACAGGGTGGAGACAAGTAGACGAGATTGATGTTTACATAGAGGGTACAGCATGAGCAGAGCCGTCAGTTTGATAGGAGGCCTTTCAGAGGATGCTTAAAGGACGGATGGTCAGTTACAGTTCTAACAGCTTGTGGAATATAATTCCATTTTTGGTAATAGAATAGCAGTAAAGGCTATTTCCAATTGCTTCTTGAGGTTTATAGATGTTGAGATATTGTCTGTCATTAGAATGAAGGGGTCTGTTTTGGTGATGGGAAGGGAGAACAGAGCTTAGTGCAGGACAGGCATGCTGGTTATAAATGATGTGGGCAGCAGCTAGTTGTACGAAGTCCAAGCAGTAGGGAAGTTCACATCAGTTCAAACTGTTAATGGCCCTGTAGTGATGTGTATAGTATTGTTTATCATCAGCAAACAAATTTGGTTTTAACAGATACCTGCAAGTTGGTAAGGATAGGGGCACCATATAAGAGTGAAGGAAGGAAGTGATTGCTAGGGTGGTTTTAGTAGAAATAGTAAGAAAGTGTTTACATCTGTAAAGCATACCAAGTTTATGGTGAGATTTTTGTTTATATTACTTGAATGCAGAGTTCAAATGTGAAGTTGTCATTAATTGTCACACCAAGCAGTTTTGTATGGGATATAGTCTGTATCTCTGCATTGTTAATTGAGAAGATATTGAAGCTGGATTTGTCCTTCAGATGTGTTTTCAGGATGAATAGAAGCAGTTTTGTTTTTTGCCATTGAGTAATAAGTTGGCAATGGCATTCTGAAGCCAGTTTTTAACAGAGGTGAATGTTTATTGTGTGATTTCAAGAAGATGCATCAGAGTGTCAGACGGGCATATTAGCGTTGAATCATCCGCAGACTCTATAAATGATACTTGCCTCAGAGGTATAGAGGTCATTAA
The DNA here is from genome assembly GCF_019279795.1 of Protopterus annectens. NCBI lineage: Eukaryota > Metazoa > Chordata > Ceratodontiformes > Protopteridae > Protopterus > Protopterus annectens. Next base: position 344,948,856 of record NC_056743.1, read on the forward strand.
TGAAAATATTACAGAGAAGTGGACCAAGAATTGAGTCTTTGGGTACACTAATTGTAACAAGGAGGTAGAAAGAGGAAGTATATTGCTATCTAACAGTGTGCTATCTGTCATATAAATACAGATAGGTAGCTTTTAAACCACTGAAGTGAAGGAGGGGATATGTTGAGATGGTGTAGTTGTTGAAGGTGTTTGCTATGATAGACAATATCAAAGACTTTGTACAGATCCATTAATATGAAGAGATGTTTGTCAGAGTCCCTTTTCTTGTTTATATTAACTTAAAAGGATAATATTGCAGTAGTTTTCCTATGGCCTGGGTGGAATCCATGTTGAGTACTGGTTAAGAGCTGTTCTGAGAGTAGATGTTGAGTGTGGATACATTTTTCTAGGATTTTTGAGTGAGAGAGAGAGAGATGAGAATTGCAATGGGACAAAAATGAGTGACGTCTGTAGAGTTTCATCCCTTGTACAATGGGTTCTATTCCAAATAGCTAAGGTATAAGAATCCTGTATGGCTCTATTGATTAAGAAAGCTACTGGGTAGGATATGGCGCCTACTGCCAGCTTGAGGCATACAGGTGAGAAGATAGCTACTGAGTAGGATATTGCGTCTGCTACCAGCTTGAGACATTCAGGTGGGAATTAAGATAGCTACTGGGTAGGATATGGCTTCTGCTGCCATAGTTTGTTTTTTTTTTTGTTATATAGTAGCTAGCTTGCACTGCATTTCAATTGTTTTTACAACTGTTTTAGTTGGCTTTCTGTGTAAAAAAAAAAATAAAACAAAAAGAAAAAAAGTTCTAAGCTTTTTTCATCCCTTTCCTGTAACTAGTCTAGTCCAGATACAGATTTGTTGTATCCACGACTGTTTGTAAGCTTCTGAGCTCCCCCAAGCCTTTTTGTGTTGGAGGAAGCCTTCTAGCTTATCAGTGGGAGTGGTAAGCACTAGGTAGCGTATCTACTACAAGAGGAGGGGTTCCTGGCCCAGAAATTGTAGTTTATTGGCTGTTTGGGCAGTTTTTCCATCCCTTTCAACTTTCTGGTTTAAAAGCCGATGTTTATGCAGTTTTGCAATTGTTTAAGGTCCGTGCAGTGATGCCGAGATGAGGTAAACTATTACTGGTGCCAGAAGGTTTGCTCTTAAGTTTTTCCCTTAGATCTTGCTAGTTCTTTCTCTCTCTCTTGCACTTCAAATAGCTTAATCGCTTTGCACTTCAACATGTTTTTGTATCAGTTATTGTAGCACAGCTAAGTGCCATCAGCACTAGTTCTTCATAGAAATAGCTCCAGTATTTAGTTACGACCACCCCTCCTGGCATGATTAAAGGGCAGTTCCCTGTGCTTTCCCTATTAACCGGGTGCACTTGGGCATTCTGAAGCAGTGTACCAACTGCCTCGTGTACACAGACAACCCTCTCCTCTTACCTCCCAACACTTGTGAGAGATGCACTTATCACCAAATTGGAAGCTATGCATTCTCCAGCCAAGACAGACTAGCTGGTTAAGAGGAGAAGGTCAACACCTGCACCACATCACATGGAACACATAGTCCTCTAGAACACCCACCATCACAGCTCTCTCATAAAAACACAAACCCACTTTTGCTCAGGCTCTCAATAGAAATTTACCCAAACAGCAGAGACCTCTAAGACAGAAACAGACTCAACCACCACAACACAGCACCGACCACATGACACACAGTTCACCTCCACAGTGTGCCCCTCAGCCTAAGCCCCTAAGGCTAATCACCTTGCCCAATACACTAATCATAGGTGACTCCCTGGACTACATGAAAAGAGACATAGTGGAGCTCTTGGATTATGTCACCCAGGCAGATATGACCCTAGCCCTGAGCAGTATCCTACCATCACCCAAAATGATATTGCAGTACAAACAAACAAATGATTGACTTCAACAATTGGTTAAGTTTCTGGTGTCATTCTAAGGGGATCCAGTATCTGCTTGGGATGACATGATTGACAGACCTCGATGCTTTGCCAGAGATGGCCTGCATCTGTCACTCCTTGGTTTCTGGGTACTGGCTAAGGCTCCTGCCACCCCTATAGTGACTTTTTTAAGTGGTGTTCCAAAGACCAGATTACCACTGTAACAGCTATAAATAAATGCAATCTGAGGGTCATGCTGGTCAATGCTAGAAGTCTAAATCTCAAGATGCACTCACTCGAAGCACTCCTCAAAATGGACAACATCAACATTTGTGCTTTAATGGAGACCCAGTAAGAAAGTGCCAGAAAGCACCCCTGCGCTGCCAGGCTATAACACATTCCACCCCTTTTGGCCCTGAAACATGGACCGAAGCTCCAAAGGCAGTGGTGTCTCCATATTCATAAAGGATATGCATACCTACAGACTAGTAGTCTAGCATAATGCATCTGAGATACTTCAGATACAACTAACATTGGTTAAGAAGGCAATACAGGTCATAGCCTGCTATAGGTCCTCAACCATGTCACTAGACTCTCACTCCACGTTTCTAAGTACCCTGGAATCTATCAAGGTTCAACCCAATGCTCTCATACTAGGAGACTTCAACTACCCCTCCATCAACTGGGAAAACTACTCAAGCACCAATACACTGGCCCAACGCTTCCTGGAATTCATCAGTTTCAATACCCAGGACCAGCTCATTTTGACCCCCACTACAGGAAGCAACATCCTTGTCTTGGTTATTACTAACATGGATGACCATTGCTCTACACCAATAGTCAATCCCTCCCTGGTCAGATCCGACCATAAACTACTCACCATGGAAATACACATCTCACACACACACGCAAAGGTAATCACCTTGAAATACTTCTCCCAAGCTGACTTTGGGCTCCTAAAAACAGAGGTGACAAACTTCATGGCACCCATGCCAATGGAAAATAGCTGTATGACTGCCGAATCATACACCAATGCACTATACAACATGTACATAAATGCAGGGAACTAGCCATACCCAACAGAACCAAGACGCTCTCCTTCATAAAAAAGGTAAGCCAATCTGGTTGTCCCCTGCCATTAATAAACTCTACAACAGAAGGAAGAAACTGTTGCAAAAAAAGGTGAAGTCCCAAGACTGGAAAAACTCCCTTATTAGCCTCAACAAAAAGTTGAGATCCCTCATCAAATCATCTAAAGCCAGCTATGAAGGCAGAATTGCAGCAGACACTAAAAACAATCACAAAGCCTTCTGTAGTTATATCAAGAACCTCCATGGCAATACCTAGATTTGCTCTGAGTTATTGCACAATGTTACCTTCTATACTGAGCCAACAGATATTGCCAACATACTGGCCAACAGATTCAGTGCCAACTTTACCCCCTCTCCCCCCCCTAAAGGACCAATCACAGTACCAGAAGAATTCCAGACACCCAGCATTACTGCAGTACAGTTTAAAGCTGCATTGTCCATGGCCAAGAATACAGCTTCCATGGGACCTGATACTATCCCTGTCTGTGTTCTACTTGAACTACAAAGTGAACTGGCACCACATCTGTGTGCCCTATTCACTCACAGCCTCACCTCAGGATTTGTCCTACCAAATGGCGCACTGCTACAGTCATTTCTCTCCATAAAGGGGTAGCGACTACAAACCCGGGAATTATCACCCCATTAGCCTGATGAGTCTGATAATGTAAAGCTATGGAGCGCAACATCATGGACCTGATTAACAAAGATATAGGAAATCTTCAAACTCTAGACCCCATGCAATTTGGCTTTATGAAAGGGAGATCATGCCTGCTCAACCTGGTTGACTTCTTTGAGTCAGTCACCAGGGCTGTGGATGAAGGAAAGGCAGTGCATACAGCCTACCTCTATCTGGCCCAGGCCTTTGATACCATTTCTCACTCGTAAATTATTGATAAACTCAACAAACTAGGCATCAACCCCTATATCACTAGGTGGATTGTAAATTGGCTCGCAGTTCAGCATCATCTCCTGTTCAACATCTACTACTTAGAAGTCCAGGCCAACACAAAGAGAATCTGGCTGACCATGTTCACAGATGACTGCAAGCTGGGAACCATTATTAACTCTCCAAGTGATGCAGACATCCTACAGAAAGGCCTCACTGAGACCAATGACTGGTGTCAAAACCATGGCCTTAAGCTTAACACCACAAAACGCATAGTCATCCCCTTTGGTAAAAACTCAGTTCCCACTAATTACCACACAAGTGGGAGCCCACTGAACACTGAAGGCATTATAAGAGATCTGGGAATGCAGATTGACAGCAACCTCTCCTTTGACCACCACATTGCCACTGTGGTCAAAAAGACCTCCTATGTGGCACATGTCATTACCAAGGGTTTTGCATCCAGGAAGAAAGAGGTCATCATCTCTCTCTACTCTTCCCTCATTAGACCAGTCATCAAGTATAATGCCCCATTTGGCATGTACCTCACTAGACACGTGCACCAACTGGAGAGGCCACAGAAGTACCTCACAAAGATGATCCAAGGCACTAAACACATGTCCTACATGGACAGACTCAAAAGACTCCAGCTATTCTCTGTTTCATATCGCCTACTTAGAGGTGATCTCAGCTTGACTTACAAAGCCATGTCTGACCTACATCTGTTAGAAATGCTACATCTAAAGAAATCCCAATCCCTCTGCACCACATGCTCCAGAGACCTCAACCTCATTATCTCAAGCAACAGAACATGCTGGGGCGACAGGTTCCTCACCCAGAGACTGCCCATGCACAGGAATAGACTTCCCATAGTTGTCAAGCAGAGCACCTCGCTGTCCCGCTTCAAAAGAAATCTTGATGAGCAATAGAAAGTTCACCCCGGGGATCACTCCAGTGGATCTACTTGATAGAGGTACTCGGAACTAACATCGGGTGGCACGATGCCAGGGCACTTCTATTGGATGGGCTTATAAAGGCTCCAGGGCCATTAGCCTAGTGTACACCTATAAACCTATGGTTACAGTTTTTAAAGTAAAGTTGTTAGCATTTGTGGCAAAGGATTGTTTGGATTCATATTTTTCAGAGGTCAATGAGGTAGTGGGGGCAGTTCGTAATATGTTATGGGTTTGTGTAGAGGAGGGTGATGTGCTGTTGGTGTAGGCAGCAATGCTTTCTAAAAAGTATTTATTAAATATTGTCACTATTTTGAGAGGGGAGCAGGTTTGAGAGGGATACAGATCTTTTTTTTGAACTAGGATTGAGTGGTGTATTAATAGAGGACCAGAATATTTTTTGGATCATTGTTATAATTAAGTTGTAATTGGTCATAGTGTTGTTTCTTTGTATGTTTGTTTTTAGCTCAATTATGAAGTTCTCTGCATCACTGAAACTTTTTTTTTATTTAATCACTCCCTTTGAGCCTTTTCTCTGGTACGCATAAAGGTTTAGGTGAGGCTGGATAACCAGGGGGAGCATTTTACTTTTATCCTTTTTATACATAGTGGGGCAAGGTTACTTAGTTGTTTAAAAATGTATTAAAAGTTGTAACTGCATCATCTAATGAGAGAACCTTTGTATAGACCAGTTGAAGGACCTTAGGATACTGTTGTATAAGTGTCTGTTAAATTTTGAGAGATTCTTGAGAGGTTTAACTTGACTGGAATTGGGGTGAGGAGTGGTAAGTCTCTGTGTCTGTCTGTAGGGAGATGGGTGACTTAGGGAGGTAGGATAGGTTCCACTGATAGTATATTTACTGAAGTCTGAAACTAAAATATGATTAACAATTGTGTCTTTATTGCTTCTGTTGTAGCTAATAAGTGGTGTGATTAGATGAGTCAGACCAAATAGATTTATGCAGGATGAGGGACTATTAGAGGTTATATTTTGCCAGTCAATATTGATATCACCCAGGATGATTTTTCTTAGTACTAGATACCCAGGAGAGAAATTATTCAAGATGAATAAGAGAGTATGTTGCTTCCTGGTGGGGATATAAATTACTATAATACATAGTATTTTTTTAGAGTTTAGCTTTAAAAGTGTTATAAGTATTTTGGTTGAATGAAATTTGGGATGTTGTTATTAAATTGCTTTAGTGTAAAAATCATGTTTTGTGGACACTTTGCCATTGTTGTGGTTAGATATTTTTTTTTCTTTTTATACTGTTGTTGAAATTTGGGGTTGAAGTTAGAATAGGAGGAGAGGTTAAAGGAATTTGGGGACAGAAGGGTAAGACTGTTTCCCTTTTTGTGGGATCTGTCAGTCCTCATAATGTTATAGGCTGGATGTAGTGTTTCTGCATTTTCATATTGGATTTAAATCATGTTGCAGTAATGGCTAGGATATCTGGGAAATCAATTGTTATCCGGGCATGTAGATTAGTAATTTTATTACAAATATTATAAAGATTTAATGTTATCAGAGTTAGTTTTATTTTTGGCTGGACTTGTGCTTGACAGAGTAGAAGAATGGTATATTCTGTGATACTGGATTTGATGGAAAATGTCTTTTCTATAAGGATTAACAAATGCATTAGAGAAGAGATGGCTTGTAACTGAAGAAAGGCAGTTTTCTGCTCTATTATGGTGCTCAAAGGAACTAGTTGATATTGTGGTTTGGGTTTAGATTAGTAGTGCCAGAGGTTATGTGTATTTAAAACAGAGTAGTGGAGAGATTGAAGAGGTTTGGTAATATATTAGAATAGTTTTTATAACTGTCTAGGCTAAGTAGGAGGTTGGTGTTGTGGCAGTGTAGCTTAAGGGAAAGTATGTTAAGTGGGAGGTCACTACTAGAATATGAAAGGACAATATAAAGAGTAGCATTTTGTATACAAGAGTTACTGAACGGGGGAGAAGTGGTAGAGGTCTACAGTTTAGGAAAAAGTCTTTTAGATGGAAAAGTACATGGACATGTGAAGGACTGTGGATAGTGTAAATGGATAGTGGTTGTCTGAGATGTCCAGAAAGAGGCTGAGATGATAAAGAGTTTAGGTAATGTATAGTGGGTTAGACTTTTAACTATCTTGTCATTGAGTGGTCAAGCATGGAATGGTGTGATTGGAATAAATGGGAGAGATGCTGAAATGATTAACAGATTAGGTGATTATATTGTGTGGGAGGAAGTGTTGTACTATTCTGATTTTGCATGGTCAAACCTGTTAGTGGTGGGGTATGGTGTTGAATAAAGAGGGGTGGGTGAGAATTGGAGGTAGGGTAAAGGAGTTGAGTAAGCCTGAGTGACGGACAGGCAAATAGAGTAGGATCCACATGTTGAGAATGTTTGGAGATCCCAAAAGAAACAAGCAGTGGATTACACTTATAGCAGTTCAGTACTTCAAGCCAAATATTGTACACAACTATAAACGTGCAAAATACAGCAGATTTAAAGGGTATATTGCTTAACAGTGTAGTGTAATATTCTTAGCTAGAGTTTGTTCCTTTGAGTTAAGGATGTTGAATTTTCCCTTTGTGTGTAATGGGGAAGGTGAAGGGAGGGAAATTTAATACTCAAATAGCTATTAAAGTTGTGGTGCTTAACATTATAGTATCATTTTGTTAGGCAGAGATTGTGCCTTTAAGATAAGGATGTTTGAACCTCCCTTTGAGTGAGATGGGAAAGGCAGAGACAGTGAGGATAAAAAGCTGAAGGATCAAATGGCAGCTATTAAAACTATGTTTAGCAAATCTTCTGCTACTTTAGGGTAGATTTATACAGAACTGTTGGACAGGCTTTTATGGAATATTAGGTAGAGTAATGCTGACGATGTTTGTACATGCACACATCATTTACATTGAAGAACACACATTTGTACATTGTGTATATGGTAACAGTGCCAGAGCATCTATTTTAGCAATAAGATACTCAGCCAGATAGAGTAGTCTATCCTTGCCTAGTTTCTGTCAGGAATTCCCTGTGGTCTTGCAGTTGTTTAGCAGGTGTGTGCTGCATTCAAAGCTGCAGTTATGTAGATTTGGAACAGTAAAACGAGAAACAAGTTCAGAAACAGAGGTGCTGGCAGGGCAAATTCTCCAAAGATAAGAGCTGGAACAGGCAAAAGATTAAGATGCAACAATTAATTTAATAAACTGCTGTATTGCAGTGTGACTCATCCAAGGAATTAAGCTTTGTTCGAAACAAGTTATCCGTACAGACTCCCATGTGCAGGTTTGGCTAAAGTGATTTGGATAGCGGAAGCTGTGCACCAGTAAGACATTGCATGGATATGGATGTGTTCCAGTATCATATATAACAATCTGGACGTGGAGACTGTAATAGGCCCACTATTATTAACTATATACTTTATACACAGACAATATCAGTAGTTCAATACATTATACTTGTAAGTAAATAAGACTAAAAAAATGCAGGCTATTTCATGATAGCATAAACATGAAGGCAGTACACCATTGTAGCATGTATACCATAGGCATTTACTTAAGGAAGTATGCAAGAATGCTAGACATGCTGGTACAGACAGAAACTGCTAAGTCTATTTTCTACTAGAATAAACAAGAAGACAGTGCACCATTGTACCAAGTAAAGTGTAAGCAATTAATTAAGGCAATATGTAAGAATGTTAAACACACATTAGTACAGACAGAAACTGCAAAGGCTATTTCATACTTGAATAAACATGAAGGTAGTGCACTATTGTACCGAGTAAAGCATAGAAGTTTACTTAAAGCAGCATGTAAGAAGGATGAACACGTTATTTCTCTGTAAGCTCATTGTATAAGTTCACGTCTGAAATAAGTAGTCAGAGCAGAAAAGTCTTCACTGGAATAAACCTAACAAGCTATTTCATGTTTCATTAATACAGTAAAAGCTATAGATAAACTATTAAGCAAAATTTCATAAATTCAATAAAATTTTATTGTCATATGTACTAGACAGGGTCACAAAGTACAATGAAATTCTTCAGATCCTCTAGCAACATATAAAAATGATGACGATTAACAAGGAATAATTTAAGACAACAAACAGACAATAATATAAATACCAGTATCAGTAATGTCTGTGCAAAAGAGCGCATTTGTACAAAACAAACTTGTTCCCTCCAAATGTGAACCAAACTACAATACTGGAGGGAAAGCTAGTAGATGAGTTTTATTTAACAGTCTAGTAGCTTGAGGTATAACATGCAATACACAGATTTTCACTGTTTTAGTAACCCAGTAAAGGGTATACAAAGTTAAGATAAGCAGTCAGACAAGTAAATGCTTTAATGAATAAACCTAGTCAACTCCTCACTGTTAAAAATCAATGGTAAAACAAGTTTCACTGTATCAACTTAACCAACTGCTACACCTGTTATGTTAAAAAGCAGATACATATCTAGTTGGTCAAACTAGCGTGCACCCATTCTAGAATGCACCCTTCACCAGGCTTAAACCCTTCTTTGCTATTCACAATATTAATAATACAAAGACAATATCAAATTATTTCTGTTGCACAGGAGCTACATGGTTACTGAACAAGAATTAGTTTGCCTGAATCAGTACATCACAGATGTTCATCGTGTTACACTGCTGCAGTCATTACACTTGGGTTATCCTGCCGTCAGGCGGTTCCCCAGTCGGCCTAAGTTCCAAAGTCTTGGACCAGCATTGGTTGCTGTCACCTCCTCCCTGACGTCAGTGCGACAGGGGTATATAAGATGCAGCCAATGCCATTTTCTTCAGTCTTTCTTGCCCGACGCAAAAGCAGTTCGCAAGTGCCGGTTGGCCGACTCCTGAGATTTTCATTCCGAATCAAGAACCGAAGTCTTCTATAAAGCTAAGTACCCTGTTGGAGAATCTTTTTCTTGCCTCAGACCAATGTCAGTAAAAGTTAATAACTGTATTTCTTGTGGGAAGCAAATACCTCATAAGGATTTCCATTCCTATTGTATTCCATGCCTAGGCCCAGACCACAACGTCACTGGTTGTCGGTTTTGTGCTAGGTTTAACAAGCATGCTATTAAATGTTGGTTTGATTTTGCCCGACATTATTTTGGCAGAAAATTCAATTACACCATGCCGTTGGAACTTCCGACGACCGGAATACATAAAAAGCGCAAAGACAAGGACAGGCATCTGAGGCCCAAAACTGATGATGAGGCCTCTTCTAGGCCGGTCGCTGGTCTCCGGTTTTCAGCGAGGCACCTTCACAGCCCCTGACGACTGCTTCTGCAGAACCACAGGCGGCCTCCAACTCCCATGTGGAGCTGGCTGGGCCTTCGGATGCACAAGTTTTTCAGCCTACCGAAACTAACCCTTCAGAGTGATCCGAAGTAACTGAGCAACCCACAGCTTCAGAGGGTGTTTTCAGACCTACTCAGTTAAGCATTAAACCCTCTGCTAAGTCTAAGCCTCCTTTAAAAACAAAGAAACAAATACAGCATTCTCCAGGGCAGGTCTCCATGCCCAAGAAACAAATGCTCAAAATGGCTGAAGACCTAATCACTCTGATCAGGGGGTCCCATCCCCCTCCTGATAAAAGGCCCAGACAGGATGCAGACTATGACTCATCCAACCAGGTGTCCATTTCTTCAGATTCATCCTCAGACCAAGGATATTCTTTACCCCCTTATGAGGATTCTGATTCTGAGGAATCAATTCCATCAGCCTCTCCAGCTGAAGACTACTCCTTTGGGGAAACCTTACATACTATGAGGGAACATTTCCATTGGGAAGGCCAGGATTACTCAGAATCCAAGAAAAGGCTCAGACTTCCTTTTATTACCTCAACACAGACCCCTTGCTATTCCGCCAGTTTTAGATATTGTAGATGATATGTATACAGAATCCAGCCTATATCCTGATTCCTTACCTCCAGTCCCAGTTAAATCTGACAGATATTAGAGTCCCTGACGCACACAAATTTCTGTATAAAAGCCCTGTTGCTGAACTTGAAACTATTTCTCAGGGACCCAAAGGGATTAAGGCCTCATCAGCAAAAATCCAGTTCCCTCTGACAGAGTTTCCAGAGCATTAAACAGATGGGGAAATAAAGTATATACGTCTGCAACTTTAGCAATGAGAGCCTTAAATTGCCAGTTTCACATGCTAAAATATCAGTAATTTTTGATGTATCAGTTGAAACAAAAAATGCTTCCAGATTCAGATCCTCCTAATTTTAAAGAAATGCAGGATTTATTGCATGCAGCTGAACAAGTGGGAAAACATACTTTGCAATGTGGTTTTGATTCTTTAGAGGCCTCCTGCAGAGCAGCAGTTACAGGCTCTGTCATTAGAAGACATGCTTGGTTAAAAGAACGTATGTTACCAGATCATGTTAAAGCAAAATTATTGGATGCACCTTTGCAGCGGGATATATTATTTGGAGTTAAGGCAGAAGAGGTATTAAAGAAAATGGAGGATAAGGCAAAATCTATACAAACGGTGCAGGATTTCTAACAGGTTCAGCCTCCTCGATTTAGCAGAAATTGGCCAACAGAGAACTGGTCATTTCCAGTTACAGACAGACCTCAAAGGGGCAGATACAGACATCCAAGAGGTAGAGGTCAACCACAAGGTCCTTACAGGCCTCTTCAATGGGGTGCACCAGGCCAGAAAGAAGGGGAAGACAGGCCCCAACCATATAAAAAACAGCCTCATTGACTTCCCACCACAGCTGCCAAACAACTCTCTCTTGGCAGCCCCCTTGGGAGGAAAACTGGCACTTTTCTATCACAATTGGCATTGGATCATCAAAGACAAATGGGTTCTCAACATTGTATCTCAAGGTTACAGGTTCCACTTTCACACTCTGCCAGGGTTAAAAGGAATGCCAAATCTGCCACCAAATCAATAGGCAGAAGTTCAAAAACAAATTACAGCACTCATGGACATGAGAGCTATTCAAAAGGTACCACCACAGGAGCAAGGACAAGGATTTTACTCAAGACTCTTTATGGTTCCCAGGAAGGACAAAGCCTGGAGGCCCATTCTGGATCTTTCTTCTCTAAACACTTACCTGGATGTTCCAAAATTCAAAATATTGACACTACAGCAGCTTCTTCCCATGCTAGGCAAGAAAGCTTGGCTCGTGACCTTGGAACTCAAGGAGGCATACCTGCATGTCCCTATCAGAAAAAACTGCAGAAGATACCTCAGATTCATAGCTGGTTCAATGCACTATCAATTCTCTGCACTGCCTTTTGGCTTATCTACTGTGCCCAGGGTCCTCACAAAGGGCCTGGCACCAGTAATTGCATTTTGCAGACAGAAAGGAATTCAAATTTATCCATATCTGGACGACTGCCTGATTCAAGCAGAGAGCAAGGACATTCTGCTAAAGCATCTGGCATTCTTAAAAAAGTTATTAAGTTGCCTGGGGTACACAGTAAATGAAAAGAAATCAAAACTAGTGCCCTCACAAGAGATAATATTCCTGGGTGCCAGCTTGAACACAACGGCCCAGATGGCTCATCTCATGCCAGACAAGCAAGGACAACTGACTCAATACTTTCAATTGATGGCAACAAAGACCCAACTCCCTGCAAGAAAAATTCTGCAGGCCTTGGGTTACATGGCATCTTGCATACTACTAATTCCATATGCCAGACTGCATATGAGGAAACTACAATGGTACCTAAAGAGTGTATGGTCTCAACACAGTCAAAGTTTGGAAACAGTTATACCATTAATTCCTTGCCTTCAACAGGAGTTTCGATGATGGGCTCAAGCTTGTCACCTCAACAAGGGACAGCTTTTTACTCAACCCACAGCCAGGCAAACACTGACAACAGATGCATTGGATTACGCCTGGGGAGCACACATGGCAGGAAAATGTATTCAGGGCGAGTGGCCCGCAGAACAAAGGCATCTTCACATCAATCAAAAAGAGATGCTAGAAGTACAAAATGCCCTTGTAGCTTTCAAGGACCTGCTACATCCAGGACAACTATTACTAAAGACAGACAACACCACAGTTAAGTGGTACATAAACAAGCAAGGGGGCACACACTCCTACCCCCTCTGCAGACAAGCCATGACCTTGTGGAGCACAGCTCTAGACTATCAAGTTCATCTGCAAGCACAATTCCTGCCAGGAGAGAAAAACATACTGGCAGACGACTTAAGAAGAAAGATCATGGATCCCCATGAATGGGAATTGAATCCACAAATATTCAGAATGATAACACAGAAATGGTGGAGCCCAGACATAGATCTGTTTGCATCCCCAATGAACTGCCAGCTACAGAAATTCTGCACAAGGAGCTACCATCCACAAGCATGGAAAGTGGATGCCCTCTCATTCATCTGGAAAAACCTACAAGTATACGCTTTCCCACCTCTGCCTCTCCTTCCAAAGGTACTCATAAAAGCCAGGCAAGAAGAGCCAAAGATGATCCTGATTGTACCAGACTGGCCACGCCAGCACTGGTACCCAATCTTAAAGAACTTAGCACAAGAACCACCCTGGATTTTGCTTAAAAATCCCACATCTGCTGACTCAGCACAACAATCAGATACTTCACAGCCAGCTAAAGACCTTAAACCTAGCTGCATGGAAAATTCCTTAGTCAAGCAAGCAATGCCTCTCTCCAAAGCTGTTATGGATGTCATTCTGGAGGCCAGAAGGCCTAGTACCAGGAAAGCCTATTCGGATAAATGGAAGAGATTCTGTGCCTGGAACCAGATGCACAGCCTTGACCCTCTTGTCCCAAACATTCCTCAGATACTACAGTATTTAACTTAGATGCTGGACAAGGGCTTCTCCTTTTCATCCATCAAGATCCACGACTCTGCCATCTCTGCTCATTACAACACGGATCCACCAATTTTCTCTAATCCTTTGCTAAAACAGTACCTCAGAGGGGCTAAAAACATAAGACCACCCCATAGAGCACCTACTCCAACTTGGGACCTCAACTTTGTTTTGGAAAAATTAACTTTACCTCCTTTTGAGCCAGCTAACACAGCAGAATTAAAATATATATCTTGGAAAACTGCTCTGCTCCTGGCAATAACATCAGCACGAAGAGTTTCAGAATTACAGGCACTAATGGCAGTGGAACCTTTCCTCATTTTTCACCAGGACAGGGTGTCTTTAAGAACTAATCCTACGTTTATGCCAAAGGTGGTATCAAGTGTGGCTCTAAACCAATCTATTCACTTGCCAACTTTTTATCCAAAACCAAAGAATAAAGGGGAGAGACTACTGCATTCTTTGGACATTCACAGGCAGTTACACTTCTACTTGGACAAAACCAAAGCTTTCAGAAAATCTGAGCAATTATTGGTAGTATATGCTGCAGGAGCACAGGGAAAAGCCATTTTAAAACAGACTATTTCAAAATGGATAGGACATTGTATACATTTCTGCTATACACGCCATGGGAAACCTGTACCTACCAGCATTACATCTCACTCCACCAGGGCAACAGCCACTTCAGCTGTCTACCTCAGAGGAGTACCTACCAAGCATATTTTGGAAGCAGCAACATGGAGTTCTGTGCATACCTTCACCAAGCATTACCATCTGCCTTTATACTCCAAATCCAGACCTGGCTTCGCCACTGCTGTGCTGCAGGGCCTTATAGCCACCCCTAATGCCTTATAGAACCAGCCACCCTACCTCAGCTTTGGGATTCCACCCAAGTGTAATGACTGCAGCAGTGTAACACGATGAACATAGTACAGTTTTGTACCTACCATAAATGTAGATGTTAGAGTGTAAACACTGCTGCAGTCTAGGTTACCCTCCCTCCTTCCCCTCTTACTTGCTGGTATTTACCTAGGGCATCTACCCTTTACTACCTATGGGGAGTATTTGCTGGTAAGTGAAAGTTGTTTGCTTTTCTTATGTATGTTTTACTAGCAATTTGAATTGCCTACCTTTTTGGGGGCACCTGACATCTGGGGCAAGAAAAACAGAAGAAAATGGCGTTGGCTGCATCTTATATACCCCTGTCGCACTGACGTCAGGGAGGAGGTGACAGCAACTGATGCCGGACCAAGACTTTGGAACTCAGGCCGACTGAGGAACCGCCTGACGGCAGGATAACCCAAGTGTAATGACTGCAGCATTGTATACACTCGAACATCTACATTTATGGTAGGTACAAAACTGTACTTTTTACCTACTCTGGCATGCATTCTGTATTATGAACAAGTCAGGGAGGGGAATCTAACTATGCAGCAGTGAATGGTGCAGCATCAGGCTCAGGGAAGCTTTGTTGTTGAGAGAGACAGGATGAAAGATAGATACGTATCACCAGCAGTTCATGAAAAACCCAAGTAAGGACACTACGTCTGAAACTAAAGTAACATAAATCAAAAAAGTCATGAGCTGTTAAACTGGTATACTCCCTTGTATATGCTATCTAATCTATAATCTTACATCTAAAAGAAAGTGTTTTTGTATTATCTCTGAATCAAACTCTGTGAAACACTGATCATATGACAATGATAAGAGAGAACATATACACACATCTGGGCCCCAGGTTTCAGCCTACACAAGAGTATTTGCTGTAAACAAGCCATGTTTATGACATCATCAAAGGTAGTATAAACACACTTCATCAAACAACAAAGATCTGTGAATGAGGTACATTACAATTGCCTCATGTACACAGACAACCCACTCCTTCTCCCACAAAACACAAATACATGTGAGAGAAGCAACTATATAGCCAAACTGGAGGCTGAGCTCTCTCAACTCAGGACTGGCAAGACCAGACAGGAGGAGAAGGAAACCACGCACACCACAAACCCAGTTTCACATAGAACTATCACAACTGCAAAACAAACACATAAACACACAAAGACATACTGAGGCACTGATCAAAATCTACCAAAACTACAGAGGCCTCCAAAGCAGACACCCAAGCAACTGCCACCTCAAGACATAAGACATGCAACACATAGTTCTCAAAGTCAGTGTGCTAAACAGTCACAGCCCTTAAGGCCAAACACAATGCCAGACACACTTGTTATAGGTGACTCCATAGTCAGATACACTGACGTCCCACTCACCAGACTGAACAAGGAAAGATCACAGTAAGCTGCCTGTCAGGCGCTAGAATCCGCCACATAACACAAGCACTCAGGTCACTCCACAGCAAGTACAAGTATGACTCAGTCATTGTCCATGCCGGTGTGAACGACCTGAGACGTACCTCCCTGGACTACATGAAAAGAGACATAGAGGAGCTCTCAGATTATGTAGCCCAGGCCGGTATGACCCTGACCCTGAGCAGTATCCTACCCTCACCAAGAATGATGCCACAATACAGAGGCAAAATGATCAGCTTTAATAATTGGCTTAATTACTGGTGTCATTCTAAGGGGATCCAATGTCTGTCTGCCTGGGATGACATGCTTGACAAGCCACGCTGCTTGCAAGGGACGGCTTGTACCTGTCACCCCTGGGCTTCCGGATATTGGCAAAGGCTCTTGCCACCCCATAGTGCCTTTTTTAGGCAAGGCTCAAATGATAAACCTACCGCCCTAGAAAACAAAAATGGAGAAAAACTAAGGGTAATACTGCTCAGTGCCAGAAGTCTAAACCTCAAGATGCACGCCTCAAGCCCTCCTCAGTATGGAGAACATCGATGTCTGTGCTGTGACTGAAACCTGGTTCAAGGCTCCTGAGAGCACCCCAGCACTATCAGGTTATACCTCATATCATGCGTTCCGGCCCCAAAATCCGGACCGAACCACAAAAGGAGGGGGAGTATCCATATTCATAAAGGATACCCACACCTCCAGGTTAGTGGCAACTCATGAAGCATCGGAGACCATCCAGGTGCAATTAACCATAGGTAAAACTGCCCTACAGTTTGTAACATGCTACAGACCACCTTCTCAAACTCAGGAAACCCACACAGCCTTCCTGAAGACACTGGAGAGTATGAATGTCTCTCCAAACACCATCATATTGGGTGACTTCAACTACCCAAACATAGACTGGGAACATTACTCAAGCCCCAACACCCTAGCCCAAAGGTTCCTTGAGTTCATAAACTCAAATGCTATGAAACAACTAGGCACCATTCCCACAAGAGGAGAAAATATACTAGACCTGATCATCACAAACATGGGGACAAAATGCTCCACACCAGAAGTATATCCCTCATTGGTGAGATCAGACCATAAATTAATCTCACTGGAGATCCACATCCCGCCCCCACCCCCAGCAAAAAAGACCACAGTGAAGAACTTCTCAAAAGCAAACTTCACACTTAAGACTGGAGTGGTATCCTTCAAGGCCCCCGAGCCAGTGGAAACCACAACCCACGCTGCTGAAACCCTTACAAATGCCTTCTACGAGCACCTCCAGGAATGTATGGATCAAGCAATCCCTAATAAAATCAAGACCCTTTCCACCAAAGGCAGGCACCCGGTCTGGTGGACCCCAGCCATAAACAAACTCTACAAAAAGAGGAGAAAGCTACTACATGACAGAGCGAAATCCCTAAAAGGGAAGACATCTCTGATCAATACTAGCAAAAAACTACGATCACTCATAAAATCATCCAAGGCCAACTTTGAGAGAAAAATCGCTAATGACACAAAAGACAATCATAAAGCCTTCTTTAGCTATGTTAGAAACCTGGGTGGAAACTCCCAGATATGCTCAGAATTAGTCCAAAATGATAAAAATCACTGAACCCACAGACATTGCCAACATACTGGCAGACAGGTTCAGTGCAAATTTCTCCCTCCTCCCCCAAAAAGGAGAAATATCTATCCCACCAGAGTCTAGCCTCCCAAACATCTCAGATGCCCAGGTGAGAGCTGCTCTCTCTAAAGCAAAAAACACAACATCAATGGGACCGGACGGTGTCCCCGGCTGTGTGCTACACGAACTCAATGAGGAACTAAACCCACACATAAGGCTGCTGTTTAATCTTAGCCTTACTACAGGATCGTGCCCAAAGAATGGCATACGGCAGCTGTGGTCCCACTCCACAAAGGCGTTGCTTCACGGACCCTGGAAATTACGCCCACCCATAAGCTTGATGAGCCTTGTCTGCAAAGCTATGGAGAGGATCATAATGGAACTCATAAATAAAGACATTGGGGACCTACAGACACTGGATCCTACCCAATTTGGCTTTGTCAAGGGCAGATCCTGCCTCTTGAACTTGGTCAACTTTTTCAAAACAGTCACTAAGGCCATTGATGAGGGTAAGGCAGTTCACACAGCCTACCTTGACCTAGCAAAAGCGCTCGACACAATACCCCACTCGGGCATCATAGAAAAGCTCACCAGCTTAGATGTAAACCCATATGTCACAAGATGGGTTGCAAACTGGCTCAAGGACAGAACACACAGGGTTAGAGTTGCTGGTGCCATGTCAGACTCTAAGCCGGTCACAAGCGGTGTCCCACAGGGCTCAGTCCTGGGCCCCCTCTTGTTTGGCATTTATTTTTCTGAAGTGCAGGCAAACATAGGGGATTGTGGCTGACAAAATTTTCAGATGACTGCAAACTGGGCACCATAATTGACACTCCATCAGACACAGACATCCTCCAGAGAGGTCTCATAGAAATGGATAACTGGTGCCAGAGCCATGGCCTTAAGCTAAATGCCAAAAAATGTATAGTCATACCCTTTGGGAAAAACAAGGTAACCCCTAATTACCACATAGGTGGTAATCCATTAAACAGGAAGAAGTTATCAGGGACCTGGGGACCCAAGTTGACAGTAACCTCTCTTTTGACACTCACATTGCCAAAGTGGTTAGGAAGACCTTCTACATTGCCCACCTGATCATGAAGGGATTCACATCCAGATCAAGAGAGATCATTGTACCCCTGTACTCTTCACTTATCAGACCAATGATTGAGTACAACGCCCCATTCGGAATGTACCTTACCCGACACCTGCAGCAGTTAGAAAGACCCCAAAAGTTCCTCACCAAAAGGATAAAGGGGCTCAAACATATGTCATACGATGCCCGACTGAAGAAACTCCATCTCTATTCAGTCGCATACCGTCTGCTCAGAGGTGATCTGTGCCTGACATACAAGGCTATGTCCAGCCCGGAATTAATGGACATGCTCCACCTCAAAAAATCCAAACCACCAGAGCCATGAGAGCAAGAGACTTAAACCTCAACACGGATATAAATAGGACATGCTGGAGGGACAGATTCATCACCCAGAGACTCCCTACACTATGGAACAGAATCCCAGTCCATGTGATGCAGAGCCCCTCACTGACTCTGTTCAAGAGAAATCTTGACGAGTGGATGGGAGATCGTAGGTTTATCCCGGGAATCATCTCTGTATCACTGCTGGACAGAGGCACAGCAAACTAATGGGTATAGTATTCTCATCCTAAGGGGTGGTGAAAGCCACACACACTCTGGCTAGGCTTATAAATGCCCTAGGGCAGATAGCCTAGTATGAACCTATGAACCTATGAACCGTAGGCATACTGAGGGGAAAGGAGTGCAAAATCATGGAAAAATATCCCCATAAAAGATTGTGCATCTGTTCCAGTATGAATGATGGTCCATATCTGATCTGTTTCTTATGCACTTGTTTTATCGTCAATCAACATTTCTCTACTGTTCAATAAACTCAGTAAGATAAATTTCTGTACTTAGTTAACTAAATGAAAAAAAAAATTATCCATAAAATAATACACTTCAGCTGGCAACTCCTTATGAGAAAAAGGTATCTGCAAGTGCAGGACTACCAAGGAAAAGGTGACCTCAGTACTGGGTGCCACAAGAAAAGGTGTCCTCAGTACCGGAGTACCACAAGAAAAGGTGTCCTCAGTACCGGAGTACTACAGGAAAAGGTGTCCTCAGTACCGAAGTACCACAAGGATCTGGTCTAGTCCCTCTGTGTTTTGCCTCTTTATGAACAACTCTCATTTTGTATCATGCATACAGATAATTTTTTACTCATAGACTCGTCTACTTGGCAAACTACAAATAAGTACAGAACCAGATCTTCAGAATTTTTAATTGGACCCACAAAAGATGGTGTAATGTTGTTTACCACTGCACAACATTTATTGGACCTGTTATCCTCTTGGCACCCGGTACTGAGGTCACCTTTTCCTTGGTAGTCCTGCACTTGCAGATACTTTTTTATGAAGTACTAACCTATAATGAATCTATAAATTATGCAGTTTATAACGTAGCAGGACAAAAGTAACTGAGACTAATTCTTGTCCCTGTACTCTCATTGACTGTGCATGGAGAATGTAAGCAATAAAGTCTTTGCTCAGCTAAAACTATCTAAAAAGATGTCTCATTTATTGTCACTAGGCCCACTAAGCCCTAGACAGGAACATGTTAATCCCTAAGCTTGAATATGGCCTCACCATAGTATCCTTTCACACTGCTTATATTTCACAAATGCTACATGTAACTGAAAACAAAATACCCTGATTACCAACTCTGTGACCTGCTAATGAAAAATACTGGCTGCCTGTTCAAAATAGCGCTATTGTGCTCAGCACTGTAATATTTAAGTCATTAAAGTAGGGCATTGCCCCTATCTAAAATCAAAACTCTCAGTCAAGAACAAACATTCTCTTTAAGGAACAATCAGAATATGTAACTGGTAAGGCTCCAATTTAGACTTGCCATTGGGAAGAAATTCTTAGTAAATTTTGCACTTGCTACATGGAATACCCCTCTGTAATACATTACTGATGCAAAAAAAAAAAACAGAGGTCTACAAAGCAATACTAAAAGGCCACCTAGATAAGGAGATAACCTGGACTTGCTTCATGTTTGTATTTCAAGTGTTACTGTATAGCCTGACACAAGCAAGTAATACTGTATATGGTTATGAATAACAGTATTATAAAATTATGGGTAACCTGGGTATTCAGAAGTACCTTCTGTTAGCATATATGCAAGTATATAAATAATTGTAGATGGGAATCTTCTAACTTTCTAGCCATCCTGTGCAATACCTACTGCAGCGATATCCTGTATAAATCTTATTATCATGAAACTGACATTTTTTGTGCGCATTCATCTGTATGGTCCAATCTTTGCATATATTCCTTCTGTATCTCAGCTTCCATGTTCCTGTGGAGCCCAGGTTATGGGTGAAAAGGATCAATTGTTAATCCAGCTATCTGGTCATTGAATAGAGCCAAATAACTAAATGCAACTTCCCAGGAGGGGAGTGGGATTCTCTGTCCTGTAAGCAGTAACACAGACTAGGTTGCATAACTTGAATGCCATTTAAAGAATGCAAACAGACTGTTTGTAGCAGAAATCTCACCAGCTAAATCATTAGTTGACTGAGAAGAGATTTTTGTTTATGGTCAACAGTGAGCATCCAGAATAATTATGCCTCAAGAAGTCAAGTTCCTGCCGTCTACAATGCAGCCACCATCTTATTCTCCACGTTGTGCCAAGCTCATCGGCAAACAGAGGTGCATTCATGTTGTGCCAAGCTCATCGGCAAACAGAGGTGCATGCTAAATGGTAGCTTTGGGATGTGCATGCAGAATTCCAGAAGGTGCCAGCTAGTACTCCAGCCCTAGTTATATTTTAGGCTGGCACTGCTGACTTTGGGTGATCAGCACTAACACCATCTGTAAAACTTGTTCCATTTCGCTATTGTGACTTAAAAATGCTTATTTGTCTTGCTTCTATCACTATTTATTTATTTAACATTTGTTGACCGGGAAAGTCCGACTAGGTTCTACAGATCCTGTTTTCAGCGGAGGCCCGGGGAGAAATGCTCCAGAAGCATGTTTTGTTTAGAATGTGGGAGGAAACCGGAGTACCCGGAGGAAACCCACGCGAACGCAGGGAGAACATGCAAACTTCACACAGAAGGCACCCCAGCCAAGAATCGAATCGGGGAACCTCTTGCTGTGAGGCGACAGCATTAACCGCTGCACCACTGCACCGCCCTAAAATAATAAAATAAATAAATAACTAAAATAATAACTTACTCTCTCACATTTATGCATGTGTCTTCACCTTTTGGCTCAGACTGGACTGAAAAGGGTTGTTTGGCCAGTTAATAAAAGTTGGGAATCTAAGTGCCATTATCCATTTTTCACCATTTTTTTTGCTGTAGACCAGCTGAGTACTGGGATGCTACATCAGCAAGGGCTCCAACTCTAGTGTAGTTGGTAGTGAGCAAGACCAAGAGGTTGCTTCTACCATCAGCTCTCTGGCCACCAGACAAGTTGGACAAAGTCCAAAGCATGACCATATATTTCGGTAGCAGAGGTTGTTTAAGTGGTGATGTCATCGTAGTGAGCACTGTATAAGACTATGAGCAGCCCTACAGACCTGGGCTCAAAACCCAGTGCTAGATGCATGGCATATCCTAAGCTGTATACTGGTGAGAGTGTGTATATAGCATGTTTTCCTCCTTTGGTATGACCAGGTACATGCAACAACTGGAATATCCTCAGAGTTTCCCCACAAAAAGAATACAAGGCATAAACACAATGTCCTCTACAGATCACCTCAAAGCCCAGTTTATATACTATGTTTCCTACAAACTGCTGAGACACGGTTTATGCCTGGCATACAAGGCACCTTTTCCACAGCCACAAAATGAACAGCATCAAAACTACTAGAGCCTAAAGATTTAAACTTTTCTTGCAACTTAAATAGGACATGTTGGAAGGACAGGTATGTGTCTCAGAGAAGTCCCATTCCC
This sequence comes from Protopterus annectens, assembly GCF_019279795.1. Taxonomy (NCBI): domain Eukaryota; kingdom Metazoa; phylum Chordata; order Ceratodontiformes; family Protopteridae; genus Protopterus; species Protopterus annectens. Next base: position 344,971,375 of record NC_056743.1, read on the forward strand.
TGGAATAGGTTTTCGATCCAAGTGAAAACCTGGACCACTGGATGGGAAATTGGAAATTTGCCTTTGGTCTTGCACCCATGTCTCTGATAGACAGCAGTAGCCATTAAGTCATGCCCTAATGGACTTAACACCCCTTCAAAAACCTTTAAGGCACAATAACTCTTGTGATACATTTCGAGTGAATATCTAGGCTTATAAATGTCCCAGTAGTCATTAACCAACCATAAATCTCTGTACCTAAGTGACAGTGAAACTATAAAACATTGAGGAATGTGTAGACCTCTGTACCTAAGTGAAAGTGAAACTATAAAACATTGAGAAATTCCATGATGAGCTCATGTGAGGTATCATCAGTGCAGGCATTGGAATTTACTCAGGACTAGCTTGTGACATTGATGCACACTATATGACAGGTGAACAGAATTCGTACAGTACCGCCCTTTAGCATCCACATAAATTGCACATCAGAAATGTGCTCCTGTTCCAAGGATGCGCTGAAAGATGTCTTAATGTCCAACATTTACCTTGCAAGTAACTGTTTTCATATTTAACAGTTAGAACTAGAGCCAGCCTGCCTGGAATTGTACATAAGATGCAGATCTGGAGGAACAGGCACAAATAAATAAGGTTCTGCCAAATCTGTATAATGAATGCCAAGCAAAACTATATAACCACACTGATGAGTAACCCTGTGTTTAAAATAAATTTCACGGATGAGTATCTAGGGAGCTGGTCCTGCACAAAGGTTATAAATAACAGGCTAGACCAGGAGAACCTCCATCCTAGATGAGTTTGACCTCCAGTATCATCTGTTGACCCTAACCCTCAGCGTAGCCCCTGCCTGGGATGGAATAAATAAATGCCAAATGTGATATGGACAAAAAAAAAAGTTCCCTATGTTTCAGGAAAAAATAGTGTTTGAGAGAGGATGATAAGAATGTGTTGGCAGTAGAAATGAATAAGAACACATGTAACTAGTCGAAACGTAAATGCAAGCAAAGATGAGAAGAGCTCAGCAGCACTTGTGAAGAACATTATCATTCTCCCAGAAGCAAAACTGTGAAAGTAATCTGGAGATAACCTGATCATCAAAATAAAGGATGTTAAATATGAAAACGTAATGGTCCTTGAACCTATAATCCCAAGTCAATCAGATTAGTTCTCTCGGGCATGTCTGAAAACACTCCTTATACTTGAGAGAAATTCTCTTCCTGCCTTTTACTCAGGACAGGTGTTTCTCAAACTGCTGTTCAGGTAGGGTTTCTGTAGTCTCACCAATATGGCCTCTCTCTTATAGCATATGGTAGGTGGGATAGCAAATGGCCCAGGCTTTTGCCAGCTCTTTCACTAACTTTCTTATGGATTTCAGTATTTTATTGCTCTCCCTTTCAACCTATCAGTTTATGGATGATAGAGGGACATCTGACTGTCACATAACTGATGCGGTAACCTTGACATAAAATGATTGCCACGGTCAGTAAGCATCACTTCAGGGACATGCACTTTGAAGAAGAGTGATACCCCAGTTCTTTGACAATAGCCGGACATTATCTTTACATAATTGTTCTGTTTCTGTAAGTTTTGTAGCACAATACATTTCTACTCATTTGTATGCATATTTTTTTTCCATTGCCCCCCCCAATGTCAGTAACAATATGTTCAAACACCACCTCTGTGATAGCCACTGTGATCATGATGCTTTTTTACCCAGGATGTGGTGAGTTTTTTGGTGTTCTGGTCAAGCACAAAATTGTTCAATTTCATTCATTATGCCTGGCCAGTAAAACCTTCTGTTGTTGTTTTATAGCACCATGTGTCTTCCCAGTATGTGAGTACTGGCTAATTTCATTACTAATGTCTTATAAGATTTTCGCACCAGCACACCTCAGAAAATTAGTAAGATAACTAAACAAGATATTGTTTCCTGGAGGTACATCTCAGTAACAAACGTTGATTGGAACCATATATTTTATGACTGTGTACTATTAAAGAAATTTTAGGAAGAAGTTAACACTTTTACAGACAATTTTCGCAGATAACTTTATGCTTACAAAATCACTTGTATTATTCAATACACCTGTTCCAGACTGTATAAATAAAAACAAATATTCTTTATTCTGGCCTATACTGTTCATTGCTAGTAAAACAACTACAGGAAACTGGAATTCTTCATCAGTTCCCTCATTTAATTTAAGAGTTTAAATGTCTTCTCTTGGAAATATCTAAGTTAGAAATGTTAACTATCAAATCTAAATCTACAAGGAATACAAAATTATATTAGGTTCATAGGTAGGTACTAGGCTATCTGCTCGAGGGCATTTATAATCCTAGCCAGAGTGTGTCGGCTTTCGCCGCCCCATTGATTAATTAACTGATTCTCTGTCAAGCAGAGCCAATGAAGTGATCCCAGGGCTGTATTTTCTGTTACTCATCCACTCGTCAAGGTTTCTCTTGAAGAGTGTTAGTGAGGGGCTCTGCCTGATGTAATTTGGAATTTTGTTCCAAAGCATGGGGAGTCTCTGTGACAGGAATTTATCCCTCCAGCATGTTCTATTTATTGCTGTGGCGAAGTTTAGCTCACTAGAGTGCTTGGCTCTAAGTGACTTGGATATTTTTAAGTGTAGCATGTCCATCAATTCTGAGTTGGACATAGCTTTGTAAGTCCGGCAGAGATCACCTCTGAGTAAGCGATATGCCACTGAGTACAGCCAGAGGTTTTTCAGTCAGGCTGCATAGGACATATGTTTGAGACCAGTAATCCTCTTGGTGAGGTACTTTTGTGGTCTTTCCAGCTGTTGGATGTGTCTTGAGGTACATCCCAAATGGAGCATTGTACTCTATGATGGGTCTAATGAGGGACGAGTAGAGGGGCACTATAGGGGCGCTATAACCTCTTTATTTCTAGATGTGAACCCTTAAGTAATTAGATGGGCCACATAGAAGGATTTCCTAACTACTTTGGCAATATGATTGTCAAAGTAGAGATTACTATCTACCTGGGTCCCCAGATCTCTTATTACTTCTTCTGTATTAAGGGGGATGCCACCTATGTGTTAATTCATGGGTGTTTTGTTTTTCCCAAATGAGATGACTATGCATTTTTTGGCATTCCGCTTGAGGCCATGACTTTGACACCAGGTGTCCATCTCAGTAAGGCCCTTTTGGAGGATGTCCATGTCAGCCGGAGAGTCAGTTATGGCTCCCAGTTTGCAGTCATCGGTGAACTTGGTTAGTCATAGTCCTCCTCTGTTTGCCTGTACTTCTGAGAAGTATATGCCGAACAGTAGGGGTCCCAGGACCGAGCCTTGCAGGACACCCCTTGTGATTGGTTTAGAGTCGGACCTGGAGCCCACTATTTTTACTGTGTGAATTCTGTCTTCAAGCCAGCTGGTAACCCATCTTGTGACGTAGGGGTTTATGTTCAGGCTGGTGAGTTTTGCTGTAATACCCGAGTGGGGAATGGTGTCTAAAGCCTTGGTGAGGTCAAAGTATGCTGTGTGAACCACCTTTCCCTTATCTATGGCCTTGGTAACTGTCTTGAAGAAGTCAACCAGGTTTAGTAGGCATGATCTACCTTTAACAAAGTCAAACTGGGTCAGGTCAAGTGTTTGGAGGTTCCCAATGTCTTTGTTAATGAGTTCCATGATGATGCGCTCTATAGCCTTGCAGACCAGGCTAGTCAGGCTTATGGGGTGATAGTTACCAGGGTCAGTTGTGGCCCCTCCTTTGTGGAGATGAATAACCATTGCTGTGTGCCATTCTATGGGCATGTAGCCTGTGGAGAGGCTGAGGTTGAACAGCGTGCTTAGGTGGGGGTTACTTCGTTCTGTAGTTCATGCAAGATGCAGCCTGGGACACCATCTGGTCCCTTTGACGCTGTGTTTTTGGCTTTTGAAAGGGCTGTTTTCACCTGTGTGTCTGTGATTTTTGGGACACTACACTTTTCCGGTATTGTTGTGGGCCCTTTTGGAGGGGGGTGAAATTTGCACTGAATCTATCTGCCAGGATGTTGGCAATATCAGTAGGTTCAGTGTATTTTGTGCTATCTTGCACTAGTTCAGTGCATATGTGCGAGTTGCCACTTAGATTCTTAGCATAGCTAAAGAAGGCTTTGTGGTTATCTTTTGAGTCCTTGGCTATTTTTCTTTCAAAGTTAGCCTTGGATGACTTCATGAGGGACCTTAGTTTCTTATTGATACTGATCAGGGATGTCTTTTCTTCTTGGGATTTGCTTTTTTATGAACTAGTTTACTCCTTGTATTGTATAGCCTGTTTATTGCAAGGGTCCACCAAACTGGTTTCCTTCTCTTAGATGAGTGAGTCTTGGTTTTGCTAGGAATGGCATGATCCATGCATCCTTGTAGGTGCTCATAGCGTGCATTTGTAAAGGTTTCTGCATCTCGGGCAGTGTTGTCCTTTAGTGAGGGGGCTGTGAAACTTACCACCTTTGTCTTAAGTAAGGTGAAGTTTGCTTTAGAAAAGTTTTTTACTGTGGTTTCCTTAGTTGGGGTTGGTGGTGGGGTGTGGACATCCAGAGTGATTAGTTTATGGTCTGATCTAACCAGTAATGGGATGACCTTCGGTTTGGAACACCTGTCGCCCATGTTGGTGATGACCAGGTCCAATATGTTTTCACGTCTGGTAGGGGAGTTTACCAGCTGATCCAGGGCATTTGAGTTGATAAATTCCAGGAAGCGCTGGGCCTGGGAATTTGTACTTGAGTAGTTTTCCCATTGAATGGTAGGGAAATTGAAATCGCCCAATATCAGGGTGTTCAGTAGGACCTTCATGTTTTCCAGTGTCTCCCGAAAGGTGGAGTGGTGGTCCTGGGTCATGGAGAGTGATCTGTAGCAGGCCACAATTTGCATGGCAGATTTGCCCGATGTTAGTTGCACATGGATGATCTCAGAGAAAATTACAAATGGGAAAATATACATGAGTTATTACTTGAAGAACTGGATAAATGATTGATGCAGTAACCTTTCTTTTTTATCTTTTATTCTTTATTTCTATTTTTTTCTGCCACAATTAACTTAATTGTTCTTGTTGTTTGATATATAGTTTTTTGTGCTATTATAGTTATATTAATATTTTCTTTTTTAATATTGTACTTTAAAAATTCAACTTATTCAATTTTTTTTTTCAAAATATCTGTTCGTTATATTAGTGTTCTCAATAAAACTGTTTTAAAAAAAAAGATTTTGGCACCAGCAAGTGTACACATTTTCCATGGCTTTATTTACACTAAGAGTTTGCCACTTAATGTAAAATAAGGTTAAGAAGTGATGGGACTATCCTGCTCGCTATCCTCTCCTATAACATTGGTTATACTCTCTCTTTACATAGTATATTAGCTTCTCATTGTGATTTTTATGGTTACGTGGTTTACTTGCATGTTCATTCAGTCAAGGTTACTTTCTTCAGTAGTTTGTTATAATGTGGAAGGTGTAACTTCCTTCCCAAACACTGGCACTGCAGCTTCCCATACAAAAGGGTGAAGTGAGTTCAGAACTTTGCTTTTCCTTAGCTGTCATGTTTAGTACTTTCTCCCCTTTCTTTGCTCTGAAGGTTCTCACTCAAGTACTTAATCTAATGCTTCTATTTTTGTACTGACATTACTTGTTAGTCTCCATGGAGAAGGCTATCTTACATTACTTTTTACTTTAGAGTTTCCTATCAGTTCACATTCAGTTTCTATACTGACATCACTTAGAGTTTTAGTTTTATATTGCTTTGTCATAGATAAGGGTATCTGATAGCATACAATATTTTTTGTGTAAGCACAACCAAATCCAGCCCTCTCTTTTAGCTTATTTAAAGACTGCCTTCTCCTGTTTTTGATTCTGAACCTTTACATATGCCTCATCATCTTGCTCTACCCAATACTTCTTATTCTGAATGAATGCATCAAGCAGCTGTATCTAGGGATTCTCCTACATTTTCCATACCACTTTAGAATGAGGAATTTTATCCTAATATTGCAACATGACTCTCATCAGTTGTTACGGCCACCACATACAAGTTTCCCTCAACTGTTTGAATTTCTGCATGTATGAGGGATAGTCTTTTGTATCACAATGAATACATATTACGTCCACCTGTTTTTTTAATCATATAATTTTTATAACAAGATATAATTAACCTGTGTGACTATTTTCTAGAATTTAGTGAGATTGATCTTCCCTTCTTATAGAAATATTGTGTATTTCAGTAGCTTGTCTGTTCAGTAATGACATATTCTAGTTTTATTTTATTTATTTATTTAAGTTTGATGACTGGGGAATTCCACTGGCCCAAGAAGGGCCCATTTTCAGTGGAGGCCTGGGGAGAAAAGCTCCACAATAATTGCAAGTTACATTTCACATGTTACAAAAGGACATAGTTCATACAGCTAATTAAACATTTACAGATAAGCTCTATTATATTTGCAATTGCTTTGTCACAATGTTGCAAAAATGAAAGACATAATTCAATACATAAATTTCAACATTTACATAAAGTGAATATTTTTGTTATAAACTCAATTGTAGGTTCAACATTTCAAAATATATAGCTACTAGCCATTAGTAGGTTAGGAGAATATTATGCATGGAGAGGATAATTGCATATTTGAGATTGGAGAGTACAATACAATGAGATATTAGAGAGAAAGTTAGTTTTTGGTAGGGGTGGGATTGTTTTGGGTGGGATGAAGTAATATTAGGGTAGTTGGATGAGTCAGTGCAAGGTGGAATGGGGGGGTTAAGTTGGAGCATGACAAGGGCATTCCCATTTGGAAGAAAGATGAGAGAGCAGCTGAGATTTGAAATTTGTATGGTTAGGTAGGTTGCATAAATGTGTGGGGAGAGAGTTCCACTGTTTAGCTAAGGAGTGGGACAGCAGTATATGTCCAGGAGGTCATCCAGGTTTGTGGACCTGAAAGAGATTTTGGTTTTTGGATCTGAATGTAGGGTTTTAAGGAAGTAGTGAGAGCTGGGCAGTCGGCAGGTTTAAAGATGAACTTGTGGCCAATGATGAATTGTAGGTAACTGAGGTAGTTGGGTAGTTCAAGCCAGTTGAGGGTGAGGAGGGAGTGGCAGTGGTGGGATGAGTTTTTTTTTTTTAATTGGTTGCTAATTTGGAGATCTTGTGGTAGCAGGATTCAAGTTTGGACCGAAGGCCAAGATGGAGATTGGTGAAAAGAGGGGCACCATACAGAAGGTAGGGGAGTAGGAGGGTGGATGCAAGAGTTTGATGGGTAGAGGGGCTTAGGAAGTGCTTGTGCCTGTAGAGTAGGCCTAACTTTTGGTGGGTTTTCTTGATTGCAGGGTGGATGTGGGTTTAGTTCTTCATCAATAATGATGTCAAGATGCTTGGTGTGATGTAAACAATTTCAAGGAGGGTGTTGTTTTGGCTCTATATGGTGAATTTGTTTTTGTCAGTGATGGGAGTTTTTGGTAGGGGAAAAAGCATTAGTTTGGTTTTATTTGCATTTAGTGCCAGATGGTTAGACTTTATCCAGGTTTCTGTTTTGAAGAAGGCTAATTGGGTTTTTGCTAGGGGCTTGGAGGTGGAGAAGGTGAGTCTGGGATGGACTGGCGAAAGTTGTTAATGAATAGGTTGAAGAGAAGAGGGCCAAGAACAGAACCTTTTGGGACACCTATGGGTGTGGGAAGGAAGGGGCAGGTTGAAGTTTTCCATTGGACATCTTGTTGGTGGTTGGACTAGTAACTGGAAAACCAGGCTATGGTGGTAGGAGAGAGTTGTTGGGTGGAGAGTTGGGATATAAGTAGGGTGTGTGAGATGGTGTCAAAGGCCATTGACAGATCTAGGAATAGTGTGAATATGAACTTGCCTGAGTCACGTTCAAGGTTTATGGTTTCAAGAAAGGAAAGAAGGGCAGCCATTGTGCTGTGGCCAGGGTGGAAGCCGTGTTGGGTAGGGGAGAAGAGATTGTTTAGGGTTAGGTGTGCCATGAGTTGTGCTTGTATTGTTTTCTCTAGTATTTTAGAAGGAGGGTAAAGGATGGCAATAGGCCTGAAGTTGATGGTATCAGTATTTTTGCCAACTTTGTGGAGGGGGATGATGTAAGCATGGCACCAGATAGAAGGGACATATGAGTCTTGTATGAATCTATTTATAAGAATAGAGATGGGATAGGCAATGCTGTCTGCAGAATGTTTGAGGTAGGTGGTTGGGTGCATTGTGACAGAGTTTGAGGAGAAGTCTTTTTATAGTGCTTGTGGGTTTGGGCTTGAGGCAGAAAGATGTGGAGGAAGGTTTATGATTGGGGTGGTGGTTGGGGCAGGAAGGGTGGTGGTGGAGGAGGGGTGGAAAGAAGGCTAATGGTTTAGCTATGCAGTCTATGAAGAATGAGTTGAACTGGCTGGCTGTTTCAAGGTTGGAGAGCTTGGGGTCTGGGCAGGGGTTTTATTTGTTGCCTGGATGCAGCATGGATGAGATGGAATCCCAGAATTTTTTTGGATTTGTTGAGTGCAAAGACTGGAGTTTAGAGTAGTGGGCTTTGCAGTCTTAGTTTTTTTGTGGAGTTTTGTAGTTGCTTATACTCTGAGGGTGTTAGGGTTTTTATGTTTTTGATATTATTTCCATTTTTTGTCCTATTGGTGCAAGGCAAGTTTAGTATCTTTGATAACCATGGGCAGGGATTGGTTCTGATGCATTTGTTTCGAGGGGGGGGGGGCTTGCTGATTGAGAAGGGTTAGGATTAACTGGTTAAAGTAGGAAACAGCATCATCTAGAGGAAGTGTTTTTAGAGGAGATCAGTCAGTATCCTTTAAGCATTCTGAGAAAGTTAGGTGATTGAAAGAGGAGTGGTTGTGGGTTTGGATGTAGTGGTGATGTTTTTGCAATGGAGATGGGAGATGGGAGATGGTCGTGAAGTCTGGTAGGTGATCGCTGAGAGGATCAGGTAATGTTCCAGCTTTGGTGATAAGGTTTGGGTGAGTTGTTAGGATCCAGTCAATGATGATACCAGAGGTACCATCTTTATTTGGTCTGGTTGGAGATTGTATTAGTTGGGAGAAGTTGTACATCTTCCGGGAGGAGCAGCAGTCACCAAACAGAAAACAATCAGTGAGAAGGTTAGCAAATACTAAAACAGGGCAGCCTAGTGTTTTGGTTTGATTGTTAGCTTCCTGTTTGTTTTTATTATTTATGCACTAATCCATGGGGGAAAAGACCATCAGGTCTCAGAGCTGAGAGCTAGGCCAAGGAGTTAAGTTCATAGGTTAGTACTAGGCTATCAGCCCTAAGGCCTATACAAGCCTAGCCATAACAATTCCCTGGCTATTTCTTCCCACACTGTTTACTTCCCTGGACCCCTGTCTAGCAGGGCAACTGACATGATCACTAGTAACTGAAGCACAAGCCAGTCAACCAAACACAGGAAAACAAAGCAGCCCCGGAAACAATGAAGGATGTCTTCTAAATTCCAATGTATGCCAGAAACAAGCCCAACACAACTGATTCAAATGGTAAAACTGTTTTAATGCACATAAATAAAAAACTAAAACCAATTGATTAAGTGCTTTTGTCTCCGTTCAGAGACTTCTTCAGAATCAGTTAAACAAGAAACACTAGCATCTTTTATATCCATCAATGGGCTGGCAATTGAATTGAATAATTGATATGACATTTCTTAAAGAACAACCACATACTACCAATACATACATGAATTAAATATGTCTAAAATTAGTTGATTATAAACCAAGTGACCAGAGAAATATACCTATTCGCAATATAAGATTCATGTTCACAAATTCAAATATGACATCAATAAATGTATATATATATATATATATATATATATATATATATATATATATATATATATATATATATATAAATTTATAAATATAAATATGTGGATATTTACATTCTTATATATAAATATATTAAAATCAAATTAAAAACAAATTAAAAACTGTGATAAAAATTGTTATAAATTATGAAAAATATTATAAAAAATATAATAGTTTTGTAAAAATTGTTAAAAAAAAAAATATATATAATATACATACATAGATGTACCCACCCCCTGCTGTATGGACTTGGTGTGTTGGCCATTGACATATTGTTTTTATTTTTTATTTTTTATTATTATGTTTCTTTGGATCAGCAGCAAGTAATTTCAATGCTGGGGTAATAGAAATATGGTCATTCAGTCTCCACCTCTCTCAGGAAATTTCACCTCCTCTATCACCCAGAATTTAAAGTCCGCATTTTTACAGACCAAAGCATGTCTAAACATAGCATTATTCTCATTTTGTTTATTAATGTCCCTAATGTGTTCATAAATTCTAGATCGGAGGTGATGCTCAGTTTTCCCTACTTAATAACTCCAACAGGCCTTACAGAATACTAAATATACTACCCCTTTTGTATAACAAGTACTGTATCCTTTGGCCACAAGTGTCATCAACCAAAATGTGAGAGTATTTGCTATAAAACGTCTTCAATTTGAAGTCAACATATACCGCTAAAGGTTGAGTCCTGGATCCCTGAGATGAAACAATGGGTCTCATGGGGGGGGGGGGGTCCTGTACTGACTTATGGACTTTCGGTATTCCAAAGATAACCGGTATAACTGGTTTGGGAACCCTTAAAAATGATAAAGGTCCACATTTGTCAAACCCTGTAATAAATTGTCTTCCAATACTAAATCTATCTGTCTGTATGATATATTTATTTAATTCCTAGATGCTCTACTGTATTGGTTCTCATTGTCCAAAAGGCCAGCCCATTGATGGATATAAAAGATGCTAGTGTTTCTTGTTTAATTGATTCTGAAGAAGTCTCAGAACGGAGAAGAAAGCGCTTAATCAATTGGTTTTAGTTTTTTTATTTATGTGTATTAAAACAGTTTTACCGTTTGAATCGGTTGTGTTGGGCTTGTTTCTGGCATACATTGGAATTTAGAAGACATCCTTCATTGTTTCCGGGGCTGCTTTGTTTTCCTGTGTTTGGGCAACTGACATGAACCCGGGAGTGAATTTCCTTTCTCCCTTCCAGTCGTCAAGGTTCCTTTTGAAGAGGGCCAAAGAGGCGCTCTGCTTGACATGTATGGGCAGTCTATTCCAGAGTCTGGGGAGTCTCTGGGTCAAGAACCTATCCCTCCAGCATGTTTTGTTTATTGTGAAGTCAAGGTTTAGATCCTGTGGGGAGCTAGTGGAATGGAAAGGAGAGACACTGGGTCTGAGGAATGTGTGACTGAAAATTCTGTGTGGCTGAAAGCAGTCAGAGTGAGAAACTAGTTGTAGTCTTGTCACAATGCATAGGATAAGCTTCATTGGTAGCATGCATTTCACTTTTCACATTTTTGCTCTGACCAGTTGGCATAATGGTTAAGGTCTTCAGCTCCCATGCATAAGGTACAATGATTCATCCTGACATCCGACCATTGCCTTTTTTGGAGTTTGCATGTTTTCCTGTGCCTCTGTGGGATTCCCCCCACCTCTGAAAATCATGCTGTGTTTCCATATCAAATGGTCACATAAGAATGGACCCATGGGCATGCTGCCCTACAGGGGGAGAGTTGTATAGACCAGTCACTTTACCATCTAATGTTCTATGTCGTATCCTTAATATATGAGACCACAGATCACATATTTTCTACCATGGCAGGGTAAGCCACTCAGTGGTATGCAGTATGGCTTTATGTGATCTGGTCATGTTGACTAATGTCACCATAGCTTTATGTGATCTGGTCATGTTGACTAATGTCACCATAGCTTTATGTGATCTGGCCATGTTGACTAATGTCACCAAAGCTTTGTGATCTGGTCATGTTGACTAATGTCACCAAAGTGGACATGAGTAAGTCGGTTGAGGATCCAGGCTACTCTGGCCTACACCAGGGACCCATGCTAATGCTGGTGGGGATGTACATGTCCATATTGGCCAGTGTATGCCCGCCATAAAGCAGAGAAGCCCCAGGTCAATAAGTTACTGATCAGTCTGTATCTAGTTGCCTAGTTTGGGTTACCTGAGATAGCTGTGTTCAGCAAGAGCTGTATGGAAAACCAGTCATCCTGCCAAACGTGAACTAAGAATTGCTACACTCAGTGTAGGTTCACTGATGGAACAAACTTGGAAGTGGATGACATGAGGATACAGAGGAGGCTGGACATCTTATGTATCCAGGAGACAAGATGAAAGGGCAGTACAGAAAAGTCACCTGATCCAGAGTCTACTATTCAGGAGGATGAAAGTCTAGAAATGGTGTGGGAATTGTGGTGAGGGAGAGGCTTCAGAAGACCGTGGGGGATGTCATCAGAATTAGTGCTAGATTCATGGGCAGTTAGACTCCAGTGTAATGATAGGGCAGTATTCATAATCTCAGCCTATGCCCCACAGCAGAGTTGTGATAGTGGGGGGGGGTACATTCAGACAGCAGTTGCTGGGCCTGCTAGATAAAGCAGGACAACATGAATTGGTGTTGATAATGGATATGAGGACTGCCTGGGTCAACATGAGTGGGGCAACATGAATAAAGCAGGACAACGTGAACTGCTGTTGATAACAGGTGACCTGAATGCCTATACCAGGACAGACAAAACAGGATATGCTTGATCTGCCTTTGATGCAAATTGTTGCTGCTTGAAAGTCACAGATGGTACCTTAGGTTACTTATTTGCAGTGTAAACACATCCTTAGGTTACTTATTTACAGTGTAAGCACTTTTCTTTAGGTTACTTATTTGCAGTGTAAGCACTTCTCCTTAGGTTACTTATTTGCAGTTTAAACAATTATCTTTAGGTTACTTATTTGCAATGTAAGCACTTCTCCTTAGGTTACTTATTTGCAGTGTAAACACTTATCCTTAGGTTACTTATTTGCAGTGTAAACACTTATCCTTAGGTTACTTATTTACAGTGCCAACAACAACCACCCCAGTGCCAACAACAAATCCACCAGCAAATACCTCAAATTCCTCACCATCCATGCCCAAATCCTAAAAAATAAATTAGCCCTCTTTCATGCCTGGCTCAATCACAACTTACTCGACATTGTAGCCATCTCTGAAACCTGGCTAAAACCTCACATAAGTGTCTCTGAATTCCTTCCCCCTGGATTTCTATCTCTCCGTTCTGACTGCCAAAATCAAAGAGGTGGTGGTGTAGCCCTAATCTACTCCAACCATTTGTCCATCACTCCTTATCCTAATCCCATTCATTCTTTCAGTAATGCTGAACTTGTAACTGGCCTACTAAAACTGAACAACCATAAAAGCATCTGCATCATTTCCCTCTATATTCCTCCTGGTAATAACAATAATACCCTGGAAGACATCCTCTCCTGGGCCTCCTCTAATATTAAGCTAGAAACCTACATTATGGGAGATGTAAATATTGACTGGGAAAAAAATCATTAACCCTAATCCCACCATATCAATCAATCTATTTAACTTCACTCAAATTACTAACTCCATTACTAGACCTAACAAAAACAACTCCCCAGGCTCCATACTAGAGTGGATCCCAGCATCTCATCCTAACAAAGTCATAAAATCTGGTGTCATTCCTGACCCATTAGGTGACCACCTCCCTGCCTTCACCCTTCGAGCTACGCCCACTTACCACACTCTCACCAGTACATTCATACTCGTAACTTATCTAACTTTAACCCTACTACTTTGTCTGACTCCCTTAAGATAACTAACTGGACCCCCCCTAAAAACCCTACCATTAAATGCAGCCGTTGACTATTTCAATTCTACATTCATAACTGTCCTCAACTCCCTAGCACCAATAAGAACAAAAAGAGGTAGAACAAAGACCACCCATGGCTCAACAAAGATACCAAAAATATTATGCTATAAAGAGATAAAAACCTGGAAAGCTTACCTCCAATATAAGCAGCCAGAAATCTTACTTAAATATAAACAGCTGCGAAACCTAGCCAAAAAACAAGTCATTAGAGATAAAAAGTCTTACTACATCAAACTAAGTAAATCATGCAAAAAAACCCAAACAATTCTGGAACTCTATTAATTCCCTCCTTAGGCCAGGTACAAAAAACAACCCCTGTCCTGACACCAGCAAATATGACCTTGAAATTGCCTCACTATTCAATACCTTCTTTACCTCTTCTATTGCTGAGATAACCAAGACCTTTACCAACAATAACCCACCACCCCTCCCTGCTCAGTCTTCCCCTCCCTCCTTACCTCTTCTTTCAAACTCAAACACATCTCCACCAACCTAATAAAGAAACTTATATCTAAACTAACGCCTTGCTCCAATGCCCCTGACAGCATTCCTTTCTCCTTCCTAAAAATAGCCTCAGACTATATTGCTCTGCCTATCAGCATCCTGATCAATAGATCACTACTTGAATCCTATGTACCCCAACTATGGTGTACTGCATTTATTCTTCAACTCCACAAGGGTAGCAAGAACTGTAACATCTCCAACTTCCGTCCCATAGTCTTCCTCTCCCCAATCTCCAAACTTATTTAAAAATGCATCCACCTGCAGCTCTTGCCATTCCTTACCAAACACCAGCTACTCTCTCCTACCCAACACAGCTTCTGCCCAGGACACAGTACCAACTCCGCCCTTATTTCTTACATTCTGTCACTTTAGCTTGTGACTCTGGTAATATGGTATCCTTTGTTCTGCTGGACTTATCTAAAGCTTTCGATACTATCTCCCATACCCACCTACTAAACCATCTCTCTAATCTCAACCTTTCCCAAAGAACTCTTTCCTCATTTGCCAGCTATCTTTCTGACAGGTCCCAAGCCGTGAAATGGGGCCAGGCCACCTCCACTTTCCTTCCTACCCCCATTGGAGTACCCCAAGGTTCCATACTTGGCCCATTGCTATTCAATATCTTTATTAATGACTTCCACAAAGCCATACCCAATACCAAAATTGTGCAATATGCTGACAATTCCACTTTGATCTGCTGCAACACTATCCTAACAGATCTCCAGTTTCTGACACAAACTGCCTTCTCATCCACCGAAAACTGGATGCTCCAAAATCACCTCTCAGTAAATGCCAACAAAACTAAGATCCTTGTATTCTCTTCCTTCAAAATCCTTCACTGTTGATAAAAATGCACTTCAAATTACCAGCCTTAACAACTCCACTATCAAGGTCATACCCTCCGCCAAACTTCTTGGTGTCACCATTGATGATCACCTAAAATTTAACACTCACATCCAGCTAAACTTCAAGAAAACACACATAAAACTTGGCCTACTTTACAGAAACGACCACTTCCTCTCTCCTAACACCAGACTAACTCTCTCCACAACGTATTTCCTTCCCTCTCTACTGTATGGCACTCCTCTGCTCACTCATTTATCTTCCACACTTACATCCAAACTGGAAGTATGTTACCACAAAATCTCCAGATTCACCACCAATGCCAAATCCTCCTCTCATCACTGCACCTCCCTTCACTCATTAAACTGGCTTGAAATCCCCTATCAACTTGACTTTCTCCAAATCACCACAGCCCACAAATTATTGTTCCAACCCACTAACTGCCCTGCACTATCCAATATTCTACAACCATATACCCCCCTCAGATCTATCCACCAAAACCTGATCACCGTCCAAAAACCCAAGCGCCGAGCTGGTCAGCTTCTGTTATCCTTTTCCCTAGCTAAAAAATGGAATGCTCTGCCCTCCACACTGAAGACCTGCAACAACCTTAATAACTTTAAAACTCAACTTCATTCCTACATCAATCTAAACAGGAAATGCAGCTGCACTCTTCAGCCCATACCTCTCAAGCTCTCCTCCCCCTTTACTCCTGGCTAACCTTCTTACCATCCTAACCTCGCTCTCAAATGTAGATCGTATATGTAACTAAACAGTAAAATCTAGCTATTATGCTATATGCCTGTCTTTTTCTCCTGAACAAAACTCTAATTGTTTTTCTTTTCATTTTTGAATGCAACCTGTTGTTTGTAATGCAGACTATCTTTGTAATTATTCATGTAAGTAAGCTTTTTGTTGTGGAGCTTTTCTCCCCGGGCCTTCACTGAAAACGGGCTCCCCAAGCCCAGTGGACCTCCCCGGTCATCAAACTGGAATAAATAAATAAATTATAATTCTCCAGCAATGAGATAATCATCTAGCATGAGCTTTTCTTTTTATTAAATAAAATAAAATAAAATAAAATAAATACATTATTGAAAAACAATTTTGTTTTTTGCAAGGGGAAGCATTGTCACTAGATTGCCAGAGTGGCCATGGGTCCAGCTTGAGGCCCCTTCATGCAAACCCTGTCTTGCTCTATTGGGAGAAGCATTATGTATTTACCTCTGTCTACTTTGATTCAGTATATGCTTATTTTAGAACAATACAGTCATTTTACAGAAAGGGAATGCTAATGCGTTTTTTTTTTTAATTTGTTGAATTTTTGAATGGTACCATGAACTTTTTAAGGTTCACCTTCCATTTTGACTTTAGGCTATTTAGATGTAACCATAGGCAAGGACTTGACAAACTGGAGGTTCCTCTCTATCATTTATCATAAGCAAACATTTAAAAATTCTTATCTTTACTTTGACTCCTGTCACCTTGATTTCAAAAAAAAAGTATAGTAAAGAGGCAGCTGGTACTGCTGTCGAGACTGATTAATAATGATGAGACATTTAAAAATGAAATGGTGAAACTAATTGAAATGTTTTATGCTAGGGGCTAACCTGCATTTTGTTGAATTATAAATAAACACACTATATATATATATATATATATATATATATATATATATATATATATATACACACACACACACACACACACACACACACACACACACACACACACACACACACACACACATAAGCACATACATAAATATATAGGGTAGAAATGTGGTTCAGCTACAGAATTATCACATCTTTCACTGTCACTTAATTATGTATTATCCATTGCATTGTGAAGGTGACCTTGAGAACCTGGAAACACATTGTAAATGTCTACATCAGATTATATCACTACTACAACAGTCACAAGAACACACACCGTTTTGCAAAGAGCAGAAGAAAGTCAGTATTAATAAAACACTGTTGTTATGGATATAAACAGACTTCTAGCCAACCTACGGTAGGAAAGGCTTAGAATTAAGGATATGAACTGTTGAAGAGCTGCTCCACATAATCAAGTGTTGAGGGTTTGATTCCTTACACTTCCATTTGCCTACTGAGTAATTCTGAGCAAGGCACTTAACCAAACAGTGTTCCTGAGTCACTTGTGTCCAGTGGGCTTACACAGTTAAAAATAAAATAAAATAAAAAATGTATGTGGTCAACACACATGGTAGAAGTGAAGCATCAGCAAGGAAGTGCAAAGGAGCATATACTGTACTATACCCTTAGCTTCTGTTGTCATTCTAAGGCATATACTGTACTATACCCTTAGCTTCTGTTGTCATTCTAAGGCATATACTGTACTATATCCTTAGCTTCTGTTGTCATTCTAAGGCATATACTGTACTATACCCTTAGCTTCTGTTGTCATTCTAAGGCATATACTGTACTATACCCTTAGCTTCTGTTGTCATTCTAAGGCATATACTGTACTATACCCTTAGCTTCTGTTGTCATTCTAAGGCATATACTGTACTATACCATTAGCTTCTGTTGTCATTCTAAGGCATATACTGTACTATACCCTTAGCTTCTGTTGTCATTCTAAGGCATATACTGTACTATACCCTTAGCTTCTGTTGTCATTCTAAGGCATATACTGTACTATACCCTTAGCTTCTGTTGTCATTCTAAGGCATATACTGTACTATACCATTAGCTTCTGGTGTCATTCTAAGGCATATACTGTACTATGCCATTAGCTTCTGGTGTCATTCTAAGGCATATACTGTACTATACCATTAGCTTCTGTTGTCATTCTAAGGCATATACTGTACTATACCATTAGCTTCTGTTGTCATTCTAAGGCATATACTGTACTATACCATTAGCTTCTGTTGTCATTCTAAGGCATATACTGTACTATACCATTAGCTTTTGTTGTCATTCTAAGGCATATACTGTACTATACCATTAGCTTCTGTTGTCATTCTAAGGCATATACTGTACTATACCATTAGTTTCTGTTGTCATTCTAAGGCATATACTGTACTATACCATTAGCTTTGCTTTGCACTTGGCTAAGCTTCTGTTGTCATTCTAAGGGGATCCAGTATCTCTCTGCCTGGGATGACATGATTGACAGATCACGATGCTTTGCCAGAGATGGCCTGCACCTGTCTCCTTGGGGATTCTGGATATTGGCTAAGGCTCTTGCCACTTCTATAGTGCCTTTTTTAGGCAAGGTTCAAATGACAAATTCACCACCATAATAGGTACAAGCAAGCAAAATCTGAGGGCAATGCTACTCGGTGTTAGAAGTCTAAACCTCAAAATGCACGCACTCGAGGCACTCCTTAAAATGGAGAACATCAATATCTGTGCAGTGACAGAGACCTGGTTAAAGGCTCCAGAGAGCTCCCCAGCATTACCAGGCTATAAGTCATACCACACCTTTCGGCCACCTAACCTGCACAGAAACACTAAAGGCAGAGGTGTGTCCATATTCAGTAAGGATATCCACACCTCCAGGCTAGTTGCTCAGCATAATGCATCCGAGATTATCCAAGTGCAACTAACTCTGGGCAAGATCGCAATCCAAATTGTAGTTGTTACAGATCCCCCAACATGCCCCAGGATTCCCACTCCTCATTTCTTGATATACTGGAAAATATTAGGGTACAACCTAACACCCTAATAATGGGTGATTTCAACTACCCCACTATTAACTGGGAAAACTACTCGTGTACCAACTCTTTTGCTCAACGTTTTCTGGAATTCATAAATTCCAGTACCTTGGATCAACTTATCCACACCCCCACCAGGGGCAGCAGTATCCTAGACCTAGTCATTACCAAAATGGGCAACCGGTGTTCCACACCAGAGGTCAATTCCTCGTTGGTCAGATCTGACAATCAGCTAATCACCTTAGACATCCACATCCCGCCCCCACCCCCAATTAGGGAAACCACCATACAAAATTTCTCCAAAGCCAACTTCACACTTCTTAAGACAGAAGTGGCAAACTTCATGACACCCATGCAGACAGACAATAGAGGTACAACTGCTGAATCCTACACAAATACACTTTATAAACACTTACATGAGTGCATGGATCATGCAATCCCTAACAGAACCAAGATGCTATCCTCCAAATAAAGGAAGCCAATCTGGTGGTCCCCTGCCATAAACAAACTGTACAACAGAAGAAAGAAACTGTTGCAAAAAAAGAGTAAAATTCCATGATTGGAGGAACTCCCTGGTCAGCCTCAGTAAGAAGATGAGATCCCTCATAAAATCCTCCAAAGCTAGTTATGAAAACAAAATTGCCACTGATTCTAAAGACAACCACAAAGCATTCTATAGCTATGTCAAGAATCTCAATGGCAGCACTCGGATCTACTCTGAGTTACAGCACAATATACAGAACCAACTGATATTGCCAACATCCTGGCAGATAGGTTCAGTGCTAACGTTACCCCCCTCTCATCCCCTAAAGGGTCCATCTCTATACCAGAAGAATGCAAAGTTCCTGTAATCACAGCTGCATAGGTAAAAAACACACTCTCCAAAGCCAATAACACAGCATCCATGGGCCCTGACAACATCCCAGGCTGCATTCTACACCAACTACAGAATGAACTGGCACCCCACCTAAGTTCCATGTTCAGTCATAGTCTCACCTCAGGCTATGTGGCAACTGAATGGCGCACAGCAACAGTTATCCTGCTCCACAAAGAAGGAGCCACCGCAGACCCCAGGAACTACTGACCCATTAGCCTGACAAGCCTGGTCTGCAAGGCTATGGAATGTAACATCATGGAACTTATAAACAACGACACTGGTAATCTCCAAACTCTGGACCCCACCCAGTTCGGGTTTGTAAAAGACAGATCATGTCTCCTAAACCTGATAGACTTCTTTGTAGCATCACCAAAGCTGTAGATGAGGGTAAGATGGTTCACACAGGCTATCTAGATCTCACCAAGGCGTTTGACACCATCCCCCACTGTGGAATTATAGATGAACTCACTAAACTATGTATAAATCCCTATGTCACAAGATGGGTTGCCAACTGACAGAACCCACATTGTGAAAGTAGCAGACTCCAAATCTGACTTCAGACCAGTGAGAAGTGGTGTACCACAGGGTTGAGTCCTGGGTCCTCTCCTGTTTGGTATCTACTTCTTTGAAGTACAGGCTAACACAGAAGGTTTTTGGCTAATGAAGTTTGTAGATGACTTCAGACTAGGAGCCATAATCTAAACTCCTAACAATGTGGACGTCCTACAAAAGGGCCTCACTGAGACAGATGCCTGGTGTCAAAGCCATGGCCTCAAGCTCAATGCCAAAAAGTGCATTGTCATCCCTTTTGGTAAAAACTCTGTACCTATGAACTACCACATAGGCGGTAGTCTACTTAACACCGAAAGTGTGATAAGAGACCTTGGGACACAGGTGGACAGTAGTCTCTCCTTTGATAATCACATCACCACAGTAGTCAGGAAATTCTTCTACATGGCCTACCTCATCACAAAAGGGTTCTCATCCAGGAAAAAAGCGGTCTTTGTTCCCCTCTACTCGTCACTCATTAGACCCTTTATAGAGTACAACACCCCTTTTGGTATGTACCTCACAAGACATCTACAACAAATGAAAAGGCCGCAGAAATAACTCACAAAGAGGATTACCAGCCTCAAACAGATGCCCTACGCAGACCATCTCAAAAAAACTACAGCTTTACTCCATCGCATATCGCCTACTCAGAGGCGATCTCTGCCTAACATACAAAGCTGTGTCAAACCCAGAGTTGTTGCACATGCTCCACTTAAACAAATCCCAATCCCTCCACGCTATATGCTCTAGGGACCAAAACCTCATCACTACAATAAACAGAACATGCTGGAGGGATAGATTCCTGTCCGAGAGACTTCCCATTCTCTGGAACAAACTACCTATCCATATCAAACAAAGCTCCTCATTAGCACTCCAAGAAAAATCCTGATGATTGGATGGGAAATAGGAAATTCACCCCATGGATCACTTCTGTCTCTCTGCTCAACAGTGGCACAGGAAAATAATTTTCTTGGGTGGCGAAAGTCAGGGTACATTTTTGGCTAGGCTTATATAGGCCCTAGGGCCAATAGCCTAGTACCAACCTATGAACTTCCTTACAGAAGTTTCACTTCTACCACATGTGGTGATCACGCACATTATTTTTGTATTAATTTAACATATTTTAGCATTGATTTTTAATAGTAAGACATTGACACATTAAGGGCATTAACAAAATAATTACTTCCATTAATATTTCTAAAGTTTTTACACTTAATTGTTGCATTGCAGGTTTGCATGAGGCCCTACATTACTTTATCATTTTAAATACACAAATTTAGTACAGACAGCCAAACCAGTGCTGTTTCTTGAAGAATACAACCGTTTATCATTAACAATGTTTCACAAATTGTACAATAAAAATATCACATACCTTACTGACATGTTGTTCAGTACATTAAAACATGCCATACAAGCTCCTTAAATAAATAATAAAAACATCTTAACCTTCAAAGTTTTGAAACACTAGTTCTCAAAAGGAAGCACATGGGCAGTATGGAACACAAAACTAACGGCTTCAGTTAGAAACTCACTGTGTGATTATTTTCCATATTTGAAAGTTATTGTTAGGACCATGATTTAAGAGTTATCACACATATATAATTATGAACTTTTAAGTATGGATGCTTATCAGGCCCTTTGAAAAGGGGAGGTCATGAAGCAGACAGTTTGTCATAATGCGGTACGATAATTAAAGCACAGGAGAAATGTAATACTCTTGAGAGATTTGCCATCTCCCTGTTAGCTCATTTCAAGGAATAGCCCTCATTTATGGTCTTAAAAATGCAATGTTCCTCAAAATTCTGCATTTAAGGGGCTTTGTTGCACAGTCAATGTTAAAAACATTTTAAACAGTTACTTATAGTAGAAATTACATTAATCAAACACGCTTATTTTGTTTCTCATTTTAGCCATCCAATGAGCTTCTGAGTTGCAGTTGTTAATAAGGTATTAGTACTTGTTTCATATTTTGCCCATTTGTTCCACATTATGAGCTTTTTGGAGATGGAAGGTTGAAAACTGTTTTGACGGGGAGGGGGAGGTGTAGATAACACCACTACATGCATGTCCATCAAAAAAGATGAAATAATCTAATAGTTTCAAAACTTTTGAAGCAAACAAGCTACCATAACTAAGTACCTGAGAAAATGAGTAGCAGTCACATCAGTGAGAAGTCAAGTAACAGATTACGGACAAAGAGCAGATGGTTAGAGTCACGTCTAGTTTGTTAACATCCCATTTTATTCATTACTTGACAATCATTGCTAAGTGGTATTTAGTTTTGAAGAAAGTTAACAGTCTGAAGCAATTCTGAAATGCCAGTAAGTGCATTTCTCCATAAAGTTAAGTCCTCACAAGGCACTGCTTAGAATTATTAATAAGTTCCATGGGATACATCACATATGAGGCTAGTCTGAGTTCAGAGTGAAACCAGGTGCGACGACCCAACAATGGACCAGTAATCAAGGAGCCTCAATCCTCACCACTGGCAACAGTGGGGGATATTCACTGAGAGGATGACAAATAAACACACAAAATTTCCAGATGCAGCTCTCTGCATGAAGTGCAATTTCCCTTAAGAGCTGACAGAGACCACAGTCAGTGTGAGGCTGGTTTATCACTTTTCTCCAGATCTCCAATAAGAGACCCCACTGGTACAGCTGTAGAGTTGACATCTGAGCTAAGACCTTCAGCACCCTCTCTGTCCACCCAGTGCTTTGTGTCCCTGCCCATGTAGCTGACACACACACTCTTTCAGGTTTGATTTTTCATCCACACACTTGCGAAAGCCTGGCATAGGTTTAGTAGCTATGCCAACTTCTGCTCAGACTATAAGGTAGTTATTACTGCCACCAGTCAATCCTTATCAGCTACTTTAGATTCCTTAAAGGATGTCCAATCTTACTGTGTATATTAATATTGACACAAATCATACTTTGACCAAGAGCAAGGCTGTTAGGAGTGGCCCACACATTGTCACCAAATAAATATGCAAGTACTCTCAAAACTTACATATCTCTACACAGATCAACCACAATGAAAGGTTTAAATATATTTAATAAATAATAAAAGAACAAGATAGTACTGACATCAGAGTTCAAAACCACAGGAAATATTTAAAACAACATTGCTGGACAGTCTCAAATAAATAAAGAAAAATGTCTAAATTAAGCTTCACTATATTCCTATAAAACAAAAAATAGCCAAGGATAAAGGTACAAAAAAGAATTTAATGTGACAGTAAGTGCTTTCGTGGACACACATACACCCACTTCTTCAGACTGTTCAACAAAACTAATACACCACATTTAAATAGCTAACAAAATAAACACAATATGGTCAGGTATTTAAAAAGGCCCATTGGGACTTAGAAAACAATCAAACAACATATAATTAAAATACAGCCTATAAAATGTTTAAATACAGATATAGTATAAAATCTGAAATTACCAAGAAACTGTATGTCCCTAAACTACATTAGTTTATACAAAATGCACATTCCAAAGATAAAAATAACATTCTAAAGATAAAAATACTATCTCATCAAATTTCTTAGTTTTAGAATGCAAGCTATTGAACATGTATTATTTAACCCTGGGTATCTGAAGGCATCTAGTCTGAGCTGCCAGTATAATTCTCACTGCTCTAGCCATAAAGAAAATGGTCCTCCCCTAATATGAGAACATATATGGTCAATAATCCTAAAGGAGAATGAATGACCAGGGTTATTAAGTATATGCTTAGCTAAGGCATTCTCAGCTTTCCTGTTCCTAATAGCATATTGATGTTCATATATGCGTTTCTTAAGTTTCCTATCCGTTTTACCTATATAGAAACCTAAGCAGGAATTACACTTAGCTAAGTACACGCAGCCCTTAGAATTGCAGTTATACCTGCCCTTGCAAGCAATATATATTATACTTGGCATAAGGAACCAGTATCTATGAATCTGCAAAAATCGCAGGCTTCACATTTAAACATACCCTTAGTCTTCAGGGTTTGTACCATGTTGTTACCTAAGAGGTACTTCAAATTGCTGCCCCTCCTAAATACAATACTGGGAGTGAAGGGCAATATTTTGCGCACATTGTCAATAATAAAATTTATCTCCAAAATGTTCTTAATATAATACACATCACTACTAAAAGTGGTGATGAATGAGAGAGAAAAGTCAGGGCTATGGTTAACTTGGTCAGTCCTATCCTCCATAAACACAGACAAAGAGGGTCTACTACTGTAATTGTTCAAATATAAGCCCTCATCTGTTTCAGAGCCATTGAAGATAGCTCGTCTAGCACTCCTTTTAGAGGTAACCTCATGTATCAATTTATCTAGAAAATAATCTGGAAAACCTTGGTTCATAAATAGGGTACGTACTTACTAATAGAGCAAGGCAGATATAGTGAATGGATCTTCTAGTTGTTGTCAGGTCCAAGACATAATTCAGAATGCTCTGTCTCACTAAGAGACTTCTTAAAATAATATCTAAAATATTACTGCTGGGATAGCTTGCAGAATGACATCACTTTTCATCTGACTCTAGCTCCCAGGCAAAACAGTCATTGATGAAGCTGGCAGTATTTACCATCCACCTGTAAAAATATACTGACAAGGGGTTCTCCTCAGATCTCTGGCAGATGCTGGAAGTCATAATGCAATTGCATTCCTTCATGCTTTCAAGACTAGTAATTAGCTCACCCTAAAGACAATATAGAAAGTTTCCTAGTACAGGCATTGTGTCTCTTGCTGCTTTGAAAACTGAAAGATACCATCTTGTATGGCCTAGCCATAAAGTAATTTCATTTCAGTTATTTTTCTGAAGTTTGCTGGACTGAAGTTAGCCTCCTGAATTCAAGTTTCACCTGTTATACATTTAAACAGTTACTGTAGTGCATTTACATTTCTGTTCTCTTCCGGTAGGGCACACCGTGGTTACATTTCAAACACAGTACTCTATAAATAACTTTTCAACACACACATCTGTATAATCAGTTTGATATACACATGGCATACAGTTCCAATACATTTGTAACCCAAGCATCTTGTATAAATCATTTTGATATTCACCAATGACGTATAATTATTTGCAAAATTTCAGCTAGCTGTGCTGGCAGTATCTCCTTTCATCATACCAAGCACAATGTTTAAGTGTGTGTGTGTGTGTGGTCTCACTACCTGTCTGTGAGCTGGACTTCCCGTTGCAGTGGTTGGAGCCTGACTTCCATTTCACTTTTCTGTTTCACTCTGAACTCGCACTACAGTGCCTTAAGACGTTTCACTTCAAAAACAGAAGTCAAGAAAAACTGCATATGCAGAGGAAAGGCATTAATATGCTGTCTAGCTTACAAAACTCGAGGAAGCATTTAACATTGTACTGCTTGTGGACTTAATCCACATTACAGACTTTTCTACCCTTCTGCTGACATTATATTGCACTTCATTTACAGTTAAGTCACAGGTTTTGTGTCACTTTTACCATTAATGTGTGCCATATGTTCATCTCCATTTACATGCATTCGTGTGTGGTTTATTTGTTATATTTCCATCATAAAGTACTCTTTTTGCCTTCTTCCATTAAAATTATTATTTTACAGTTTTTCTATTTAAGATGTTTTTGCAGCACTAAACAGCTGACATCCTGTGTATATAGATACACACACGTGTGTGTAGATGTATCCTGTATATATAAACACGTGTGTGTGTAGATGTATCCTGTATATATAGATACACACACGTGTGTGTAGATGTATCCTGTATATATAAACACGTGTGTGTAGATGTATCCTGTATAGATACACACACGTGTGTGTAGATGTATCCTGTATATATAAACACGTGTGTGTAGATGTATCCTGTATATATAGATACACACACGTGTGTGTAGATGTATCCTGTATATATAGATACACACACGTGTGTGTAGATGTATCCTGTATATATAGATACACACACGTGTGTGTAGATGTATCCTGTATATATAAACACGTGTGTGTGTAGATGTATCCTGTATATATAGATACACACACGTGTGTGTAGATGTATCCTGTATATATAGATACATACACGTGTGTGTAGATGTATCCCATATATATATACAATCACACGCGTGTGTAGATATATTGCATTTCTTTTGCTTGTCTAGGATTCTGTCTGTTTTCATCGTCAGAAAGGCACTTCAATTCGAAGTTACATGGCCAGCCTTTCTAGCTCTGTACTGTTCCCTTGCTTAACTGAATGACTACTTTTCAGTACATTCCTTTAATCCTTATATCACACTACAGTCATTACTTCTCTGTATTATCTTTGAATGTAACATACCAAATGACTTTTTTTGAACTAGGCTCATTTTTTACCCTTCTGACCAGTGACATATTACCCTTCTGACCAAATATTTCATTTTCTTGTCATTATTCGGTTAAGCCACTTGTGTAAGATCTGATGTTAAAGAAATCCCCAATATGTCATCTTTAGCTGTGCACTATCAATTATTCTTTAGTGAAGTTGCCTTTGTCAGACCTTGTTACCTTTGGTGACCATTTCAGCTTCTTAGTATAACCTATATAGCCTTCTCACATCACAAATTACATTCGGTATAATCTATAGTAGCTGGGTTTTCTTTCAATAACTCAGTAAGGTCAATCTTTTTTTTCTTTTGTTGTGTTTTTCATACCAAAGAAATGAAAGACAGTTACTAATTTAATGCAGTCTATACAAATTGTTACATGTTACTGAGATGTCTTTAAAAAACTTTCATTTTATTTCACTGTGAGATGTCATGTGCTGCAGTAGTAGCTTCCATAAAAAGCAATGAGATTGAGGATGTTTATAGTGAGAGAATCTACATGTAAATGGTGTACTATATATATATATATATATATATATATATATATATATATATATATATATATATATGAAACACTCCTGACATCATAAAAAGCTATCATCTCTGTTGCATCTCAGACTCTGAGAAATATTGAAACTCCTAAAGAGTGAGTTAAAAGCTTTTTATCAAAATGGAAGAACAAAGCTGTTATTTAAATTCTCCTTAAATATTTTAAGTTATACTTATAGTGACCTATGTGGTGATATATACATTTTTGTAGTTTCTGCCTATTTATGTTTTATCCCAAGAAGATATATAGTTGCACTTTTTTTGTTTGCTGTGTGGCATTAATCTTGTAGCTTCATTTGCGGTTGTGGGAGGACTGTGTATTACTGCCAGTCTTCACCCTCATTTGGTCATTTATTACAACATTTTTTTCATAAACAGCATTATTGGTAAATTCCTGCATAGTCTGGAACCTTAGTCTGTGGTGCGGTTGCAGTAGGTTCATAGATGTGCACTAGCCTAAAGACCAGTGGAGCCTTTTTAAACCTAGCCTTGCATTCCAAATCTCTGAGAAGTTCTTATATCCTAGATAAGTGTAAGCAGGGACTTGTAAGGTTAAGTATTTACAAGAATATATCACAGGCAAGGATTGAGTATTTAGAATAGGTACTTCTGGTGGTGTTTGTTTGTGGGTATGCAGGAGGTCCATCTGAGTACAGTCTAATGATGTGTTGTGTAGCAGGTGTAAATATCCCCTCAAATGCCTGTATGAAACAGAATAACAGGATAGGGCTTTGAGGCAGCCTGAACAGGACATGTTCATGCCTGTATCATTTTCATAAAGAACCTCTGTGGACATTTCAGTTGTCAGATATGCCTGGTTAGGTACATAGCAAAGGGGGTATTGCACTCAGTGATAGGTCTGATGAATGCCAAATCCAGTGGAATATTGATTGCATTTGACCTAGATGCCATACCTTTATTTGTAATTTGCACAGCATAGAATGATTTCCTCACTACAGTAATGACATGATGGTCAAAGGCTAGATTATTGTCTGTGTCTCCCCAAGTACTGAACTACTGGGTCAACTCTTAGGGGTCTGTTAAAAAAAAGTTACAAGGGGTGGCTGACTTCCCAAATAATACTGTTATGCATTTCTTAGCATATAGTTTTAATCTATGGCTCTGACACCAGTTATTTGCTGGTGTCAGCTCTTCTTAGATAACATCTGTGTCTGAGGATTGTCTGACTGTTCCTAATTTGCACTCTTCAACAAATTTTGCTGGCCAGAAGCCCTTGATATTGGCTTTGAAGGAGTTCTCTTTGTAGAGGAGAACTCCCCAATTCTAACTTCCTGAGTCCTGTCTGTGAGCCGGTTGGCTATCCACCAGGTGACATAAAATGCCTTAATATTGTGTCAAATGCCTCGGACAGGTCAAGGTAGGCCATGTGAACTATTTTGTGCTCATTAGTTGCTTTTGTGAATTTTTCTCCATGATTTTGCTTCAGTACTTTTATAACTGTTTATATTCCAGCTTTGCTGCTAAAATCATCTGCTTAAAATGTACCTGCTTAAAGTTGCATTCCAGTACATTTCCTTTTACTTTGCTACTGTTTTTTCTACTATTCTTTGTGTCTGCCACAGTTCCCACTGAGGCATCAAAAAAATTTTCTGAAATTCTAAATATAGGACTTGGAGATCTGATATTTTATCCCTCACTAGGAGGTCTTTTTCTTACATCTTGAATTTTCCCCCAGCCAACCCATTCTTGTTGTGGTTTTAAAAGGCTTTGTCTCTGGCTTCCACCCCTTATGGTAATCTGATTTCTAAACTCAAATACAATAAAGCTGTAGCCCAAAGCTCAAAATGAAAGTATGGTCTTTTATTCCACTAAATTCACACTTAATCCGCGGTGGTGGTGCTGCGATAGCATTGTCGCCTAACAGTAAGACGCTGACCGGTTCGACTCTCAACTAGAGCGTCGAGACATGCGTGAATGGGTGTAACTTCGTTGAAGGTTGTGTGTTAGGGCTGGCAACTCAGCATGTAAAAATCAACTGCCAATCATTAGTGGACCGGAGTTCCACTGTGGTGACCCCTAACCGGGAAAAGCCAAAAGACTTCACAGTTGAAACAAACATACACACAGTTGACTAAGTGCTTTCACCTAGCATTACAGCTAAAAAGGCATCTTCAGAATCAAATGTGGTAGTGCAAGGCATTCTGTTTAAAAATGTAGGCGGTAACATAATTATGACATCACTTCCTTGATTGCCAGTGTTAGCCTTCTGCTTTCCAGTTAAAATTAGTCAAAAGTTTTCACATAACATCATATTTGAAACAAAGAACGTCGCTGGACACTGCTGCTCCTTATTAAAACGTTTATTCAGTACAAACAGAGTCAATAAAAGTGGTAAGCGCTTTCGGGACTACTCCCTTCCTCAGACAAAATTACACATGCAAACAATACTCCTTTTAAAAAACAACTCACCCAATAAAATTCAAGTAAAATTCAATAAAAGACCCGCCTATTCTGAAGTGTGGGCCTTATTGGTACTGCTTCATTCAAGCCAGGTGCTCTTGTAGCCATTAATTCAACAATCCACTTGAATCCAGGGAGTAGTCCCGAAAGCGCTTACCACTTATATTGACTCTGTTTGTAGTGAATAAACGTTTTAATAAGGAGCAGCAGTGTCCGGCGACGTTCTTTGTTTCATTTTGGCTTCACATCGTAAGCTGGACGTTGGTGCAGCACCTGATGTCTTTGTGCATAACATCATATTTAAAATGCAAAATACGAAACGGGCACTACATAGAAACTATTTAGAATCAGCACCTCCATAATTATTTCCTAAAACTTTGTTCTGTTTATACACAATTCAATTTAGCCAGTATAACAGTATGATAAATAGCACAAGTTGTTTGTCGTGGTAAAACTGTTTGTGTAAAGCCTATCTCTGGTTAGCTCTTTTTTTTAATATGCTAATAATGGACAGGCTATCATTTATACCTGTTTTTTCTTTAGCATTTAATCTCAGCTGCCATTCCGGTTCTTTTATCAGAAGCTGTTAGTTACCATCTATGGTTTTTCACCAGTTTATTTATAATACAAAATATAAACTTACAAAAGTTGGTGCATTCCTTACTGTGCATATAAAGGGCGCTAGTTATTTTACATTGTCTAATGTCACTAGCATGCACTAAAATTCTGTCATGTAAGGTTCTCATGGTTTTCCCAGTGTAGAATGCTGGACATGAAATACACGTTGCAATATATAGCACATTTCTAGTTTTGCAGTTACATATTCCTGGACACTGCAAACGTCTGCTGTATGTCACTATTTCTATGTAGGGTCCACCATTAATACATCTACACGTACTACAAAAGCCACATTCACTCATTTTTGACACACAGGTCTCAAGGTGTGGTTCTTTCACCCTTTCTAATATTTCCTTAATATTTCTTCCCCTACTAAATACCAATACAAAAACTACTGGCTCCAAAATGAAAAAAAGGAACACTCCTGAAAAGAAACACATAAAGCACTACTGTCGCTGCCAAGCTTTCTTTATGAACACATTCTGCTACCTCGGCCCCACCGGCCTTCAATGGAGTAAATTCATACAAATCAGGCAGCATTTTATGCTCCATCTCCATACTTAATTAAACCATTAAATTCATTAATCAATTAAAAAGCATTAATTAACTTTGTTTAAACACTTTCAGTATAAGATAGAGATGTGCCCCCCCCACAAAACACACTAACACTTGATAAACAAAAGTGCAAAAGTGAACTATAAACCATGTTATTATATAAAAAAATATAAAAAAGTTACAGCCTCCTGCCAGGTAAATGCTCCTATTCAAAAAGCAAATATAAAAATCCAACAGGTGTAGAAAGGAGCAACGCTGATCTCTTTGGTACAAAAACCAAAAACTGTGTTGTAACAGAGTATTCAAATCCCAAACAAAAGTAGTAATCCAGTAATGTCCAAGCAAGTGAACCACAACCACTGGTGGCTTAAAATCTTTATTCCATCAGATAAGCGCTTTCGCTGCTAAGAGCTTCTTCAGATCGCTTCAACCAATTAAACACGTTGTCACTATAGACAACCCCACGAAGTAGTATCCATCCAGCTGAACGAAGAGGCGGGCTTTGGAATCACTGTTTGGGATTTGAATACTCTGTTACAACACAGTTTTTGTTTTTTGTACCAAAGAGATCAGCGTCGCTCCTTTCTACACCTGTTGGATTTTTATATAAAAAAATATATCACAGTGCATTACCAAAAATCTTATACCAAATGCATTTATTTAATAATTTCATCATTTTGTTTGTTTATATTGAACACTATAAAGACATACTCATTTCATAAAAAATCAATTGCAACCACCCTAAGCCCTATTAAGATGCTAAATAATAATTTAAATATTTTCTTTTATAAATATATTTGTTTATGGATATGCTAATTTTGTTTTTCCTCAATATTTTATTTCATTGATCTATATGTTGAATATTTTACATTAAAGTCCTGGTTATTCCCTAATAGCAAATAACCACTAGATACCCCACTCTATTTCTAAATTTAAACCTTTCGGGAACAAAGTGCCAAAATAAACTATTAATTTTGATTCCAACTGAACTAACTTCCTTTTAAATTCATCACCCCCCAAATTATGTTCACCATATGGCTTTGCCAGTACACTAAAGAAAAAACTATCTATATGGCCTCCATGTGTGCTGCAAAAGTGATGTACCACTGGACTATCCAATCTCTTATTTCTAACATCTCCTAGATGTTCCAGAATTCTGAGTTTTACCCTTCTCTTTGTCTACCCCACATACCATTTACATGGTGTGCATCCACATCCAATGATGTAGACCACACCACATGAATTACAATTAAACTCATTTTTTTACAAAACATTTCTTCCCACTGATAGTCCATCCATCCACATATTTTTATTTTTCCACATACTTTGCAACCCCCACATGGAAATACACCTTTCCTTTCTACTACCTCAGTTTTATTTCTCATCCTTAATAATTCTCTCAAATTATTAAACCTACCATATGAAAAAACAACCTTCTCAGGAAACGAATTACCTACTACTTAATCTCTACAAATAATATGCCAAAGATCATTAATCAACTTTCTGAGTTCCCCAGAAAAGGGGAAAATTTGCTAACAAAAAACAGGGGTTCAGCTTCCATTTCATACAAGTCATTGTTCTTATTAACTTTCCCTTTCAGCTCCTGACTCCCCTTTTATTTTCCAATTTTCCTAGGGCCTCATGTGTGCCTTCCATGCTGTAACCACGCTTTAATAACCTATCCGTGACCAATACAAACTCCCTCTCTAAAATCTTTGCATCAGAGGTATTCGTTTGTATTCTTTTGAATTCCCCATATGGTAGTGACTTGATCAAATCATCAGGATGAGCACTACTTACTTCCAGAAAACTGTCCACTGCAGTCTCTTTGTGGAAAGGTTTGTACTGCAACAAGCCATTACCATCAATGTAAAATTCAACATCCAAGAATTGCATACATTTCCTATTTACTCTATAGGTGAGTTGCAAGCCAAATGCATCAGTCTAACAAATCCATAAATTGATCAAATTCACCAACATCTCCACTACATACAAAAATCAAATCATCTCTGTCTTATAATGAAGCATGTTTAAACAAAGTTAATTAATGTCTTTTAATTGATTAATGAATTTATTGCTTGAATTAAGTATGGAGATGGAGTATAAAATGCTGCCTGATTTGTATGAATTTATTCCATTGAAGGCCGGTGGGGCCGAGGTACCAGAATGTGTTAATAAAGAAAGCTTGGCAGCGACAGCAATCCCCTACTAAATACCACCCTGGGAAATGATCCCAAATTTTCTTTTAATGCTTGATCAAAGATAGTATTCCATGCATTGTTTACTGTCTTTGCTAACTTGTGAGCATATTGATGGTAAGGAATAACCATGACATCAATTTTAGATACCCCACAATATTTAGTTGTTCCACTGTTTATTTCTCCTTTCAAAATATGGAGAAACCTGGAATTTCTGTTTCTCATAACTTCTCTTTTAACCGATAATAGTAACTGCAGTAGATAATCTCTTTCCTTGAACATTCCTACAAGTATATGCATTTCTTCTTTAAAATTGTCTTCATTGCTTACTAATCTGGACAGTCTGACCATTTGGCCTTTAACTACACTTCTTGTTTGATGGAATGGGTGGCGACTGTTGTAATGCAGAAGCATATTGGCATATGTCTCCTTTCTATAAATAGTGGAGAATAATGCCCCAATGTTTGGATCTTTAGTTAACTTTATATCCAAATAATTAATTTCTTTGTCATGCACCTTGTATGTAAACTTTAACAAGTTAGTTGATCTATTGAGAAAATCAATGAATACCTTCACATCTTCCTGCCTACCATTCCAAACAATTAGGATGTCATCCAAAAATCTATAGTAAGCTGTGATGTTGTTCATGAAAGGTGAGGGGAAGACTTCTTTTTCTTCCCAATCTGCCAATACTAAGTTGGCAAATACTGGGGCACATTTTGCTCCCATTGCCACCCCTGATTCTTGTTTAAAGTATTCTTTAATGTTCTTAAAAACACCAGCTTTGATGAAAATGTATTTATAACAGTGGATTTGGTAAATTTATTTACAACAATACCACACGAAGAAGGTATGGAATACTTCCATGAAGTATTATGTGGTAGTGATGGACTAACTAATTCTTATGTTAACACCATTACTACCATTGGAAATGGTACTTAAGAATAATTATTTGTATTTTGAAGGAGAAATATTCCAGCAGGTGTCCGGAGTAGCAATGGGTGCAAAATGTGCACCTATTTATTCCAATTTAGTCTTGGTGAAGTGGAAGAAGACCATATATCCAATTCAATACACATGGAAAGAATTTAAGGTACGTTAGATTTTTAGATGACATACTGATTCTGTGGAAAGGAAGTTTGCATTTTTTTTTACTACATGAGTAAAACTACTAATTTCTTGAGATTTACCAACAGGATCCATAGTGAAAGTATTGATAATTTAGCTATTCATATTTACAAGGACCTTGATAATGAGAACTGGGTACTTAATATATACAGAAAAGAGACTTACTCCAGTGCTATATTGCACTACGATAGTTGTCACCCCCCACACCAAAAATGAAGCATCATCAAAGGTCAGATGGTCAGACTTTCAAGGTTAGTTAGTAATGATGCTTAGTTTTTATGGAATTACAAACTCTGATCGGACTATTTAGAGATAGGGGTTATCCGATGGACCTCCTAAAGAAAGTTAAAATGGAAATATTAAAATTCTGAGATAATAGATTTGCACCTATTTTGAAAATGGGTTTACCGGAAAAAATGTGAGGACTGACAAGAAGATTAGTAGACAAGGAGCTATGGTCATGCAGTTTAACAACTCTTCAAGACAATATATAGTTGATATACTCAACAACCACTGGAGTGTGCTCTCTTTTCAAGAACTTGTATCTAAACTTAGTAACATATTCTAAGAGCAGAAGCCTTAAAAACTGATTTGAGGGTTTAAGCAGTGTCACACATAAACATAGAAATTTAAATTCTAAAATGTTCAAGTGTGGTTGTTGTCGAATGTGCAGATTTGGGAATGATTGTCCATGCATTGTCATCCCTGGTTATAACAGAATGTTATGTTGTCCTGGTACATGTAGCTGCAATACAGAATAGGTAGTCTATGTAGCCTCCTGCATTTCCTGTACAGCATTCTATGTAGGGAAAACTACTAGAAATTTGAAAGAACGTATGGCAGAACACACAAGGGACACACAAAAATAGAAAACTACTAACACTCTTTATGTTCATTCCACCAAACTTACTAAATTAAAAAAATTGTTATTCTTTATTATACACAAAATTCAAAAAACAATTGTGGGGGGGGTGTAAAAAATGTGTTAGTACACAAAGAATCAGCATGGCAATTAAGACTGAATGCTATGGTAAGCCCTGGTATTAACGAAGCCTGTTCCATTAGTAGTGTGTTAAAGCTAAGAGCACAAATGAAATAAAAGCTTTAACAACACTTATTATTATTATTTTATATACTTTATACACCTGTATATTTCATACTATATATAAAGTTTTAGAATGTATTTGTGCAATATATTTTTTATAACATGTCAGTGTGTCTTTAAATGCTTTTATTAGGTAAGGGTCAAGGGTCACCTGTGCTTATTTATTTCTTATTTAAGGTTTGAATGAAGCAAAGTTTTTAACTCTGATGATGCCCTAGTTTTATGTGTGGGTGAAAGCACTCAGTTGTGATTTGCATTAAATATATTTTTTACCACTACGAATATATAGTTTTGGAATTATTTCGAGTTCAGCACTTAGTAGCCTGATTCAACGGGTTTATATTAGAACATCAAAGTTTCAAAACTTCGAATGTTCTAATATCGACCCCTTTTCAGTGAAAGCTGAAAACATTGAAGCAACAGAAAACCAAATTTTTTCCTAGGTAAAGAATTTGGTTGTCCATTTCTGTTGTTTCGGTATTTTCAGCGCTGTGGTGGAAAGTTCCTGGTCGGGTTCAGGTAAGTGTGCAATTGAGTGCGGGTTAGGTTAGTTAGGATTAGGGTGCGGGTTAGGTATGTGTGCGATTGTGTGGACGTGAGGGTTAGGGCGGGATAGGTGAGTTAGGGTTAGAGCGCAGGTCAGGTAAGTGTGCGATTGTGTGGATGTGAGGGTTAGGGTGGGATAGGTGAGTTAGGGTTAGGGCGCAGGTGAGTGTGCGATAGTGATGGACCTTAGGGTTAGGGTTTGGGTTAAAATAAGTGGAAAGTTAGTGGTGTGTGTATAGTTTAGTGTAGGTTTAGGTGTAAGATTTTAGGTGTATGTGTGTGGATTGCTATTTGTTTGGTGTGCTTGTGTTGTGTGTATGTTGGAACAGCAATTTTTTTCCCTAGGAAAAAATTTGCTGTTCTGTATGTTCGATGTTTTCAGCTTTTGCTGAATAGGGGTCGATATTAGAACATTCGAAGTTTTAAACTTCGATGTTCTGATATAGACCCGATTCAACAGCTCACAGATGTGAATTTTGTATTTTTGTGGACTGGTTTGTTACTTTACCATTTTTGGTGGAGATTGGTCGTACATGTCAAAGAGTATCATAGAGCAGAAATTCAAGCCAAACCGAGTATGTAAAGAGATCTTGAATGATTGTACTGAATTACATTTCCTTACTTGTAATGGCAGTATTTTGCAGAATGTTATATCACTTTTGTTGATAAAACTTGATCTAAAAGTAGTTTTGCATTTTAGTTGACAAGGAGAATTTGCCCTATGAGTGCCATATGGAAATAAACACAATTAGGACTAGAACAAATAGAAAAACATCTTATTTTATTGTATGGGATAATTTACAAAATTTGTTAAAAAAAATTTTAATTTCAATAGCATGGTATTTTAGTTTAATTAATTGATCTGATTGTAGTGGATGTCTTTGTAAATACTTTAGTTGTTTTGTTGAATACTATAATAATACCTATTTTTAATTACTTGTATAAAATTGTTATGATATTTCTCTTATATGTTAAAACAATAAACCTGTTTTGAAAAAGAATTTGCCATATGAGAAATTTACCCTGATTGCAACAGCTCAGCATTTAATAAAAACTATGTTTCTTCATCATGAAGTGCATGGTAATCTAGGCACAGTCTGCCATGTAACCAGTGATAACCGAAAATTAACTTTAGCTAAGCATTCTGATATCTGATTGTACTGCATTCCATAATTCATCTTTAAACACTTTCCAGTATGGAAAGGTCACCTCTTGAATATGCACAAAATAGTGAGATGTATTTAGTTATTGGCCTAATATACATTGTAAATAATTTCAATAGATCTGAAAAAAGGTCCACTAAGTCTCCTCTTCAGTTTTTCCCTTGAAACTAGTCTCTCAACCTAAGCACTCGAAAAGCATCTTACAGCCCAGCACTTGCTCAGACCTAATAGCAAGCACTAATATACCCTGACACCTGATTGCCGAGCAGGGCAAGGCTCTTTATTCACCTCTCACCAACCAAGTGACTAAGCAGCTCACCCTACTATTCAGGCCTGACCAAAGGGCAATTTCAGGTGTACTCTCCTGTCCAGCTGGTGAATCTGGGTATCCTGAGGCAAAGTTACAATTGGCTAAGCTTCTGGTGTCATTCAAAGGGGATCCAGTGTCTGTCAGCCTGGGACGACATGCTTGACAAGCCGCGTTGCTTTGCAAGAGAAAGCTTGCACCTGTCACCCCTAGGCTTTCAAATACTGGCCAAGGCTCTTGCTGCCTCCATACTGCCTATTTTAGGCAAGACTCAAAAGTCAAACCCACCTCCATAAACAGCACAATTAACAAAAAACTGAGGGTTATGTTACTCAACACCAGGAGTTTAAATCTCAAAATGCACAAGCTCGAAGCACTCCTCAGTATGGAGAATGTCGACATCTGTGCAGTAACTGAAACCTAGTTCAAGGCTCCAGAGAGCACCGCAGCACTAGTGGACTATAACTCATACTCACTCATTTAGGCCACAGAACATGGACCGAAACACAAAAGGAGGGGGTATATCCATATTCATCAAGGATACCTACATCTGGTTAGTGGCAGAGCATGATACCTCTGAGATCATCCATGTGCAGCTAACATCAGGCAAATTTGCAATGCAAATTGTGGCCTGCTACAGATCACCATCCATGACCCAGGTCACCTTCCTGGAGACACTGGAAAAAAAGAAGGTCCTACCGAACGCATTGATATTGGGTGATTTCAGTTACCCTACCATTAACTGGAAATACTCCTCAAGTACAAACTCCCAGGCCGAGTGCTACCTGGAATTCATCAACTCAAATGCCCTGGATCAGCTGCTATGCTCCCCTAACAGAGGGGAAAACATATTGGACCTGGTCATCACCAACGTGGGCAACAGGTGTTCCCCACCAGAGGTCAACCCGTCACTGGTTAGATCAGACCATAAACTAATCACTCTGGATGTCCACACCCCACCACCACCCCCAACTAAGGAAACCACAGTAAAAAACTTTTCTAAAGCAGACTTCACCTTACTTAAGACAGAGGCAGTAAGTTTCACAGCCCCCATGCTAAAGGATAATGCTGCCCAAGATGCAGAAACCTTTACAAATGCACTCTATGAGCACCTACAAGGATTCATGGATAGTGCCCTAGCAAAACCAAGACTCACTACTCTAATAGAAGGCAACCAGTCTAATAACAAGTTCTACAATAGAAGGAGGAAACCAGTTCAGAAAAAAAGCTAATCCCAAGAAGGAAAGACATCCCTGATCAGTATCAGTAAGAAACTAAGGTCCCCCATAAAATCATCCAAGGCTAACTTCAAAAGAAAAAGAGCCAAGGATTCAAAAGGTAACCACAAAGCCTTCTTTAGCTATGTTAAAAATCAAAGTGGCAACTCACAGATATGCACTGAACTAGTGCAAAATAGCACAAAATATACTGAACCTACTGATATTGCCAACATCCTGGCAGATAGATTCAGTGTAAACCTCACCCCCCTTTCACCCCCAAAAGGGCCCACAACAGTACCAGAAAAAAGTGTAGTGTCCCGGAAATCACAGATGCACAGGTGAAAATGGCCCTTTCAAAAGCCAAAAACACAGCATCAATGGGGCCAGATGGTGTCCCAGGCTGTATCCTGCATGAACTACAGAACGAACTAACGCCCCACCAAACATGCTGTTCAACCTCAGCCTCTCCACAGACTACGTGCCCATAGAATGGTGCACAGCAACGGTTATTCGACTCCACAAAGGAGGGGCCACAACTGACCCTGGTAACTATCACCCCATAAACCTGACTAGCCTGGTCTGCAAGGCTATGGAGCGCATCATCATGGAACTCATTAACAAAGACATTGGGAACCTCCAAACACTTGACCCGACCCAGTTCTGCTTTGTTAAGGGAAGATCATATCAAAAAAAGTCCTGCACTCCACGTAGGTAAAAAAATCTGTATAAAATTCACAAAGCACAGAGGATGAGCGCTTATTGAGCGGTTATTATGTATAATGTAGAAGATTATAACAACGTTATTACTAACATTTTGTTAGATAGTGTTACATATACCCCTGTCTCCATTAACCAGATACATATAACCTATAGTAGGATAGATTCTTTGCTTGAAGAATATTTACTAGAAAATAGAATAGATTCTAAGACCTACAATTTCGTAAAACAACTGCATCCTAGTATTCCGAATATTTTTGGAATACCTAAGGTGCACAAATCACTACAAGCACCCCCTTTTAGACCAATAGTATCTGCAAAGAATTCTAAAACCCATCCACTAGCTGTGTATGTAGACAAACACACTAAGGAAATTATCAACAAAACTCCTCATTTAATCAAGGATTCATGGGAATTTTTGAGTAAAATGACCCAAGACTTGTGGAGTACGGACTGCATTTTTCTCACCATTGATGTGAAGGATTTGTTCACTTACATTCCTAGAATAGAAGGATTTGAGTATTTCAGTGATTGTATTTTTAAACACTCTACTCTAACTAGGGATAGTATTCTTTTGGTGTTAGAACTAGTTGAGTTAATATTGGACTCTAACTATATTCACTTTCAAGGTGAGTTTTATCAACAGATTAGCGGTATTGCAATGGGAGCCGCTTGTGCTCCCACATACGCTAATATAGTATTACTAGAATGGGAGAACA
Organism: Protopterus annectens; assembly: GCF_019279795.1. Taxonomy (NCBI): domain Eukaryota; kingdom Metazoa; phylum Chordata; order Ceratodontiformes; family Protopteridae; genus Protopterus; species Protopterus annectens. The sequence continues at coordinate 345,011,131 of NC_056743.1, forward strand.
CGTTTGTCTTTCCCTCGGTTTTTTACAAACATATTAAACTTTACTTGAGATTTTTGGACGACATTTTTGTGTTATGGGGTGGATCTAAGGAAGAACTTAATCTTTTCATGGAATATATAAATTCATGTACAAACTTTTTTTCTTTTACACATTCACATCATGAATTTAGCATCAATTATTTGGATGTTACTATTTCAAAGACCCATACAGGTTTTAAATCAAACATTTACAGGAAACCTACTTGGTGCAATAGTTTTTTGCACTATAGTAGCCATCACCCTTTAGCACAAAAGAAAAGTTTGATTAAAGGTCAAGCCGTCAGGATAGCCAGGATGACTTCTGACTTTTGTGACCTGGAAAGGGAAATTAATTTCTTAGGTAAATGTTTTATAGAAAGAGAATACCCCTTAGAAATAGTTAGTGTTATTCTAAAAGAAGTTATAAAAAACTGGGTTATTAAATGTAAGGCTTTACTAGGTCAGCCCTTTCAAATTTCTCAAGTTCTTGAACAGGATAGGAACAAATACAAAGCAGCATGTATAATTCAATACAATACATTATCAGATTCATTCTTAGATATTATTAAAAATCACTGGAATTTAATGAAAATTGATAAGGAGATATACAAGTTAGTGGGAGAACAACCTATCTTCACATACAAGGTGGGAAACAATTTTAACAGAACTTTTGAAAAAGGATATAATGAATTCATTCAGTATAGGGCCACCAATCCTTGTCGAGCATGTAGTGTTTGTGCATATATATATAATGAGGCAAGTGTTACATTAAACAACAGCTTGAAAAGTGTGGTGAGGTTTATCAAAGGTAGTTGCAAGTCCAAAATGCTGGTTTATATGGCCTTATGCACTTCATGTAGTGCATACTACATAGGTAAAACCGAGAGGGCATTTAAGGACCGTATTTACGAACACTTATATGATATTAGGACTCACAAAGAAGCTAGTGCTTTGTACAAACGCAGTATAACTTGTCCTTTTACATTCATAAGGTTTAGATTTGGCATTATTGACCTGGTTCAAAGGGATTCTTCTAAGGGAGGGGGTGACCTAAAGAATGTTTTGTTATACAAGGAATTGTTATGGCAACTTAGGTGCAAATCTAACACCCCACCTGGCTTAAACGATTATATTAGTATAAAACCTGTATTATGTAAAAAAGCAGAAAATGCTTGAATTAAACAAATAGAATAACAAACAAAATTTGTATATGAAGTTATGATTAAAATATTTACACATCATTATACATATATATATATATATATATCATTTATTAATTATTTTATACATTAAATTGCACATATATATATATATATATATATATATATATATATATATATATATATATAATTTATTAATTATTTTATACATTAAATTGATCAATCGACTATAAAATTAAATAACATATATTTTTCTGGCTATTCTATAAGATATTTTATTGTGTAAGAAATGTTTATAAGAAGAAACAAGATAAACATGATGAAATTTTATTAGTAATACATGCCTTACATGTATTTATAAGGCAGTATTTTATTTTTATGTATGTTTCTTTAAAAGTTGATTGAGTGCAATTAACTTGATTTGAATGGGTGTATTTAAGTTGTAATTTGTAGCAGTGCTTTTATCTGATGAAGTCTAGTCATTAGACGAAAGCGCTCATCCTCTGTGCTTTGTGAATTTTATAAAGATTTTTTTACCTACGTGGAGTCCAGGACTTTTTTTGATATTATTTTTGGTTGATTTGGTACAATTTATCACAGTTATTTTGGTAAGGGAAGATCATGCCTACTAAACCTGGTTGACTTCTTTGAGACAGTCACCAAGGCCATAGATGAGGGAAAGGTGGTTCACACAGCCTACCTTGACCTTGCCTAGGCTTTTGACACCATTCCCCACTCCGGTATTACAGGAAAACTTACCAGCCTGAACATAAACCCCTACATCACGAGATGGGTTGCAAACTGGGTTACAGGCAAAACTCACACGGTAAGAATAGGGGGCTCCAGGTCTGACTCTAAACCAGTCACAAGTGGTGTCCCACCTGGAACCCCTACTGTTTGGCATATACTTCTCAGAAGTACAGGCAAACACAGGAGGACTATGGCTAACCAAGTTTGCCGATGACTGCAAACTGGGAGCCATAATTGACTCTCCAACTGACACTGACATCCTCCAAAAGGGCCTTACTGAGATGGACACCTGGTTTCAAAGTCAAGGCCTCAAGCTAAATGCCAAAAAATGCATAGTCATTCCGTTTTGGAAAAACAAAACACCCACGAATTACCACATAGGTGACAGCCCCCTTAATACAGAAGAGGTAATAAGAGATCTGGGGACCCAGGTAGATAGTAATCTCTCCTTTGGCAATCATATTGCCAACGTAGCTAGAACAACCTTCTATTTGGCCCATCTAATTACTAAAGGGTTCGCATCTAGAAATAAAGAGGTTATAGTGCCCCTCTACTTGTCATTCATCAGACCCATCATAGAGTACAATGCCCCATTTGGGATGTACCTCACAAGATACTTCCAACAGCTGGAAAGACCACAAAGGTACCTCACCAAGAGGATTACTGGCCTCAAACATATGTCCTATGCAGCCCGAATGAAAAAACTCCGGCTGTACTCAGTGGCATATCACTTATTTAGAGGTGATCGCTTCTTGACTTACAAAGCAATGTCCAACTCTGAATTGATGGACATGCTCCACCTAAAGAAATCCAAGTCACTGCGAGCCACGCGCTCTAGTGAGCTAAACCTTGCCACAACAATAAATAGAACTTGCTGGAAAGATATACTCCTGTCACAGAGACTCCCCATGCTTTAGAACAAAATTCCAAACTACATTAGGCAGAGCTCCTCACTAACACTCTTCAAAGAAACCTTGATGAGTGAATGGGTAACATAAAATACACCCCTGGGATCACTTCATTCGCTCTGCTTGACAGAGGATCAGTTAATTAATCAATGGGGTGGTGAAAGCCGACACACTCTGGCTAGGCTGGTAATTGCCCTCAGGAAGATAGCCTAGTACCTACCTATTAACCTACAAAAAATTTGGTTGAAAAACTTCTCAGAAGATGGCCTATGACATGCACGGCCTTTGTATTAACAAGAAATGCATTTTTCTAAATGCTAAGTAAGAATTTACATATATACCAAGGTCTCTATATTTAGTCACATCTTCTATAACATGATCTCCAACACAAAATGTTATTCAGGGGCCAAAATACATAACAGTACTCATGGGGAGGTTGATATCTGGGCTCATTTTGTTTAACTATTCAAATAGTTCAGATATCCATTAATTGAACACTAAATAACAAGTGTGGTCAATTTTATCATCAGAATAAACAACCAGAAAGTAGTAATAGGCAAAAAATAAAATACAGAGTTGAACAGTATAGGGCCCAAAATAGATCCCTGTAGAACATATGTAGCAATTCTGGACAATTTTGAAAAGTGTCCTTTATCTTTAGCACAGTGACATCTACATCTAAGCCAGCACCAAAACCAGTTCAGTAATATGAGGGTTTATCTAATGCTTTTCTAGGGAAATAACCGTTGCATGAGGGTACTATAAAAAGACATTGATAGATCTAGGTTTGCAACACCAACACTTAGTCTATTATCTAAGGCTTCACGAACTGATTCAAGAATTGATTGCATTTTTTTTCTTGTTGAAACATGTTGTTGAAGACCGAGTGGTAATACATTATCACAGATGTTGAGAAGCACTTGCTCATAAGTGACATCAGACTTATTGGATGTTAGTAATAACATCAAAGTTGACTCCATGAGTTAGGACAGCACTGGCCACTATAGATATATAATGAAGTTAAAGGGGTAATATCACCAAAGTAGCCTTCCTGAGTCAGGACAGCACTGGCATTTAATAATCTATAATTAAGTTAAAGGTGTAATATCACCAAAGTAGCCTTCCTGAGGGAGGACAGCACTGACCATTAATTATGTATAATGAAGTTAAAAGGGGTAATATCACCAAAGTAGCCCTCGAGAATTAGGACAGCACTGGCCATTAATGATCTTTAATGAAGTTAGGGGGTAATATCACCCAAGTAGCCATCCTGAGTTAGGACAGCACCGACCATTAATGATATATAATGAAGTTAAATGAGTAATATCACCAAAGGAGCCTTCCTGAGTCAGGACAGCATGGACCACTAATGATATATAAAGAAGTTAAAGGGGTAATATCACCAAACTCGCCTTCCTGAGTTAGGACAGTACTGATCACTAATATAGCAATAACCCACACCCAGAAGTGGGTTATTGCTATTATACCATGACATTATTTAAGAAAAGAAACTATTACTTTTCTTAAATAATGGCATAGTATAATGCCTGTTTACTGCCCTTCCGCAGATGTCTGGCATCCGCGGCAGTTCTGATGTACTGCGCCGCGCAGTACATCAGAACTGTGGGCAATGGAAAGCAAGATCTCCGTTGCTTTTTTTTCGCTATGTTAAATGGGTTTAACATATGACAGTTTTAAAATAAGCAATGGACATCTCCGTTGCTTATTTTAAAACTGTCTCTATGTTAAACCCATTTAACATAGCGAAAAAAGCAATGGAGATCTTGCTTTCCGTTGCTTTTAAAACTGTAAGCTATGTTAAATGGGTTTAGCATATGAGACAGCTTTAAAATAAACAACGGAGATCTCCGTTGCTTATTTTAAAGCTGTCTCGCTATGTTAAACCCATTTAACATAGCGAGACAGTGTTTTAAAAGTAGAGTTATACTAATGGCAAAAAGTCTGGGCGACCGGACCTTTTTCCATTAGTATAACTCGATTTACAATGTGCACGCTGGCCAATCAGCATGCACGTTTTGGGGGGGTCATGGTATAATGATCTATAATGAAGTAAAAGGGATACTATCACCAAAGTAGCCTTCCTGAGTTAGGACAGCACTGACCACTAATGATATATTATGAAGTTAAACGGTAATATCACCAAAGTAGCCTTCCTTAGTCAGGACAGCACTGACCATTAATGATATATAATGAGGTTAAAGGGGTAATATCACTAAAGTAGCCTTCCTGAGTTAATACAGCACTGACGTTTATTGGTATATAATGAAGTTAAAGGGGTAATATCACAAAAGTAGCCTTCATGAGTTAGGAGAGCACTGACTAATAATGATATACAATGAAGTGGGGTAATATCACCAAGGTAGCCTTCCTGAGTTAGGACAGCAGTGACCATTTATGATATATAATGACATACAAGGGGTAATATCACCAAAGTA